>NC_139243.1:18329958-18725300 GCF_977018435.1 Lepisma saccharinum | reverse complement strand
TTCAGTTTTGTTCATAGTACGTACATTTGTGAGAAAAGGGGATATTAATTTCTGATAATGTTATGTGTAAAGTCTTTGGTTTCAATGAGTGAATTACATTCCAAAATAACATGATGAGCAGGACCCCTTAAATTACCACAGTCACAATTTGGATACTTTAAAATGTTTATTTTAAATAAATGATGATAAGTTACTGCATGACCACTTCTTAGTCTATTTATTATAACAATTGTATTTCCTGATTCATTACAATTATTAAACTAATGTTTTTTAATAGCTTTCACCAACATATTCTAATGAACTATTGCACCATATACACGCACTTAAAAATGTCCAAACAAACATGCCCTTGGTAAACAAAAATCTACAGGTAAATCCATAATCACTTCATGAAATTACACAATCGTGTCATACACCACATTTAACGCCATAATACAAAAATAATATTATTTATAATTCTAGCACTTTCAATACCCAACTAGTCAGTTGGAAGTGTAACGACACACATATTGACATTCAATTATGATATATTCCACACTGTTTCGGGAATCTTTGGGGCAAGCGAACGAAAGCAAGTCTGCGCAAGTAGCGACTCGAGAAGGCTCGACCAATGAAAGCGTGAGAGGGCAAGTGAGTGCATGGAGGGGAAAACGTGACTGCCGTTACCAGCCGTTTGCAGTAGCGCGCACTGCTCGGTCTTGCTCCACAGATTCCCGAGACAGGGTGTAGGCATAAGTATGCTGTTCTTTTGATGTTCATAACCTATTCACTTCTGCGGAATATCAAATTGAACCTGTTCTTCGTGATGCGTTGGAACGAACATCGCATAGAGCTGGAGAAGTCGCACGGTATGGAGCAAGACTTGGTGCTCCAGAAGAAAGACCACGACATGATCTGGAAACCGGAGATCTACGTCATGAACATGGAGTACATGAAGCTGAAAATGGGTCTGCAGCAGCTGGTCTTCTTCTTCGTGACGTCAGACAAACGGATCCACTACTTCTTCGGGTGAGCAGGGTGTACCCAGGCTTCAGAAAGTTGCTTATTTTAGAAGTAGCCCAGATGGAGTTAGTTATTTTCAAATGTAACTCAGTTAACTCAAAGAAGAGTAACTGTAATTTGCTTTAGAGGTCCTTTACTAGGCCTCGATGACGATCTTGTAGTTACCAGGTCGTCTTGTAATCAAGAGGTCCCGGGTTCAAGGTCGTCGTGGGTAGGTTACAGCCCGCATGAAATAACCGTCTTCAACCCTTTTAACAGCCTCGACAAGAAATATTCGAACAACGCTAATAGAGCCGATTCATTATGATTTGTTCATGGAGCTAGATCAGTGTTGCCACAAGATGAGGACATAATCCGCCTTTGAAAGTGGTAAAACTCCCCTTTTCGGTCAATTTTTCCCCTTAATTAGCTAATAATAATAAATAGTAGCAGAGGCGTGCATGTAACCGGTGTTACCGCGGGTAACAGCAAAATGTGAAGAAATTAAAAAGTTTTTTTCTCAATAAAATAACAACATTATTAAATAAGTTAACTGAGATGAGTGTATATTGCAGGGGACATTTTTTCTGCAGCTGACAAAAGCGAAGAGACAGGCCGTTCCGCTATCCTCAAGAGGCAACACGAGGAAAGGGCGCCAATTCAAGGGAACGGCGGGAAAAGACTTGAGGAGACAAGTGTGCTACAGGGTTATTCATATGCCTGTTTAGGGGCCATGTTGCCGCTGCGGCCTACCCGATTAGCAAGTGTTGTCACATTGGATTTCCAGAAAAGAGCTAAATCCCGCCTAAAACGGGGATACTATTTCTCTGAACCAACAAGAGCTAGACTGCAAAGCCAAAACTGGATTTAACTACAACTGAGACCGTTTAGTAATAGACGAAAAGGTAAGTACTTGATGCGATTCGTGATTTGGACAAACCTTGCTCCAAAAAACTAAGTTGGCAACAGTAGAACGTACACGTAAAAAGTCACGCCACGCCACTGAATAGTAGTATCTTCAACTCCAACTCTGGCCCACACACTATTCATCTCGGCAATTTTTGGTGATGTGATCAACACTACGCTCTACTAGCCGTTAACCCCCAGGCATCCATTTACTTCAAGCTGGGTAAACCACAGAATAACAACTACGCTATCGTGGATTCATTTGTATACACGTATCTATAGTTTCCGACTTTGGGTGAGGAGGGCTTGTACTATTTTGCCCCCTCCCCTGGTATCCAATTTCTGTTAGCACAAGCCCGACCCTGTAGCCGAGTGGTTAGCACATCGCGCTGCGACGCCAAGGGTCCCGGGTTCGAATCCCGGTCGGGCTTGGTTGTTTGTGAATGTCCATTCATCAATTTCATCATTTCATCACTCATCCCCATCTTCGCAAATTAGCCAAGAGGCACAAAACGCGAAGTAAAATAAACTAAATCAATCAATCAATCAATCAATCTGTTAGCACATATTTTTTGATAGAATTAAATATACAAGACGTTATATGCCTTTTCTACTCTTACGGCGGCCGATCCTCATGCTGGCAAGGGAAGTGGGGAGGGGGAAAGCGACCAATCCAGCGCGTTAAGAAACGCAGCGGCCTGTATAACGAAGTTCACGTAATACTTCCTCCCGCCGCGTCGTAACTCTCAGCGCCACCGCTGTTGTCTGGTTGGTCTTCGGAGTAATTCACGCTCCCCACTTCCCTTCCCAGCATGAGGACCGGCCGCCGTAACATTAGAAAATACTTATAGTAGATTTTCACAGATAAATCTAACTGAGGTTAAACTTACAGAGTCATAAGACATTGATTAGAATACAACAGATGAATATTATGTACCAACAAATGAGTCAACAAAGTGGATATTACTTGAGTGCAGAGAATTATTTTATAAAAGTAAGTTTTATTTATACTGTCACAGGTGAATATTTTAGGAAACCATAGAAATGTTTCTATAAAATTCTGTTTCGCCTCTTCATTTACACACAACAACACACACATACACATGCATATAAGTATCTGCGGGGACGTAAATATCACCCTGACATTTACATATGCCTAATATAATTGTAGGCGTGAACTAATATTTCAGGAAAGTCTTTTTTTTTAAAAAAAAAAAATAACGAGTATTGGCGGACAACACAACGTTTTAGTGGGGTGCAGAACCTGTTAGTTACGCGACTGTAAATATACATGTGTGTGTGTGTGTGTGTGTTGTCACCCAGCCCCCTCCTCCCCCAAATGAAGTGGAGACGGCGCCGCTGGACAAAATAATTCCGGGGCAAGGAATCAAGTGACAACCGATATTCCCCATTTCAAGAAACTGCAATTAATGATCTGGAAGCAAAACAGATTTGTAAGATAATGCGTCAATATCTGTTCCATTGTTGGCAACAATGAATTATACTAATCTCGTATTTGTTCATCACCTTTCAGAGTCATACTTCTAGCGCCATGTTCGTTCGACTTCTCGCTCTACCCGTTCGACACACAGACATGCGTCGTCAACTTTACGATGAGTAAGTATCGCACGCTGTTAACGTTCTCTCCGACCAACAGTCATTATTTACTCCCTCTTAGCGAGTCTTTCAAATGCAAGCGTTCACTACTACAGTATGTTATTATTTTTGCTTGTTTATTAATTGCTGCATATTTTCCGTAGTGATTATTCATTGTAACAAACTAAACGTTTCACACATATAATGCACTTTTTCTGCACATGATTGTCGAGGAAACAGTGATATATTGTTTGCAACTTGAAAATGAAGATACAGTCTGTCAAAGGAGTCTGTGGAGCAACGCCGCCAAAACAAGGTAGAGGGGAGATAGCCAGTCGGCGGGGAAAGCAGTGCGCGCTGCTGGAAACGGATTCTAGCTTTGGTCGCGTTCAAATATTGAATTAAGTCCTTGGCGTCCACAATAACAAAATATATATTTATGCACACAGAAATGATGCATCAGCTGACATAGAAATGCATTTAGTTTGTAGCTCAGTCCATCTAACGACCGCCATGTTAGCCAAATGGAGTGGGGAATGATGCTATGTATTCGGCGACGTCAAAAATTCCACGTTGGCATTCTTAATTGTTGCCAACCTTAACCAAAGCTTAATTAGCATCAATCTGACATATACATTATCAGCTACGTATCATTGTGTTATTTATATGGTATGAGTTTGTAGCATTGTAGAAAAGTACAATCTGTTATGCTGCGCCTCGCGCCTAAGGTAAGCAGTTCAGGTCTTGCTGTTGACAGTAAAGGCTGTGCGCGGATTCTGTCGTGATAAATAAGTTACTCATCACTGCCTACAAGTGAGCAGGACCCAACACATTATATTTTTGGCTTGTGCGAATAAGTATGTACGCGTGCGATCGTTGATTAAAGTTTTCCGACATTTCTATTGTAACATATATTTTTTTTATTTGCGGTGACATGTTGCAATTCGGTGGTTACCTTCCTGGAGGAATGGGATCGTCTTAATCCCGATGCCTGGGTGAGAACGGATGCTTCCAAATGTCTAGCCGGAGCAAGGAGCGGTGTGTTGCCATTTCGTATCTTCATACCCTGGAATTGCGATTGTGGCGGCACGTAGCAACCAAATCCTTAAAGTAGAGCACAACATGGAAAGAAATACTACCTTGCATCATATGATACACTTTGGTGTTATGCAAAAATTCATGAAACAGCAAACCTGATTCTTGGCAAAGGCAATAAAATAAGCTTCAGTGTATCAATCAATGCGTTTCTGGTGCATCAAATAGATTTGTCGTAAGTTCATTGGCCTTCGTAGGCAGTGCGTCAACCTCATTTCCAGAGAGCTGGGTGATTTCTAAGGCCGATTGTTCGATGTTAGTGTAGTTTCAGCTGCCTGGCTACAACCCTAGCAACATTTTCCATTATTACTCCGGATGACGATTACTCGTCGGAATCACCATATTCGTTGAACAAATCTGAGTGTGGTTCTGGGTCCTCAGCAGCTATTGGTAGATGACTCCTGGGATCATCACGTTTAAGTTCCCGTAAAGTTCAGCGTGAACGTCTACTCGGATGGATTGGATAGTGCCTTTGGCAGGTTCCTGAGTGCCGACTTGATTTCATCCTTGAGGGTCGACTTGATTTGGTCCCTGACGGTCGACTTGAGTTGGTCTCTGACGGTCTACTTGAGTTGGTGCCTGAGGGTCTACTTCAGTTGGTCTCTCAGGGTCTGCTTGAGTTGGTCTCTCAGGGTCTACTTGACTTGGTCCCTGAGGGTCGACTTGAGTTGGTCCCTGAGGGTCGACTTGATTTGGTCCCTGAAGGTTGACTTGATTTGGTCCCTGAGGGTTGACTAGATTTGGTCCCAGAGGGTTGACTTGATTTGGTCCCACAGGGTTGACTAGATTTGGTCCCAGAGGGTTGACTTGATTTGGTCCCTGAGGGTCGACTTGATTTGGTCCCAGAGGGTTGACTAGATTTGGTCCCAGAGGGTTGACTTGATTTGGTCCCAGAGGGTAGACTAGATTTGGTCCCTGAGGGTCGACTTGATTTGGTCCCAGAGGGTTGACTTGATTTGGTCCCAGAGGGTTGACTAGATTTGGTCCCAGAGGGTTAACTTGATTTGGTCCCAGAGGGTTGACTTGATTTGGTCCCTGAGGGTCGACTTGATTTGGTCCCAGAGGGTTGACTAGATTTGGTCCCAGAGGATTGACTTGATTTGGTCCCAGAGGGTTGACTAGATTTGGTCCCTGAGGGTAGACTTGATTTGGTCCCAGAGGGTTGACTAGATTTGGTCCCAGAGGGTTGACTAGATTTGGTCCCAGAGGGTTGACTAGATTTGGTCCCAGAGGGTCGACTTGATTTGGTCCCAGAGGGTTGACTAGATTTAGTCTCAGAGGGTTGACTTGATTTGGTCCCAGAGGGTTGACTTGATTTGGTCCCTGAAGGTCGACTTGATTTGGTCCCAGAGGGTTGACTAGATTTGGTCCCAGAGGGTTGACTTGATTTGGTCCCAGAGGGTGGACTTGATTTGGTCCCTGAGGGTCGACTTGATTTGGTTCCTGACGGTCGACTTGATTTGGTCCCTTAAGGTCGACTTGAGTTGGTCACTGAAGGTTGACTTGATTTGGTCCCAGAGGGTTGACTAGATTTGGTCCCAGAGGGTTGACTTGATTTGGTCCCTGAGGGTCGACTTGATTTGGTCCCTGAGGGTCGACTTGATTTGGTCCCTGAGGGTTGACTTGATTTGGTCCCAGAGGGTCGACTTGATTTGGTCCCTGAGGGTTGACTTGATTTGATCCCTGTGGGTCGACTTGATTTGGTCGCTGGGGGTTGATTTGAGTTGGTCCCTGAGGTCGACTTGAGTTGGTTACTGCAGATTGGCTTGCACGTGCTCTTGAAAAGCTACTTTTGCGGGTTCGCCGCCATCCTCGTTGTATGCAAAATTGACCACAAGCTTCAGGTCCTTCAGCAACTAGAACGTACGGCTGCAACTGCAACGGAGCAAGACAGTTGATGGTTTCTTTGTTTTCGATCTCCACGACGAAACCTCCCTCCTCTGTAGCCGCGAAGAGCATACTCTCACACAGAACACATGGATCGAACAATTAACATTCTGTTGGGCCATTTGGATCAACAGGAGGAGGTTCATTTTGATTTGGTACACCTCATACGCATCGTAGTTCCAGAAGGCTTGGGCGAAGATCTGAAATATTACATCTTTTGATTCCTCAAGCGCCTGCAACAGTGTATCTTTGAAGACATAAGCATCCACTGCGCTGTATTCACTTTTATCTTTTAACTAGTAACGAGTGGATTTTTTATGGCTTCTACATTAAACTTTTCCGCTCCTACTCAACTCTAAGCAACGATCCTCGTAACAATATTCCATAATTGTTTCCCACAGTCCACGAATAACAATGCTCTGAATGAGTAATCGTCGAAAACAATAAACGTTTACGCTTCTCAGTAAGTAAGTTTAAGAAAAGGATCTCTGGTGGCAGGGCCAACATATTGTATCTAAAACCAAGGTACATAGAGATTAGGTAAAGCCATCCGAAGATTGCCGATCTTGCACGAACGCGTGACGTCACTGGAGAAGCAGTGAGCTCTGCTGAAGCAGACGGCCAATAGCATTTATATGGGAGATTCAGAGAACGAAAGTATATTATTACTTTTAGGAGGGGTAAAATAATAATTGTCATCCTCCAAGATGGTATTGAGGCATCCTTTTCATGATTAGTAACATCATTGAAAACGCGATACTAATAAAAAGGAGGCAAAGTACATGTAAAAAAATGTATTTTGAAAATCCATTTTCCTGAAACTTTCTGACCGATGCGCTACAAAGAAAGTTGCGTGTTCTCCTTTAGAATTTCGTCATTTTACAAATCGTAATATAAATTTAACAAAAACGTGGCATGCTAAAGAAGAATAAAGAGTTTAAAAAATAATTGATTAATAGACTTAGTTTATTTTACTTCGCTTATCGCTAATCGCAAAGATGAGGATGCTTGATGATATGATGAAATTGAAGAAAGGAAAGTAGACCCATGCCCGGGCGGGGATTCGAACCTGGGGGCCCTTGGCATCGTAAAGCGTTGTGCTAACCACTTCGCCACGGAGGTCAGCATTACAAGGAAATAAACAGAAAATGGCATCTATGTTTTAATTTGCGAGAAACATTTGCGAGGAGGTTATTAAAGTAACAAATAATTATTACAAGACGTTGTGATGAAAATTATTAATATATCTGAAATATCGAGAGTTGACCTTGCAGTCTCTTTTAGGGTTACGCAAAACCTTTACTCAAAATTGCTAGTGTAAATTTATAAGCCATTAAAATTTAAAACTTATTCCTGTTCGAAATAAGAAACTGCCAAGTCAAATTAATATTTCGTAGAAATACATATATTTTCCTTTCATGAGGCCAAGAGAGTATTTGGAGGGGACGATGGTTGGGAAGGCTATAGCCCCGGATCTCGATCTGCAAAGGGGCTTCCAGTGAGAAAACATTGCTATGAAATAGTCCAGAAGAAGGGGCGAAATGATTTTTTTAAATGGCTCAAGAATACAAAGATATAAGTGGACATTTGACAAGCTTAGTCTAAAACTTACAACTGAAATCGTACGCGTGTGTGTGTGTGTGTGGGGGGGGGAGGGGGTGGCTACGTGAGGTACCACAGTGGAATATGATTCACAATACTAAAATTAAAATAAATATGTGGGAACAATAGAAATCAAAATATGTTGTAGCTAGTGACGGCGCAATAGTAAAGATGGAGGGGCAAATCATATTTTCCCGGGGCAATCATGTTTATTATTCCGTTACATACGACACAAAAATGCATATTTTGGCTAAAAGAGCATTCATTCATTTATTTATTTTTGTCGTTTTACTGGGGGAAAATAAGAGAGAGAGAAATTGTCGAACGAGAATAGGGGGCATTCCTGTCCCCTACCCCCCACCGTAGTGTGGTCACTGCCTATAGCTATGCTGGAGCAGAATGCACCAATTAATACGCTATTAAATTAAACGGATACTTTTAAAACTTATAATCAAATTATTTGTGAACTATGATTTAAATTTTGAGAGAGCACATACCTGTTTAATTTAATTTGGATGAATTAACTTCTGAATCCTGCCATTTCCGAGCCTTCTTCCGGTGTAACTGCACTGCACTTTGAGCCCTAGCTGCTGCGTTCAGGTGACAGAACGCCCAGAATACTAATTAAAACAAATACGTGACAAATATATATATTAAAAAAAACAACGTGTTGAAGCTATTGACGGCGCCAAAGAAAAGACAGAAGAGAAACGTGGAGAGTGCAGTGATATTTTACGGGAAGCAGTCACGTTTATTACACCTTTACATTTACATACAAAATTAAAAAGTTCTGGTTTTATATCTCGCACAATGCCTTTTTCACAAAAATGGGCAATCCCGCATTTTTTATATCAATCAAGCTGTGATATTTTAGATTTCTTCCGTTAGTTTTCTGATAATAGTTTTCACAGCTTTCCATAGCATTTAGGCATGATTTCAGTTGACAAGAACAAAATAATCTTATTTCAAAACATACAGAGCAAAAAGAAATCCAACGCGCTTTAGTTAAAACTCCCTTACATTGGAAGCCTGGAGAGAACAAAACAGGGGTTCTTTCGTAACACGATTTCTTGTAAACTATTTTACACATTTGAATCAACTTTGTGATAAATTGATTAGAAAGGATAAATCTTAACAGTAAAAGTTGTAACTTTTCCCCTGCTACTATATTTTAGAAGATATTCGTTGTCAAATATCTCAATATTTGCATAAGGAACCAGCCTTTTCCGTGCCGAGCGTTTCGACGATGACGTCATGCATCCACGGACAACTGCGCATACGATCTGCGCAGCCGAACGAGCACCCCCTGTCTAAAACCAAGAACGAAGTAGCAGCACAATGATCAAGAGGCTATGCTCCCAGAGGTATGCCCCCCCCTTTTTTTTTTTAGCAGAAATCAGCTTTTCGTATTACATTTAGTGGTAAAATAAATGTTACCCCCCGCCTCCAGAATATATTCCCACCTACCTCTGCCCACCTATTATTTATTTCCGGCGCCGTCACTGTCAAGGGTAGGCTTCCCAACTTTAGAGAATAAAATTTCTGGATATTTATTTACAGCCTTCAAACGTTTAAAACGTTCTGAAAAACTAATGTCCTGAATATCAGCTGTTATCTGTTTGTGGTCTTGTTAAAATAAACATGAAATTGAATCAAAACAATGTAGAAACTGAAGCCATATACTATATAACAAAATTCTTCAAAATAAAACACTATAAACGTATTTTACAAAGTTTAAAAATTAGCATTTGACATAACTGAACACTGAAACGCACTTAACCTCACTGCAACATATTACGAACTGAATTTATATAATCAACAATCAAGAAACATGGTGGAGGAAAATAAGAAAGAATTTCGAGACTTCGATGCAACAATGCCTTTGGTTTCGTTTTCTGCAGTTCTTTTGTAGCCACTTTGGCGCAACAATGTGTTTAAACTTTCTATTTCTCCCTCCTGCTACTTACTTAAACAACAATTCATTTTCACGAGTTTTCAAAATAATATTATGACGTTAAATTGTTATAACCGATTTCTTTGCCCGGTAAATGTATATAATAAAAGGATATACAAATGTAATACAAGTACATCCTAGTTTATCTGGGAGACCGGGAGAGAGTTCCATTAATGGAAACTCCCGGCCATTCCGAGAGGGTTGGCAAGCGAGCCTATGGCGTCCATAAGACAGCATTCAACAGCACATGTAGAATAAGATAATCGTTTAATTTTGCAATTTGGTATTACAGCGCCATGTTCCTTTCCATTTCAGGCAGATACACAGTCGCAATGGTTAGAATGAGGTGGGATCCGGACAAACCTGTGTCCTACGGCAGCTATCACGGCGGGACAAAGAAACAACTTCCGAAGTACAACCTCGAACTTCATGCCATTCCAAGACCCACTGTCCTCATGGGAATGATGGGTATATTAATTATCTTTTACAGGGTGTCAATAAAGTATGGAACCAATGGTGTACGCGACTGGCTGAATGACATGTTTGCCGGACGCTGGATTGAGAGAACGGCCCTCTGGAATGGACACCATGGTCATCGGATCTCAACTCCATAGGCTTTGCCGTATGGGAAATTTTGAAATCTGAGGTGTATCCTGTGAATATCATGGATCATCTCTGGGAAACGGCTGCTCTAGATCCTCACAGTTTGAAGAGAATTCAAGAAAACGTGTTGAAACATTGGAGAAGTGTGTCAAGACAAGTGGTGGATATGAGGAGCACGTTGTGCGTTGAGGAAATGTGCTGTTCATCCTTTCTCTCATTGGTCCGAGACTTTATGGACACCCTGTATCGATCCCTGTGTTCATGCCTTGAATTATTACCGTAGAAATAATCTCTGTGAAATTCTGAATCTGACATCTAATTTACAATTTTCAGTATTTTGTCATTATCATTACTTATGCAATGCATATTCTTTATAACATAATATAATATCAAAAATATGAAAAATAACATACAGCATACTTGTTTTACAACTGGATACAAAGATTCGAGAATAATAATGAGCTAATATTCTTTAAGAGAGAGAAGACAAATATGATGAGATGGACTTAGATAAATGTAAGAATAAGGATAGGACAAAGATAAATAAGTAGATGAATCGTGGAAAGAATGATATATAGATTACTGTAAACATCATACAAAAATTGATGGACATGTAAGCATTGATAAAGATTTTATCGCACCTTGGTGGTTCTGCGCTTCACACTGGTTGGTGGATATTTGCTTTTTCGTCGCTTTTCTTCCAGTTTTACTAATCGCGACGATCAGCGAGGACTACTACTCATATATAACCTAGTCGAAATTAACATTTATACCACTGCTTTGTATTTGGATATTAACAACGTATTTCTATTTATTTATTGAAGCAAATTAGATGCATGAGATTAAGTGTAGCCTGGACTCAAACCCAGAATGTTTAGAGGCGATGTCGTGGTTTGAGAACTCCACGTGGTCTACTACCGATGAGCGACGGAGATCACGAAGTATATATTCCACGCTTTGTAATGCCAACATCTTTACACACAAAAAGTCTACTCAATAGTGAAATCTACGTACTTTAATTAACAACTGAAGCTTACGAACAACATTTGTTGTTCCATGAAATGAGAAATATGATAATGCAGATTTAAACACATTCCACATAAGATAATGGTAGACAAGTCCATACTGGCAGTGTTGAAACAATAATTTATATTTACTAGAGATCACTGCTTTTCGCAACACTTAAGCACAAGTTCGGTGCGAGTCGCTCCTCTGACGTTGGAGATACAGCTCCTCCCACTCACACGCATTCGTTATTCCGCGCACGCAACTTCGCAGCTTTCTCAGCTCGCGGCAGGCGTGCTGAGCAGATATTATGAACTATAGCGAAATACAAAACCTTGTTCAAACTATTATAAATGATCTAATCTTTCCAGGTAACTTTTCAACGTTGCAACTAGTGCTAAAACTATCACGGGACATGGAGAGTTACATCTTAAGCACATACGTTCCAAGCACCATATTTGTGGTGGTGTCGTGGTGCAGTTTTCTGGTACCACCAAGCATTGTTCCCGGAAGAATGGTGGTTATCGTGACTACCCTGCTTTCCCTCATTACGATGTATGACTCGCACAAGTAAGTTGTGTAACTATTTACCTACCTGTTGTGTAAGATACACTTTGTTATACGCCATATGTGTTCTAAGTAATTACCAGAGTAGTAGTATTGATGATATTATAAGGACACTTATAGCGTACAAATGAAGAGGTTATTTGATTAAACAGCCCGATTTGGCTACACTTAAAACTATGTCAAGATGGCCATATGCCCCAATTGTTCAAGTGTGATATGCTTTCAATCCCAAGAATCTTGAATCCTAGTGGAGAAATGAAGAACCCTCAAGCGATAGATTTGCCCACACTTAAAACTATGTCAAGATGCTTATATGCCCCAATTGTTCAAGTGTGATATGCTCTCAATCCCCAAGAATTCTGAATTCTAGTGTAGAAATGAAGAACCCCCCTCAGACAGATTTGCCCATGTGTGTAAAAGCTACATCTCTCAGTTTGTTGTCCATAAGCTTGTCAAAAATATGCCCCTCTTGATATTTTTTTTGGCTACACCTAAAACTAAGCCAAAAATGCTCATAAGAGCTTTTGCTCTACAACTTACAGATCTAATTCAATATAGGATTATTTGGACAAAGGCAGGCTGCAAATTGAAGTTTTATGTTTTTTCTAATCTTTGATCAGTTTCATGCCCAGGGCAGTAATTACTTTGCTTAACAATGTATTAATCTGTCTGATCGGGAAAATTGATGCATTGCTGAGCAAAGTAATTATTTACCCCAGGCAATAAATTATGCATGCTTGGAGGTTTTTATATGCTGGCACGCAAGAGATATAATCTACACAGCTAAAAGGAGACATTATTGATATTTCTGTGCTCTTCCAGGGAAAATTTCCCTTGCATGCTGTCATGCAAGCCTGGGTACAATTCTAAAAGGCTCTGTTCTGTTAATATAAACACAAGTGAGACTTACAGAATATTCATTGCACAGTTCAAAATCCAATTTTGACTGTATTTAGTTGATATAGAGCTCATAGCTCCTGGGTTCTGATACTCAATAAAATGTGGACATAGTCCCATGGCATATTGCCTTGTAAACAAGAGCTCTGGGTTTGAGTCCTGGTAAAATGTGAGGCCTCCGCTGATTGCAAAGTGTTAATATTGTTGCCTTGTAAACAAGAGCTCTGGGTTTGAGTCCTGGTAAAATGTGAGGCCTCCCCTGATTGCAAAGTGTTAATATTGTTGCCTTGTAAACAAGAGCTCTGGGTTTGAGTCCTGGTAAAATGTGTAAGATTGAAATACATGTGGCAAAATAATATCTCCACACGTGAGATTTTGAGAATATTCACTGCTAGTTGATATACAACTGATAGCTCCCAGATCTGAAACCTGGTAAAGTGTGTTATACAACAGCATAATAGAGCAAAATTATTTTATATTGGGGATCACCAGAGCCTAGTTATTGCTGTTGTTTGGGTATAAAAGCACCAGCTCAGCCACTAACTGCTGTTATAATTGTTTTGGCATATTGTCCATAGTTCTGTTTTTTTGGACCAAGAAATTTTATATAAATAAACAATAAAAATGTCAAATTAAAAATATTGCAATCAATGCAATAAAAATATATCTAGTTCTAATTGGTCTAGGCACCGGCATATTTGTGAGCCTAAGAAATGCAGAAAGGCCACAAAAATGTGTCCAAGATGCCATAAAATATTAAGCAAGGCATATTACAAAAGGCATAAGTGTACTTGTTATGTACAGTCATCAACATTGCCCCCACAACCATCTACATCTGGTCTGAAAAGGAAGCATGAAGCACCTGTTAATGCTAGAGCAGCAAAGCAGCCACGCTATGCATCACCTATCCATAGCAGTTTTGCTGGCCAATTAAGGGATCACTGTTTTAAATCAGAGCCAAGATGCGACATTAAGAATTTTTTGAACAGTATAAATCCTGATGTGCAGGCAATTCTAAATGCACAAAATAGCTCTTATAAGCTGTCCCTCAAATTGTTTACACAATATAAGAAGCCAAATGGCACAAAATTTACACAGCCCCACATAACAGAAACTGTAGCTTTATATTCAAATGCAAATTTAGACAAAATAATCAGCGATTTGATAGAGCAATTGAATATTAAACACTCTGAATTTGCTGGAAAAGAGTCAGGATGGAGCCTATGCGGATCTCCACACAAGTTATATGTTAATATTTCTGAATTCAGCCCATTACAAGGATCTACATATTTGCCATTACCTGCCAATATTAAAAACAAAAGAGCCGTGGTTAACATAAAAAATAATGATGAGAAATGTTTTCTGTGGTGTATTTTAGCTGCTTTGTATCCAGTTTTAGATCATCCTGAGAGAATAACTTACTATAAACAATATGAACACAATTTTGATGAAGCAATGGAGGGCTTAGAATATCCAATGTCAGTTCAGAATATTGATAAATTTGAAAAAAAGGCCAGGGATATCAATGGTAAACAATTATCTATTAATGTATTTATTTGTTCTACTGGCCGTGGCAATTGCTTGATAGCACCTCTCAGAATCAGTACACTTGATGATGATTCTGCTGTTCCGATTGATCTGCTCTTAATTGAAGGGGATTACACTCTGATACACAGTCTTGAAGCTTTAGTAAGAAAACAACTAGACAAATTTAATAGAATATTTAAGTTGTGCTGAAGATGTTTAACTGTATTTGATGGTCAAAAAAATGGTGAATGGGGTTCGGGAAGTGAATGCAGAAATTGCTAAAAACAAGTTAATTGAGCATCTGAAATACTGTGGCAACCATAAACCTGTTCATATGGTGATGCCTAATCCAAGTGAAAATGCCAATTTTAAAAAATTTGAAGCCTTGTTGGAACACCCAGCATATATAGTGTGTGATTTTGAATCAAACCTCAAACCCCTTGCATTCTGTAGCCCAGATCCTGAGGAATCTTCAATTACATCATATCAATTACATGAACCTTCTAGTTTTTATTATGCGATTGTACAGGATGGTGTTGTTAGTAAAGAATATTTATACATGGGAGCAGATGCCATCAAAGAATTTGCACATAGAATAGAAAATGAGTGCCATGACATAGCATCTAATGTCTTATTAAAATCAAAACCCATGTTGCTTTTAACAGAGGAACAGATTGAAGATTTCAACAATGTAGAAAAATGGCCGGTATGTGATTCTGAATTTTCACATACAAATATCAAGGTACATCACCATTCTCATACAGATGGTAAATTCTTAATGGCCCTGTGTAATAGCTGTAATATTAAGATACAGAGAACAAAATTTGTCCCTATATTTTGCCATGGTGCATCCAATTATGATTTTCATCATCTGATCAGGTACGAGGGGTTTGACAAGCAGAATTTAAATATTTTAGCAGAAAATAATGAGAAATATATAGCCATCAGCAAGAAAATTGAAGTTAATGGTGTTTCTATTCACTTAAGATTTCTTGATTCCTACAGAATTCTGTCTGCTAGCCTGGCTACACTGGCCACTCAATTATCTGATGATCAATTCAAAATAACATGTGCTTTGTTTCCAAATCAGGACCTGAAATTAATTAGGCGGAAGGGTGTATATCCATATGACTATGTTACAGATTTTTCTAAATTTGATGAGTGTTCTCTGCCACCACAACAAGAGTTTTACAGCAAACTCAGAGGATCTGGAATCACTGATGAAGATTATCACAATGCCCAATTGATGTGGAACAATTTAAAATGCCAGACATTTGGTGATTATCACAAGGCTTATTTAAAACTTGATGTGGCTCTCTTAGCTGATATACTGCAGGCATTCAGAAAATCTTCCATGCAAAATTATAAACTGGATCCAATGTATTTTTACAGTGCACCAGGCGTAGCATGGTCTGCAATGTTTTTAAACACTAAAATGCAATTGGATCTGATCCAAGATCAGGACATGTATCTGTTTATGGAACAATGTATAAGAGGGGGCATGGTGCAATGCTCTCAGAGATATGCCAGAGCTAATAACAAATATATTCCTGATTATGATCCAGCACTGCCATCAAATTATATACGGTATGTGGATGCAAACAGCCTGTATGGTTATGCTATGATGGATAAACTGCCATATGCAGGGCTTGAGTGGGTTGAAGATTTCAATATTGAAGATCTTAAGGATTTTGATGACAGTAACTATGGCCTGTTCTTAGAGGTTGATCTGGCAATTCCAGATAATTTACACAACACATTTTCTGATCTGCCCCCAATTCCTGAGGTTGAGTGCTCACCTGGCTCTAAACAGAAGAAATTGATGATGACTCTAGAGCCAAAACAGGATTATGTCATATATTACAAAAACCTCCAGTTCCTAATAAATCATGGTGTTCAAGTAACCAAAGTTGGAAAAGTTTTAAGGTTCAGGCACTCAAGATGGTTGAAGCCATATATTGATACAAACACAGAGCTTCGAACATCTGCAATGAGCCAATTTGATAAGACCTTGTTTAAATTGATGGTCAATTCTGTGTATGGCAAAACCATAGAAAATGTCAGAAAACATACTGATGTTAAAATAATTACTGACCCCAGCCTGCGCAAAAAATTGATTGCAAAGCCTAATTTCAATTATAGAAGAATTTATGATGAAAATATGGCACTCTTCAACATGAAAAAAACAAAGATTAAGTTTGATAAGCCTATTTATGTAGGGGCTGTGATATTGGAATTGGCCAAATTACACATGTTAAAGCTCTATTATGATGTGTTGAAGCCTATTTATGGTGATTGTGTAAAACTGATGTACATGGACACAGATAGTTTTATTCTTGATATTCAGACAGAAGATGTTTATCAAGATATGTCACAGCCTGCATTGCTTGAATATTTTGATACCAGTGAACATACACAGATTCAACCCCACAACAAAAAGGTGCCTGGCAAGTTAAAAGATGAGACACTTGGTGATGTTATTGTGGCATTTGCTGGGTTAAGGGCCAAGATGTACAGTTTTGAAACATGTAGTGGTGCTGTTGCCAAAAAGGCCAAGGGCATTGGCAGAGTAACTGTGGACAAAGAGCTTGAATTTAAAGATTATGAAGATTGTCTCAAATCACAGAGTTTAATCAGAACATCAGAGCGCAGAATTCAGAGTGTGGATCACTTGTTGACTGCAAATGTTGTAAGAAAAGTGGCTCTGGACCCACATGATGATAAGAGATGCATTTTATCATGTGGCATACATACTCTACCATGGGGTCATTGTGATTTGAAAAATGGCAATCAATGCCCAATTACAAAGCATGATTTGAAATAAATAAACATGCCTATGAACTTATTTGGGTTCAAAAAACAGGCTATTATGGACCTGCCAACACCACAAGCCTCTTCTGATATAATATCTAAACTAAGTGCTTTGTTAATTATTCATCTGAACAGCATACTTACAGATGTTGATGATGAAACAGGTAAAACATTGTACATATTTAACAATAATTTAAATCATTACCAATTACCTGTAGGTGGTCAATTACAATTTATTACAACCCCCGAGGGTAATGTCAAGATTTCAATAGGGAGAAATATTTATAGAATTAAGTACTCAAACATGATTTCTGGCACTGTTTATACTGTTTCTGCTGGTGACTGCTTATATATTGAGTTCCCGGGATCCTATGACAAGCTTATACCTTTTTTTTATAGAATTAGGAATTAGATATTCAATAATAAATAACCACTAAATCAAAATGCCTAATGATATATTTGGCCATACAAGACATGAAGATCACAGTGATGAGATTCTGATGCTTGATGTCAGAGTCAAGAAATTAAGAAGTGATTTACAAATTTTACAAACCACACTCAATGCCAGTCTTCAACTAGAAATTACAAATTTACAATCACAATGCATGGACCCTCTTCTTAAAATTGACTCAGAACTCAAATTATTGCTTCAGAAATATACTGATTTGGCCACATTGGATAATTTTCAAAGTTTAGAAGAAGCTGTAGCAGCTCTTCAAGCCAAATTTAAGACCCAGGCCATCAACTCTGAGCAATTGAAACAACAATTGGAAGAGCAGATTAATAACGTCCAGACACAGCTCCAAACAATTGTCAAAAGCATAAAATCAAAAGAAGATTTTGATCTAGTGATTTCCACTCTAAAGGAACAGATTCAATCACTGGAGATACCTAATCTGGACCCTCTGAGCAATGCCATAGCCGAGGTTAAAGAAAAAATTGAGACACTTGAAAATTTTATGAACAACTTGCCATCTTCTGATGCTTTGAGTGCAATAACTCGGAGTGTTGCAAACATTAAGCTGCAACTTGAAACATATGAAGATTTTGGAAAAATTCAAAGTACCATAACCCATCTTGAGGGTACAATAGCAGCAGTGCAAAGTGATTTGACAAATGTACAAGAAACTCTAGAATCCCGATTGCCTGGGATTGTAGATACCCTTGTCAGTGTCCAGCAACAGATCACAAAACTTGAAAACCTCAACACTGAATCTGAACTATCTCATTTTCATCACTTGATCGATGATATCCAAACAAAACTTGAAATTTTACAACAATCAACACCTACTCAGGCAGATATAGCCCTGCTCCAAGATGCTATGCAAAATGTGGCTGATGCTTCTGAATTAAATGATGTGAAATTGGCACTTGAATCTTTGCAAAATACTGTATCAAATCTGCCTACATCACAGGAACTTAAAAATATAAAGAGGGCAGTGAATCGCATATTGAAATCAGAAGATATCAAGAATATCCAGACAGAGATCAAACAACTTACTCAGACAGTGGCCACTCTACCAACCAATCAACATATTAATGAACTCCATGCCCTGTTTGAGGATATCAGAAGACAAGTCCATGATCTTACTGCTCAAAATTCAAAATTGGCAGTTGTTGAAAATTTACAGCAAATTGTAGCTAATATCAAGCAACAGCTAGGGACCATGGAATCCAATCAAGCAAATGCTCTGTCTGTTTTTGCCACCCAGCTACAAGAGATTGTGCAACAATACAAGAAACTTGTTGTGGACATAAAGATCAAGCCAGGCCATGATGATGTTGTTAGGACTATCAATGAGCACCTTGAATCTGTAACAAGTAGATTGCTTACAGCAGAAAAAGAAATAACTGGCATAATCGAGAATCCTAAACATACAGTAATTCTTGAATTGTACAGTATCCCCAACAAAGAATATGATTCACCATTTACACCAGGTGGCAAAATATATATGCTGTCCCCTGCACAATTTTATTACCAGTTTTTTGTTGGGGGCACACTTAGACCAATCAAGATCAAATATTGGCTTCAACCACAGGCACACCACTACCCTACCTTATCAATAACAAATGCTGATAACAAAGCAAAAATCACCAGTGTAGAGTTAGAGGATTTTACAGATCCCAATACATTAGAAACATCTTATGCTGAAGATGATGGCTCTCTGGAATTTTATATACAAATAGGAGACAAACTGTATTTAGAAAATCCTGTAGTATCAGCTGCTGAACACCCTATAGTTGCAATATTCTTGTTTACATATTATGTCTAGACAAATTATTGTTGATGAATTACACAGACAAGCCAGACATAATTATAAGAGACTGCCAGTGGTTACAAAAGGCATAAATGATTTATGGCAGTGCGACTTGGTGGAAATGGCAAGTGGACAGCTGAAAAACTTAGACAAAATCAACAAGGGCTACAAGTATCTACTCACTGTCATAGATACATTTTCAAAATTTGCCTGGGCTGTGCCACTCAAATCCAAGACTGGAAAATGTGTTACAGAAGCCTTCAGGACAATCATCAATCAGAGTGGAAGATCACCGCGCTATTTGCAAACAGATAATGGCAAAGAATTCTATAATTCTGTGTTCCAACAATTTATTAAAAGCCAGTCAATACAACATTACTCGAGTTACAGTGATCTCAAAGCCTCAATTGTAGAGAGATTCAACAAAACCCTAAAAAATCATATGTATAAACAATTTACACTTCAAGGTAATTATAAATGGCTTAATATTCTCCCAGAACTTCTACATAAATATAACAACTCTGTCCATTCCACAATCAACATGAAACCCTCTGAAGTAACTTCATCTGATGAGCAAAAATTGATCAGAACTATTTATTATCCTAGATACCAGCCAACAACAAGAAAAGCCAAATACAAGATGGGTGATCAAGTAAGAATCAGCAAATATAAGCACTTATTCAAAAGAGGCTTTACAAGAAAATGGAGCACTGAATTATTTACAGTGGTTCAAGTTAAACCTGGGACCCTTAACACATATATAATAAAAGATCACCGAGGAGAAATTCTCAAAGGCAGGTTTTATGAAGAAGAACTCAGCAAAACTAAACAGCCTGACACATATCTTATAGAGAAAATCATCCGCAGAAAAGGCAACAAATACAGAAATAAAATCAACAATTTTCTAGAAATTGAAACATATATAAATAACCATGAAAAGGCCAATCATTGATGATCTTAAATTAAGAGATTATCTTGTAAAAAGATTTAAGGGATGGAAATCAGAGAACCGAGGAATCTATGAAAAACACAAGCAAACAGAACAGCCTATTATTGATGCTATTAGTGAATTAGGTAAAAATATCAAAACTGTTACAGAGCAAAATCAAAATTTGATCACAGAGCTTGTACCTGTAGCTGCTAGGAACATATTAGATTATCCAATAACCCCACTTTCTAGTATTCATACACCTAGTCCTGTTGCTCCTCGAAGAATTGAAGCTACTCAGGATCCTATTGAATTGGGTCTTCTTGCTCAAAAATATTTAAGCACACCTAAAGACAACAAAGATGAGGTCTTTGGCTTATATGCTGACACAGAGCGTGATGGTAGCATCATACTAAGAATTTGCAATTTCAGAGTAACATTTATGGGAGATGATCTAATTGTATATTCAGAATCTCATTTTGGAGAAAAAGGTGGTTTTGTTAAGTACCCTGGCACACCTGGATTGTGGGAACTGATGACTAGGAAGAGACCTGGCAGCTATACAGATCAAGATTATGAGCATTACAAAGAAATATTAATAAAATCAGATGCTCTATACCAGAACAATGATCCCACACAAAAAAGAGTCAAGTCTAGCAGTGGAGCAAAATACAACAACTTAATCAAGCCCATATGGTCACAGATCAAGACTGGCAGTGGAATCAAACAATACAACACCCTGCCTAAAGAATTTGTCTGGGTTGATGATGTCAGGAAACTTGTAGATAGGTTGCTGGTGATAGCTGGGGAGGAAAATGCTGGCAACCACAATTTTTACAATGAAAAGTTTGGAATTATGGACATGATAAGCACTAAATTGTCTAATTTTATAGTGAATGACACTAAGGGCATTGGATATCTTATAAAAATTATTAATACTCTACCACCTAAATTTGGGAATATCTCTGAGGGTCGGGGGTTGGTTAATGATATGATAAACAAGCTGCCATTTGAACTACACATTCCAGGCTATCAGTATTGTGGTCCAGGCACAAAATTGGACCATAGATTAAACAGAGGTGATCCTGGTATCAATCCCATAGGTGCTGCTTGTAGAGACCATGACATAGGATACAACACACATTCTGATCGTGACAAGAGACATGTTGCAGACAAGAAATTAGAAGATGCTGCATTTGGTAGATTTGTAAGCAAAGATGCTTCTTTAAGTGAGAGAATAACAGCATTGGGGACCACCATAGCTATGAACACAAACAAAAACTGGGGTGGGGGTTGTGAATATGTATATAATAAACCTAGGATGAAGGCCAAGGGTGTTATGTATCAGATACCTTATGCAGGTCTTAAATCTCTTAAAACTATTGATAGTCTTTTAACCAAAAAGCAGCGCAAGAAAAAAAATTCTTGTCTTGCAAAGGGCCATTGTATGAAATTGTTGCTTAGCACCCCCCAATTAAAAAAATTACAGCAATCTAGAAAAAAATCACATGTGGGTGGATTTATATTTACTATCCCGGCCATCTTAGCAGCACTTGGGGCTGTGGGGAGCTTGGTTGGGGGATCAGCTGCCATAGCAAAAACAGTAATAGATGCCAAGAAAAATAAGGCAGAATTAGATGAAATAAAGCGCCATAACCTGGCCATGGAGAAACAAGGCAAAGGTGTTAAGAGAGCCATGAATAAGTTTAAAAAAACAAGAGCCGCTTACAAACCAAGATATTGAAGCTTTAATCAAGCCACTGGGCATCAAAAATTTTAGAGGTGTGTACATGTCTGATTCTTTGCCAGAGCAACCACTCAACAAAGAGTGTGGCATAGTTAATTTGGATAAGTACAAAAATCAGGGCACTCACTGGATCTGTTATCTTAAATATTTAAAAGATGAGGCATTTGTGTTTGATTCATTTGGAGGTATTCCACCTGAAAATTTAGTAAAATATCTAAAATCAACTAATCTTTATTACAATAATGCCCGTGTTCAAAACTTCAAAGATGTTAATTGTGGACATCTGTGTTTATCTGTTCTTAGATATATGTCTCAAATAAATAAACCATCAATTGAAGATTTTCAAAAAGCCCTGTGGTATTTAAAACATCATGGGGGTATTCCATCTCACCAGCCAAAATTCAATATTGAAACTTAGATTACATGATGATATAGTGTATCCCAAAACAATAGCTCTCAGAGCATTTTATGGCATGTACTTGATCCATAATATTACACACCACAACAACACAATTGCAGTAGGGTATCAAAAAATTGTCATCACTCCAGGGCAGTATAATCTGTCCACTTTAAATGCTCAGTTACCCAGAGGTATAGTATTAACTCAAAATTCTGTCACTCACAGAGTAGAAATTGTATCTGCTACAGAAACAGTGGATCTGGGTACTATAGGAGAGCTGTTAGGCTTTGAGAACAACACAAAACTCGAACCGGCCATGAAACACACTGCTATTAATATACCTAAATTCTTAGCCATAGAGACTGAATATTCACTGTAATGTGGCCGAGGGTATGATCACCAAATCAAATGGCATAGGCACTCACAAACAAACTGGCATCATTGCAACATTCAAACCTAACTCTGAATTTATGGAGCCCATCATCTACACTCCATCACCAACATTATATTTTCCTGTGTGCCATAATAGAATAGATTACATTGAGTTGATGGTCACTAATGAAAAAGAAGAATTAGTTGATTTTGCTGGAGCCACAACAACTGCAATCATGGAGATTAATATTTAAATAAAAATACATACAAAAAAAAAATGGAAAATATTGAGAGTTATGTGCTACAATCATTCCCTCCAAACAGGAGGACATTTGCAAATTTAAATCAACCCAACACAGAGATTGAGGTTGATCTTGATGTAGGGGATGGCTTTATACACCCCCACAGAGCAGATCTATACATCAAATTTGATGTTGTAAAGCTCGATGGAACAGATTATCCGGCAAATTCAAATATAAGATTGGTAGACAATTTTGCGTCACATCTCTTCTCTGAAATTGAGATCAGAAAACATGGTGTTGTTATAAACAGAGTGGATTACCCCGGCATTACCTCCAAAGCTTTGGCCACACTAAAATTATCCAAAACCGAGGCTTCTTACTACAAAATAGGTGGATTTGAGGCTGGTGATAAAATATTATCCAAAAGCCACACAGTGCTGTTTCCCATGCGCCTGTTGCCAGGATTCTTCTCAGATTACAAAGATATTATGTGGAAGGGTGGTTTAAGAATCACATTTAGAAGAGCTGCCAATGATAATAATGCTTTGATGAGGTACAGTTCATTAAACTCTACAGGGGAAGCTCTGCCAAATACCCTACCTGATGAAGGCAAATGCATTATTCAGACTATGGAACTAAGAATCCCGGTTGTTGAATATGAAGCCAGTTATGCTCTTAAATACAAAGCTGATATCCTAAAAAATCCACATATTCCTTTACAATTTTATACATATCAATGTGTACAGAAGCCTGCCGCTGGTACTTATTATGAGTTTGATGCTACAAATTCATTCTCCAGTATACAATATGACATGCCAGATTTTGTGGTGGTATTGTTTCAGACTGGAAGACACAATAATCAGGAAAAAAATTCAAGTAAATTTGATAACTGCAACATCAAGAACATATATCTTAAAAATGGCAGAAATGAGGTATTTCCTAGAGAAAATTATAATTTAGACATGTCCAAGGATGATTTTCTTAAATTATATGAAGCATTTACAGCATACAAAAGGGTCACTACTGGCAATACTGACATGTATTACACACCAGATGAATTCAAAGCACAGAGACCCATGTTTGTCATCAACACTTCAAAAAGAAAACAAGTTGTGGTTAATGACAGGACAAACATTAAAATTATCTGTGAATTCCATGATACACTTCCTGATGACACCATATGTAGTGTTATTCTTATAGGTGAAAAATCATATGTTTATGATGTAAGAAATGAGAGAGTCACAGAGCAATTCTAGAAGGCCTCTGCATATTACATTGTCTTAGTATTAGATATATGAGTTGAGGCTGGTGTTCAATTAAAATATTGAGCATATTCCAGGTAACATATTAACATAACAGCAACAAGTATTTAAGCATATATTACATTATATTATTGTGTAAGCAAAAGCTCTTATGAGCATTTTTGGCTTAGTTTTAGGTGTAGCCAAAAAAAATATCAAGAGGGGCATATTTTTGACAAGCTTATGGACAACAAACTGAGAGATGTAGCTTTTACACACATGGGCAAATCTGTCTGAGGGGGGTTCTTCATTTCTACACTAGAATTCAGAATTCTTGGGGATTGAGAGCATATCACACTTGAACAATTGGGGCATATGGGCATCTAGACATAGTTTTAAGTGTGGGCAATTCTATCTCTTGAGGGTTCTTCATTTCTACACTAGGATTCAAGATTCTTGGGATTGAAAGCATATCACACTTGAACAATTGGGGCATATGGGCATCTTGACATAGTTTTAAGTGTGTTCAAATCGGGCTGTTTAATCAAATAACCTCTTCATTTGTACGCTATAAGTGTCCTTATAATATCATCAATACTACTACTTACCAGTGCTTCGAATTTTTGTATGCTTGTTTGATACTTTCAAGCTAAGAGTCACTTACTAAATTAGCTGCTTTACAGTTATTTTGCCGCTAAAGTAGCTCAGTATGTTAGTTCTAAGCATGGGCGTCAGGAGGGGGGGCGGGGGCCGTCGACCTACCCTGGAATGTGGCATCATTCATTTCAACTTACTAAAAGCAAGAAAGCATTTTATTTTAATTATTAATAACATAAAAGAGTTCAGTTAGTTAGTATTCGAACAGAATAACAAAGAAAAACTTCAAAATTTCAAAAAAAAAAAAATTTATGTGAGAGGTCATACTAGCACAATATAAATTTATTACTGAAATTTCCCCTAAGTTTGAGAGCTTTGTCTTGAACGATGTGTGTAAAAATAAATAACAAAATATATAGAATAACTATGCATTTGACTACACTAACTGTATAAAATGTATAAAGATAATGAGAAACAGTTATATTGGGCAGTCACGCATATGGTGGTTCGAGTGAAAAAGTCTTCAGTTGGTGTTTTAAGTCCACTTTATGCACAGTAAGTCTAATCGGGACTGGATCTACAGTTTAATGTGGGATCCGAACCAATATGGGCCTCCACTGGGTATCGAGCTCCGGACCCCTCGATCACAAGGCGACGACGCTACCACTGCACCATCAGGGAGGCCCCTGGAAAAGTTTTTTCGAGGATAATGTAATAATAGTAACAACTTTCAAATAAATTTTGTTTATTCTTATTAGTTATTATTATTATTGTATAATAATAATCATAAACATGATAGTTATTATTATTGCTATTATCTCTAGTATTAACTAGTTTGATCTCCATATAAACATTTCTACGTCGCCCATGATTCTAACATAATTTGAGAGTTGTACTCGTAGTTTACTTTTTAAGGCGTCGAAAACTTTTCAAAACGTGTGTATATATATATATATATATATATATATATATATATATATATATATATATATATATATATATATATATATATATTGTTGCCGACCACCGTGGCGGAGTAGTTAGCACATCGCGCTACGATGCCCGGGGTCCCTGGTTCGAATCCCGGCCTGGGCATGGATGTTTGTGAGTGTTCATTCATCAATTTCCTCACTCATCCCTATCTTCGAAAATTAGCCAAAAGTGGCACAGAAAGCGAAGTAAAATAAAGCAAATCGATCAATCAATCAATATATATATATATATATATATATATATATATATATATATATTGTTATTTTACGTCACTCTTCTTTAATGATGAACGTAATCTTCCGGTATATGAGAAATATGCTTAACTTCTTTGATTTTAGAGAAAAATAAAAATATATATCTTTTTCTGTATTTAAGGATACCCACCATAACCGGCGACAGGGGTTGAGGGGATGCGCAACCCCCATTTTTTATGACACTGTATCCTTCTTCTCGGGTCTGCATATCCTCTCAAGAGCGGTAATAATAATTCTTAAATGGAAGTCATATAGTTGTACAGTGTCTCTCAAAAGTTTTAGGACAACGACATTTTAAACTAGGCAACCCAATTTACACAAGCCGTTGGTGGGTTGCGTGCAGAGTTAGGCTCAATTTCAGGGTTGCCACATGCACAATAGATATTTATAAAATACGCGAAAGAAATATAAACAAGTATTATTGTATAAAATTATTAAAAATATCACTATTATATCGCAAATGACAAAATTCTTTCTGAAAGAAAAATATAGGTTTTCTAGTATTTCATCGCTGATGAGTCTACAGTAAGGAAAAGAGGTGAGAGGAAACAAAAGGTTACAACAGAGAGGAGAAAGAGAAAGCGAAAGGAGAAGAGGAAAAGTAGAGGAGAAGAAAGATAGGATAGACGAGGAGAGGAGATGTAGTGAGGAGAATGGAAAAAGATTTGAGGAGAGATGAGGAAAAAGAACAAAGAAGAGAATAGAGGAGGAAAACGAGAGGAGAGGAGACGAGGAGACGAGAAGACGGAAGTGGAGAGTAGAGTAAAGGAGAGAAAAAGAGAAGAACGAAAAAAGAGAGAATAGTGCAGTGGAGTCGGAAATCTAAGACAGGAAAGGAGATAAGAGGAGTGGAGAAGAGTGGGATGGAGATAAGATGCGAGAAAAGTAGGGAAGGCGATATGAGATAAAAGCAGAGCGGAAAGAGGGTAGAGAAGAAGGAGAAGGAACTGGAGAGAAGAGGTAGTTGCAGAAAATATCGTCCGAGCGTCAAGAATGGATGCATTGGTCAAATTATCGACATGAAACATTCAATAACATTTTGAAATGTATTAGAGAATATATTAGATCGGTGCGAAATGCCTTTTGGCTGAGTTCAGAGCAAATTAAAATCTTCCAGGTAAGATCTTTGATTTTACCTGCGATTACACCACTAAAAAAATGAACGTAATTTTTAATATTTATAAGAATTATTCAATTTTTCTCCACTTCTCGGTTCGTTGAAATGGAGATTATGTAATTCAATATTTCCCCTCCCCCCATCGTTAATTCCAAACTGAATCATTCCGTTTCACACGGCGTGGATAATGAAGACAATGGGATATGTCTAAAACTTACGAAAATTTTCTGCCACAGGAAGGGTTTGAACCTACGACCATCAGATTAACAATCCTGAACGGTAGCCACTACCCTACAAGCTTTAGCTCTTTAAACCAGTTAGAAGAACCACTACACCACGCCTTTACCTTCGAATGAAACAACAATTTTTTTTTAAGTATTCTGTCCCTCCAATATTGTAAATGTCGTTTGGTATACGTGTAGTTGAACTTTTACTTTAATT
Organism: Lepisma saccharinum; assembly: GCF_977018435.1. Taxonomy (NCBI): domain Eukaryota; kingdom Metazoa; phylum Arthropoda; class Insecta; order Zygentoma; family Lepismatidae; genus Lepisma; species Lepisma saccharinum. The sequence continues at coordinate 18,697,279 of NC_139243.1, read as the reverse complement.
TTGATTTGCTTTCTTGTAGCATAACCGATATCTTCGAGAAATAATTTTCGAAGTGATTAAACACGAGAATATTGGTAGTTGTGAAAATGCGAGTTATTTCATCTAACTTATTATTGTGATTAGACATTATTAATGGAAAATATCTAGAGGCTTGAACATTGCAGGACGATATTCTTTTCCTGTGATACTGGAACAGACAAAATACTTGTTTACTTATGCAAGTCTTGTGTCCAGAACAGTCTTATGAAATGTATTTGTTGTTGCGTAAGATAACACGAAATAATTACACCGTGTGTGAACTACCAAATCTGTGCAACGTTATACGTAAACAGGCGGAAAATTTATTCATAAAATCACTTCACATTTGACAGTGTTAGTCAAGAGAGACTCGTGGGACACTGTGTTAAGGTGCTGGACTAAATCCTTAATTTTTCTTCCTCGAAGAACAACAATTTCTAAGGAAGAACAACAGTGATGATCTTTCTTATTTCTTTTAAATGCTTACACTTTCCTTTAATTGGGTTAAAAATAAATTAGAATATTGCTTGCATTTCTGTCATTGACGTAGACCAGAGAGAGAGAGAGACAGACAGACAGACAGATATTACAAAATAGTTCAAATAGTGCGAGCGCCATTAAAAAGTCATGATAATTCTATGTTGCGTACTTAGAATTATTCATACAATAAAGAACATGTCTAATTGTGAGTTAACAAAAAAAAAAAACAATAATAAAGAGACATTTTCGCATCACGATTGCAGTTCGAAAAAGTCGGGACAGGGATTGAAAGTAACGCACTGTCCTGACTAAATCGTTGAATCGGACGTCTGGTAGCCTTGCATCAATGATTATAAAACTAAAACCACCCAATATTGCAGCTTGAAGACTTTTGCGCAAGAAACAGATTCATTTATACAAAAGCAAAATTGAAACTTTTACTAATTTCAAAAATCGACGATGTTATTTTCGTATTTATTTATTTATAGGTTCACATTTAAATATTTTAGGGTTCGAGGGGAAGGAAGCATGGCCCACATGGCCCCTCCCCTGGGTACTGACCTTACGTAGACAGTGGGAGAGAAATTTTGGAGAATCTTTCTATTAAATGTATTATTTAAATCCACCTTATGCTCAGATAGGTTAAACCGTTTATTGACAATCTTGAACTTTTCGTTTAATAGAAAATATTTGGTTTTAAACGACGATAGAACATTGGTCGAATTTCCTTTCTTGCTCTTTTGAGAGAATATATACTTCTACAATAGCAATCGCGTTCGGAAACCGTGAAAAAAATGACTTGGTTTTTAAAGGCAGACAAGCTTGGTAGTCTAGCTTGCTCGCAATCAAAGTGACTCTCGCACGCTATTAAAGCCGCTTCTTATCGCAAAACACTGTGCTTCGATGCACAGTGTCTGCACCCAGCACGTTACAAGTGACCAGAGTCGAATTTTAAAGAGAATCTGAAGAATGGGAAATTTCATCAGAGGCGGCTAGGTGGGCACCAGCTCAACATGCAATAGTTTAAGTGATAATTCCTGACAAACAAAAAACCGTATTGAATAATTATTGGGATAGTAATACGTGTATCCGCTCCTTTTTAACAATGTAACCTCGAAGACAATCTTTATTCCATTTATTTATATTGGCAACTTGGTCAACCGGAGGTTATTTTATCGCCTTCGGTAACGAATTGTCTGATCAATTATTTTTTGTTTACCCAGGAACATGCCCCATAGGAGATTTCCGAGACCGGGTTACGCTACTCACTCGTAGCTCCCCAATTTCTTCACGATGGTGGGTTGGTTGCCACCGGTTTCTAGAACCTAGAGAGTGAGCATAGACGGACTCGAATCCATGCCGTCCTGCAGTCGGAGACCACGGAGGAGGACTTTTCTTATTTTACCTTTGGCTAATCGCGACGATGAGGATGAATAATGAATAGAAAAATAAAGAAGGTCACGCACAAAGTAGAGAACGATCTTCAACCTCTTAAGTGACGAGTTCAAGCCCTAAATATGAGGATTTCAACCTTAGACGACCTCAATTTCAAAATTATAAACAAAATGCCTACTTACACTAAACTTCTCATCAAGGCCAAAATAGTTTGTAACTGTGAAACTACCCCTGAATACAAATTGACATTTTTTCCATGTGAGTAAGAATTAAATGTGTGGCATACAGAGATAGATGATACCTTTTGAGAAACAATTAACTGTACCCTGTCGCAGCATCTCTGGAGCAAAGCCGCGCATAGCGGAAGAGAAGTGGAGAGAGGGGTGAGGGGATCGAGTGGACAGAGCGAATCAGTACACGCTGCTGGGAAGGCTGGTAACTGCAGTGGCTTTCCTCCATCCACGCAATCCCATTCCTCTCACGTGTTCATCGCTGCTCAGATACTTGTTTTCGTTCACCTGCTCCAGAGATAAGTGGGACAGAGTGTAGTTCGCATACATGTAGCAAGTAAAGAGACTTATCCCAGAATGAAAATTCCACATAGTTTTAAAACGTTTGTTTAAGCAATGAATAACTGGAAACGGATCACACATATTTCCCTTGCCAAAATCTAGTGGTCGAAAATTAATTTCAAGGCATTTCATATCTATTCACCATATTTATTTATTTATTGAGAAAATTTCAGATACTGCACAGGTGGCCATTTTACACTGAAATTGTCAACAATGAGAAAGCAATAATTATAATAAGCATGAAAATAAAAAAATAGAAAAAATAAAATAAAAAAATAAATAAAAAATAAATAAGAAATAATTAAGAGTAACAAAACGACATAAAAGTGAATAGCAAATGAACAAAAAAAATAAGTAAGAGATGGCACTATGTGATATTAATTACAAGTATTTCTTCTGATAGAAGACCGAAAGGCAAACTCAGAGGAAAATATATCAATACTTGAGGGGAGATCATTGTATTGTGCAAGTCTATAAAAGAGAGATCTTTTTTGAATTTCTAGTCTAGGGTTTTTTGTATAAAATAACCTTGTATTGCGAGTTGTGCGGGTAGGTACTCTAAACTGGAATTCCTCAAGGAGTGTGTTGCAGCGGATTTTGCCATTCACAATTTTGTATAAGTAACTGAAATCATTCTGCAAACGTCGCTGATAAGCAGTTTGTAAGTTTAGAAAAGACAAGAGATGCGGAGATGAAAAATTGCGTAATGAGGGAACCCTGTGACGGACTATAGCTAGGAAGAAGTGAAAGACTGAATCGATTCTGGAGAGCTAAGTGGGACATGCCATGGACCAGACGGGAGAGCAGTGTTCTATTATTGGGGAGATGAATGATTTGAAGTACAAAACTGAGGGCTGAGATGTCACTAATTTCAGTGAAACGGTAGAGTAAACCTAAGAGACGCATGGCCTTTTTTGTGGTGCATAAAATATGTTCCTCAAATGTGAGCTTTTGGTCGAAAACAATACCTAGGTCTTTGTGAGAGGATATTGCTTTGATGTTATTGCCAGATATGGAGTAAGATGACTTTAACAGATTCTTCTTGAGAGAGATAGTGAGAGTAGTAGTTACAAGGAACTATTTCGTAGATGTTCATGAAACCGTTATAAAATTACAAATAAAATATATTCACAAGCTTAGATATACTAATACGAAGAAAAAATTCAGAGTTAAATTTCAAATGCATGTGTATAAAGTAATTCTAGAAGTACAGAGCTATATCTGAGTAGTTAACTTCTTTTTTGCAGATAACGTTTACAATATTGAGGCGAAAGAATAATTAGGAACAGTATATCCAAGAAAACAAAAAGCGTAGTGTATTGGTTAGAGTTGTTGAAAGCATTGCGGTCCCACGTTCGATCCTCCATACTAGATGTTCCTTAAAAAAGAATCCCTCCCATTAAACAAGAGCATGGTAACATTATTTGTAATAGCAGTATATAGTGGCTACATTGTTCAGCATATGGAATTTATAAAAAAAAATAAAAAAATAAATGAATTGACACACATTCAACGGGATATTTTTATATATAAGATCATGGATTATGATACTCTAACGATAATTGTGTACTGCTTCAAAGACATTGACAAATATTAATGAAATAACTATTTATATGTGTGGCAATTCAGGACATGCTAATTTTACCCCTTTTTCCCACTTGAGTTCAATGCAAGGATGCAAGGATGTGTAAAAATTTCAATTTTGCTCTTGTATAAATGAATCTGTTTCTTGGCCAAAAGGCTTCAAGCTGCAATATTGGGTGGTTTTAGTTTTATAATCATTGATGCAAGGCTACCAGACGTCCGATTCAACGATTTAGTCAGGACAGTGCGTTACTTTCAATCCCTGTCCCGACTTTTTCGAACTGCAATCGTGATGCGAAAATGTCTCTTTATTATTGTTTTTTTTTTGTTAACTCACAATTAGACATGTTCTTTATTGTATGAATAATTCTAAGTACGCAACATAGAATTATCATGACTTTTTAATGGCGCTCGCACTATTTGAACTATTTTGTAATATCTGTCTGTCTGTCTGTCTCTCTCTCTCTCTGGTCTACGTCAATGACAGAAATGCAAGCAATATTCTAATTTATTTTTAACCCAATTAAAGGAAAGTGTAAGCATTTAAAAGAAATAAGAAAGATCATCACTGTTGTTCTTCCTTAGAAATTGTTGCTCTTCGTGGAAGAAAAATTAAGGATTTAGTCCAGCACCTTAACACAGTGTCCCACGAGTCTCTCTTGACTAACACTGTCAAATGTGAAGTGATTTTATGAATAAATTTTCCGCCTGTTTACGTATAACGTTGCACAGATTTGGTAGTTCACACACGGTGTAATTATTTCGTGTTATCTTACGCAACAACAAATACATTTCATAAGACTGTTCTGGACACAAGACTTGCATAAGTAAACAAGTATTTTGTCTGTTCCAGTATCACAGGAAAAGAATATCGTCCTGCAATGTTCAAGCCTCTAGATATTTTCCATTAATAATGTCTAATCACAATAATAAGTTAGATGAAATAACTCGCATTTTCACAACTACCAATATTCTCGTGTTTAATCACTTCGAAAATTATTTCTCGAAGATATCGGTTATGCTACAAGAAAGCAAATCAAAATTAAAGTAAAAGTTCAACTACACGTATACCAAACGACATTTACAATATTGGAGGGACAGAATACTTAAAAAAAAAAATTGTTGTTTCATTCGAAGGTAAAGGCGTGGTGTAGTGGTTCTTCTAACTGGTTTAAAGAGCTAAAGCTTGTAGGGTAGTGGCTACCGTTCAGGATTGTTAATCTGATGGTCGTAGGTTCAAACCCTTCCTGTGGCAGAAAATTTTCGTAAGTTTTAGACATATCCCATTGTCTTCATTATCCACGCCGTGTGAAACGGAATGATTCAGTTTGGAATTAACGATGGGGGGAGGGGAAATATTGAATTACATAATCTCCATTTCAACGAACCGAGAAGTGGAGAAAAATTGAATAATTCTTATAAATATTAAAAATTACGTTCATTTTTTTAGTGGTGTAATCGCAGGTAAAATCAAAGATCTTACCTGGAAGATTTTAATTTGCTCTGAACTCAGCCAAAAGGCATTTCGCACCGATCTAATATATTCTCTAATACATTTCAAAATGTTATTGAATGTTTCATGTCGATAATTTGACCAATGCATCCATTCTTGACGCTCGGACGATATTTTCTGCAACTACCTCTTCTCTCCAGTTCCTTCTCCTTCTTCTCTACCCTCTTTCCGCTCTGCTTTTATCTCATATCGCCTTCCCTACTTTTCTCGCATCTTATCTCCATCCCACTCTTCTCCACTCCTCTTATCTCCTTTCCTGTCTTAGATTTCCGACTCCACTGCACTATTCTCTCTTTTTTCGTTCTTCTCTTTTTCTCTCCTTTACTCTACTCTCCACTTCCGTCTTCTCGTCTCCTCGTCTCCTCTCCTCTCGTTTTCCTCCTCTATTCTCTTCTTTGTTCTTTTTCCTCATCTCTCCTCAAATCTTTTTCCATTCTCCTCACTACATCTCCTCTCCTCGTCTATCCTATCTTTCTTCTCCTCTACTTTTCCTCTTCTCCTTTCGCTTTCTCTTTCTCCTCTCTGTTGTAACCTTTTGTTTCCTCTCACCTCTTTTCCTTACTGTAGACTCATCAGCGATGAAATACTAGAAAACCTATATTTTTCTTTCAGAAAGAATTTTGTCATTTGCGATATAATAGTGATATTTTTAATAATTTTATACAATAATACTTGTTTATATTTCTTTCGCGTATTTTATAAATATCTATTGTGCATGTGGCAACCCTGAAATTGAGCCTAACTCTGCACGCAACCCACCAACGGCTTGTGTAAATTGGGTTGCCTAGTTTAAAATGTCGTTGTCCTAAAACTTTTGAGAGACACTGTACATACAGTATAGCATACATTGTTCGATAAAGCGTGTTTTCGATTTTTGGCTGGTGTTGATATGTCCAAACTGTAGACCCAGCCCTCCATATATATATATATATATATATATATATATATATATATATATATATATATATATACATACATACATACATACAGGGTGCCCCAATAAAATACATACACAGTTTGAGTGATCGTAAAGTCAGTGTTTATTAAGGTACAGCTCATTTTCAAAATTTAACAGAATCTACTCTACAAACATGAATAATTTTCTTTGTCAATGCTTGTTTTCAAATTGATGACCGTTCTGCTCCAGGTACTGCTGGAAAAGAAAGCAATGGAACACCGAGAATCATCATTTCGATAGTTATTTATATGCACAATCTCGTTCAATGGCTACCTTCAAGTCATCTATTCTTGCCAGTTCTGTATCCTAAAGTTTATCTTTCATGTATATAAACACAAAAAGGTCTAATGACGTGAGGTCTGGTGAACTCGAAGGGTAATCTTCTGTACCCTCTCATACAATACATTTGTTCGGCACAATTTGCAAAGTATCACTCACAAATCTGCACTCTCCGGTCCGGATCCTGCATTTAGAGCATGAACTCCTTTGGAATGTAGCTCTTCTAATGCTACTGCATCAAAATGCAATGGACACTTGATTTCCTATTCAAGTGTGTATTCATTTTTGGGACACCCTATATATATATATATATATATATATATATATATATATATATATATATATATATATGAGAGGCGTATATTCGGGGCTATCTAGGCTATCTGCGAAGCCCAGACTCAGTGAATAAAATACAGAAAAAACTCTCAGAAAATGTGCATAAAATTGTTCATTTCAATAAGAAGATGAACCTGATTTCTTAGGAGTTGGAAACATTGCCCGCTTTCTTTGAATTCGCGAGACTGCTGGCCCAGCGTCGGCGGGCAACTACACGGGGGTGACGGGCAAGCTTGACAGGGCTACCTTAAGAATCACCCGATCAATGTTGCAAACCAATTTTTCCCACAATGTAATTTCCCCAGGATCGGGGAATTGTGGAGCCAAACTGTTACAGGAGAGAGAACAGGGTTGCATATGGCGGGGGAAAGCCCTCTGAACTCCCTCAACAGTCTGGGTCAATGTTGCAAACCAATTTTTCCCAGCATGTAATTTTCCAAGGAATGGGGAATTTCGAAGTCAAATTATCGCAGGCAAGGGGAAAGTGTGTCATACGGCAGGGACAAGAACATCATTGAACGCTTGCAGAGGAGTTGAAAAAGAGGTCGTTAACCTTCAAACAACTAGACATACAGTGGGGAGTAGAAAATTGTTGGCTGAACTGGAATGATTTATGAGTGCACGTAAAAATTACCGAAATGACAAGGACAAGTTCTAGTCTAGATCGCGTCGAGTGTCTTGGTGCGTGGAATTTATTTAGAGGCAGCGTGTGTATACAGTAGTGAGTGGATTGTAGTTTTTTGTGAATGATATGTGCTGTGTTGTGTAGTGAACTGAAATGAGGGACATAATTAACAAGCTGTCTATTCGGCTTACGAATGACGATAAGCCCCAAATCGTTGTGGATTTTTCTTGCATGTCCAGTTTATGAACAGATAAGTTAATGGGGATCGGACCTACAGTTAAAGTGGTATCTAAAGCACCATGTATCGAGCCCGGGACCCCTCAGTTTCAAGGCAACGACGTTACCACTGCACCAACAAGGAGTATCCGAACTTGAAAATAGGTAGGTTGAAATTTTATTTTTATTCTCGTATATAGGCCTACATAATATTTCACAATATGGGCCTCTCATTTATGCAAATAAGAATGAAATTCTTGAAATCCTTTCCTTACTGGCAGTGTACATTTCCATGTTTTATTTATGAGGTATATATTTTTAATCACAGAGTCACATCACATCAACCCACCACCCCAAATAAGTTAAAAAAAACAACACCAACACCAGCAATTTTTTGTCCATTCGAACACAATGATATGGTTCGATAGCCCAGGTTCTTAACCCAGTATACGCTACTGATATATATATATATATATATATATATATATATATATATATATATATATATATATATATATATATATATATACAGGGTGTCCCATATACATGTCGATTTCCTTCTATTTTAGGGTAGAGGCTCCACCGTCGGTGAACGTGCAGTGCCTTGATATCTGGCTGTTGGTGTGCATCGTGATCGTGTTCTTCACCCTCTTGGAGTACGGCCTGGTGCTGTTCCTGGACAAATGCGAGAAAGAAAAGCAGGAGGAACCGATAAAATACATCTCTGTCCTGAGGCCGCAGGAGGACGAGGAGAGGAACATGCTTAGGAAAAGCCTACGGGTAAGCATTTCTCGCATGTGAAGAGTCTAGAGGCAAAAGTGATAAGTCGCAAATTGATAACACTACATTTACCTTGTGTACCATTTTTTAAACTTCTACATTTCCCAGGAACCCTTTCATTTACGTCTGTACATTGACAGTTTGATTGAAATAAAGTGTTTGCGTTCGTCAACACTTCGGTTATTTGCTCCGGTCACATTTAAAAAGTCTTTGAGGACAGAAGCAGTCCTCATCCATACTCCTTCCACACTAACTAACTGCACGGACAACATGAAGACACACTGGTCTCATTTTCCCCTTTGATTGTGAGGAAGACAAGAACGATTTTCTTTACATTTGTCCACATTAATCACAAACGTACATGTGGCAATCTGGATTGAGGTCTAGCTCACAATTGACGTGACAATCTCAGGGATTGTGTAATCGTACGGAGTACTCATGTGCAATGCGCAAAACATTTTAAACAACCATCGTATATGTGGTGCGGGAAAGAGAACTACGCCCCATAATAAAGCCCGCTTTAGACGAAAGCATTTTCCTTAGCATTTTTCGTAACGTTTATGCTATGACCAATCCGTAGCATAACCAATGAGAAGCGACCTCTAGGTCACGAGTGCAGGTGTAATGGCGGCCGTGTGAGGTATAAACAATGTATCACTTCACATTTTTAAAAGGCGATAACTATTCAACCGAGAGGAATAACGTTTCGTAATAAATGGTTTTATGTACAAAGAATGGCGCTTCTTAAATACATACTTTATAGCGTTTACTGTACAGTCAGAGAAAGTAGTTTGTGGGCCACGTGAACTGAGATATCGTAACATCTTAAAGCCTGTTGTCTATGTAATCCAAATAACAAAATTGTAGCTTAGGTTTGCCAGGTGAACCTGGCTTCTCGGGAACGATTGAGTATTGACAGCAGTGTGAGTCATACCCCCAGGTCCAGCCATAACAAACAACAGCTGGGTGCCGTGAGACCTCCAGAAAAAGTTTCAGAAATTGTTTTCTTAACAACAACTACTCATAAGGAAATGCTCTCTTTACTGATATTATAGTCATCCATTTCATAACTTCATTAATCATCCTCTTCGCCTTAGTTGATGCAAGTGCTAGAAAAGCAATATAAAATTAGCAAAATTAAGAAATTAATAAATGACATTTTCAGCGATTTCACGCAGCGACTCAGTTGCATGTAGAAAGAGTTTCTTTAATTGGGAATCAAGGCCCCCCTCGTTCTGCTTCATTGACATTTTCCCTTCACTTTCCATGTCGCGATTAACCTGATGTTGATTAATGCAACATTAATTAAAACAACCAACCAACGAAACAATCCACAAAGTGAACCAAAGCGGCGCACATTATGAATAGGTAAACTATGTGAAATTATGATAATTTAGAATTAAGTAATAAAATGGGAATTTTTTGGCGGGGCCAGTTAAGTGGCTGCATGATTCATGCATATCTATTATGTAATCGCGATATCATCAAATTGTACGAAGCGTGTCTACACCTACGTAAAGTGCCAGTCCCCGTGATGGAATACGTAGCTTTAAGATCAAATTTAATTTGTTATTGTTTTTATTAGTAATTGCCTCAGTTTTTTTCTCTGCAGTTAAATTATTCATGACGACGATTTAGGATTACATTAAACACATGAATGAACATATACAATGAATATATTTTGGTCTGGACTAGAACTCGGTCCCTTCGGACTTTGTTTACGAAATTGTGAACATTTTCCGTTCCTAGGGCATGGATTGTATTCCCAGCCTGACCCCGTCTCTATGAAAAACGTTCCGTATTGCATACACAAGTTGAAATCGCATACGGACGTGCTATTAATTAGCAGTTGGGGAATTTTGAACTCAACAGTTCACTTGAACATTAATTTGTGATCTGAAGATGTGTCATGTCCTAGTAATTTACTGCAAAAGTGTTCATGTCCAACATTTTGCGACAATATGTCCTACGTTTCGCTGAAGAGTGATCTGATAGCCCTATCTATGAGGAAAACTATTTTTACTCAATTTCTAGTATTATTTATTCCAGCATTTCCTTCAACTTCTATTTCCTTGTTATTACCTCCAATGCTTACGCGACTTTATCTTGGTGCTCGACCATTGGGTTCAGAAAGACCATAATGTATACAACTTCTTTATTACATGTTTTACGAAAATGTTAGAATATTAGCTTGATATAACTCTGGATTGGAACAATACATACAGCAAACGGGCTGGACTACCTTCCCAGAGACAGAGCTGCATGCCACCAGGCGCGTCGCAAGGTTGCGGATAGGGGAACGGCCAGCAGATACGTTGGCTAGCTGGAAACAGTCGCGGACAAGCAGCAGCAGGATTAGAGGAGGCAGCGAAATGTGGAGTGGCATCTACATCTCAGTAAATACTGCAAGACTCCGAGGAAAACCCTGTGATGTGGCGAGGTAGAGCCGCCACTAAAAAATCTCAGCCCCTACTGCCTTGCAGGGAGGGGAAGGATCCCCAAAGGCTAAGGGAAGGAACCCTGACAGAAAACCAAAGGGGCAGAGAGGGCTCCGAAGGCGTAGTAAAGCCAGTCTCTCTAGGGGAGTAAACCTCAATCAAAAATCCTGGTCCTCCAAGTATGGAGGTTGGGGTGGGGCTGACAACCCCACACCGCAAAACGAGAGGTTTCGAAACCAGAAAAGGAGCCTCGGAATTGTAGCCACAAATGGAAACGACAAAGGCAACGGAAAATGGATATGAAGATTGGTACATGGAACGTCCGAACACTATAAACCAGGGGCAATAGGAGGTTTAATACAAGAACTTAAGAAATGACATCCAGATAACAGCTATACAAGAAACAAGATGGAAAGATAAAGAAATCACTGGCATTTATAACACCGCTCTGCAATTTGAAATTTTTTTCTTGATGTTTTGGTTTTGAATGTTGTTTCCCCCTAATTTTGGGGCGCTGATTCCAAATATGTAAGCAGTTTTCTTGTATCACGTCCAGATTGTTAAAAAAAATGAAAACAAAATGTGCATATTGAACCATTACCGACATATATTTATACCCTTTTACAAGATCATTGCCACGCTTAAAAACGTGGTGTATATTATAATTATGTAATTGTAAACACAGTGTACGTACAGTTCACAAGAACTACCAACAAGTGATATTATTTACAGTGACCTCACTTATTTTACATGCAGGAATTTTCGTCTTTTTGAACTTCTTCCATATCCACGAGAAGAACTTTCCCTTTTCAGGGACCAACAGTAGTCTGCCATCATGTTCACAGTCCAACCCACCATGGTATCTTCTTTCCATGTCTTTCAAATCCTGATGGAAACGTTCACCCTGTTCCTCGCTGTAAAATCCAAGACAGGTATCTGGAAAATAGTCAATGTGAGCATGTAGGAAGTGTAACTTCAAACTCATGTTACAACCTACTTTTCTCAAATTTTCCAACATGGTGTTCACAATGGTTTTGTAAGCTGGACTCCTTCTGTTTCCTAGGAAGTTTTTTACATCTTTGTAGCTCTCCCAGGCTTGCTTTTCTGTTTGGCTCATTGCATCCTCAAAATTGGTGTCACACATTAATTTCCTGATCTGAGGTCCAGTAAAAAGACTACTTTCAGCTTATCTAGGGTCATTCTCTGATAAACACTACATATGTACTTATCTAGGGCACGTACAAACTGACTCATGATACCCAATTTAATGTGTAGAGGAGGGAGAAGAACTTTCGTGGGTTCCACAAGGGGCACATGCCTAACATTCTTTGTTCCGGGTGTCAAGGATTCTCTGGTTGGCCACTCCCGCCTTTGCCAGTGATTTTGTCTGTCTCGACTATCCCACTCGTACAGGAAACAGGGCATTTTTGTGTATCCCATTTGTAGTCCCAGTAAAAGGTTGATAACCTTGAAGTCACCACATACAACCCACCCATCCTCGGAGTACTTCACACACTGCAATAGAAACTGCAAACTTTCATATGATTCTTTCAAAGTAATAGAATAAGTAACTGGTACAGATCCAAGAACATTACCATTGTGGAGTAAAACACCTTTCAGGCTGGTTACAGAAGAATCTATGAAAAGCCTCCATTCAGAAGTTACATACTTCACACCAAGCCACCTTACAAGTTTCGGTATGTCATTGCAAAAGATCATAGACCCTTCTTCTGAAAATCAAGAAACTATTTTTTGTTCCCGGGATCTGTAACATGAATTTTTTTAGTGCCAGGTAACTAAAGGTCTTTCAGTTCAGAAGCTAACAGTTCAGAACTTTCCTTTGGTAACGCAAGATCACGTACCAAGTCATTCAGTGCGGTCTGACTAAATAAGTGTGGGGTATTATCACTTGTATTATCCAGTGATGTACGTTGTATCGCTTACAACTTCCTTTCGAGGCGATGTACAGCTTGAAGATGGACGAGAAGGAATAGGTAGACTTTCGTCATGTTTGATTTGGTCTCATTGCAGATCGCAAATGTGGATACACTATGTCACTTTTGTTCTTGGCACTAAAACCTTGCACTTGAACTTGACAAAAATAACAATCATCCGTATGGTTTAATTGTTCCCACCATACCATTGGCAGAGCAAAATAGAATTTCTCTCTTTGTCCTTTCATCGAGAACCTCAAACCTTCCACACAAGTCTTAAATACTTTCTGGGGTACCCATGGTTTATTTTCATCGCCAAGCACAAGTCCAAAATATGCAAGGTAGGCTTCTTCGGCGAATGGCGTTATCTTTAGTCTTTGTTTACACAACATGTACTTCCCACATACTTAAGAGAAAGTGTTCGGGTCGTTTTTGCAGCCACGTGAAGACATTGTTGTCCGAATATACACAATTTGTCACTTCATGCAACCGTTCAGCACTAGGAATACAAATCACTCGACCAGCTGTGAAACAAAAAACAGTTAAATTAGTGTTTCCAGACCACATACTCTCCATGCCCTCCTATGGTATATAAACGGGACTTCTATGAAGCACAAATTCCTTATTTTCTAGAAAACCTGACGTGATAGGAAAAAACGGATTGCACCGTTGAACGCAGCGTGAAAATTCAATTTAGGAACACTCATTCATTTGAAAACCTCATTTTTGCTGCAGAGCAGTGTAATTGATGAGAAGATTAAAAACAATATCCTGGATTTTAAACCAATCTAAAACTGCCTAAACTAACTAACTCTCTATCCTTCTTAAACCCGAAGGTTCATGGCTGCAGCAACACAGGCCTTCCATCTGTCCCTATCTTGAGCAAGGTACTATTTTCCATCTCTACCGATTTCCTTTAGGTCCATCTAAACGTTATCCCTCCATCTTCGTCTTGGTCTTCCTACTGGTCTCTTACCATCAGGTTTCCCAACAAGAATCCTGTGTACTCCTCTTTCCTCTCCCATTCGTACCACATGCCCTGCCCACCTAAGTCTTCTTGATTTAAGGCGAGGAGGGACAATTTCCCCTAGGTCTTTCTCGCTGGGGCAGCTGCTGATCACTGTTGCCAACTTTGCTCTTTTGGAGCCAGATCTGGCTCTTTCGTGCACTCGTTTGACTGTGAACTGTGGCACCCGCCCTCTGTCCCACTATGATGCCACCACTGGCTCCGGCTCATAAATACCAACTTTTGCCATGAGTGTACATTTTGCATGGGACGTGATATTCGTACAGCTATAGGCTGCGTCACCCACCTCTTCTTTCCTCCCCATGTATTTTTATATATAGCGCTGTGGCTAAGATAAGGATGACAATTTTGTTATCCGGGAACCCTTTATTTTCGATTTTATATTAGATTAGATTATTGAGATGGGTGATGCCACCAAATCTAGGTGGTGAAAACTAAGAATAACTTGCCATCACTTTAAAGCTAACGGTAATAGCAGCACCCCCACCCCTCTGTCAACTAAAATTACCCTAGTAGGCACTTTTTGCAGCGTTCGTTAATCTAGCTCCTTGAAAGTCCTCTTTAGCTATATTAATGGTGAAATTTAGCTCTATTATGCACATCAGGTTTGGTAACACTGCCATGATGGCCGTAGGAGGCAAGGAGAAATGCACTAGGCTTATGGGACCATTATTTTATTCGTTCTCTCTGGAATATCAAACATCCGATGACGTAGAAAAGTACATGGATGGAAAAAGGACACGTTGAACTATGTCATAGTAGTAGGAAAAGTCGAAACTCCCTTTTGATGAGCCGTAACTTGAAGTTGAAGTTGATGTCCCATAAGGAATACATGGGATTCGGTAAATACTAATTCATCATATTTTTCAAAAATCGTATAAGGGTTAATAATCAACTTAGGAAACCGCTTCCACTTGCCAGATGGGGAGAAATTCATACTCTTCATTTCTGGCGGAGATCTTTTTAGTAGCATTGCTCATTCCGACGATATTGGAATAAATGCATGCCTGGTGCGTAATTGTCCCTCTTCGCCTTAATCATTCTAATAATATCTTGACATGAATACAAATTATGTAGTTCTAAATTATGTAATCTTCTCCACTCACCTGTCTCTTCATCCCTTTTAGATCCAACGATTTTCCTAAGGATCTTATTTTCAAATACTCTCAATTTATGTTCCTCTTTCATTGTAAGGGACCAAGTTTCACACCCATATTATACTACAGGCAAAATTACTGTTTTGCATATTTTAACTTTTAGTTTCTTAGATATTAAACGAGAAGACAAAAGTTTATGAAGAGAGAAGTAATTTCCTGAATTAAGCCTACTTTTTATTTCCTTTTTAATATAATTTTCATTTGATAATTTTCATTTCATTTTAAACCAATCAGTGAAAGAATATGCTCCTTAAGAATTAAGACCAGGTTTTTTAACCTAATCTTGATAAATGCGCACGCCCCAACAGAGGAAAAGTATGAGGTAAAAATGATTTATTCTACCAACAGCTGGAAAGAGTCTATGATTCAACGCCCAATAATGATACAATAATAGTCTTAGGAGACATGAATGCCAAAATTGGAAAAGAGCAAGAATATAGAGGAACGATAGGTATGGATAGTCTGCACAATGAATCCAATGAGAATGGGATGAGACTAATGGAATTTGCAGTAAGTAAGAACATGATAATTAGCTCCACTATTTTCCCACATAAAGATGTACACAAAAGAACATGGATATCACCGGATGCTCAAACATTTAATCAAATTGACCATGTCCTAATAGATAAAAGATTCGCCAAAAGCATATTAGATGTAAGAACCATGTGAGTAGAACATTGCGGATCGGATCATCACCTAGTAACAATCAAATATAGATGCAGAATTTAGATGCAGAATGAACAAAAATAAACCAAGTAAAAAGAGGACAAATACAAGACTGAGGGATTATATCATGAAGAAAAACTAACCGAATACAGAGGAGTTATAAAGGAAAAAAATGCAAAGCAACCCAATAATACCAGGAGACTCTATAGAGGAAATGTGGGGAAAAGTGAGGGAGAATGTAACAACAACAACGAGAGAAATCCTAGGATATGAAGAGAAACCAAAACAACAGGAATGGTTTGATACTGAATGTAAGGAAGCGATTGAATTTAGGAATAGGTAATACATGGTATGCCAGGATAGACCAACCAGAGGAAGAGAAGAAGTGTATAAAGAAGCAAGAAGGGCAGCGGATAAAATTTGTAGAAAAGAGAAACGGAAATATATAAATGATAACCTGAGACAGATAGATGAAGAATTTAAGGCAGATAATATAAAACAAGCTTTTAGAAAAGTTAGATCCTTCAAAGAAGGATACAAACCAAGAACAAATCTAATCCCCAAAAATGAGGGAGAAATGGTAAGTGAAAGACAGCAGATTATGCAGTATGGAAAGACTATTTGGAACAGCTACTAAACCCACCCCTGAACGTAGAAGATAATGTAATAGAAATACAGATAAATAGAGAACAGCAAGATAATATAGAAGTATAAATGGAACTAACAACAGAAGAATTTAAGAAAGTAATGGACAAGCAGAAAAGGAATAAGACACCGGGAAGAGATGGCATACCCAGTGAACTACTCAAAAAAGAAGGACCGGAATTAATAAAGGCAATATACCAGTTGATATATGAAATCTGGTAAGAAGAACATATGCCGGAAGAATGGAAGAATATTATTATATGCCCTATTTATAAAAAAGGGGATAAGCTAACATGTAACAACTACAGAGGTACTACTTCTGTCAACAGATATGAAATATTATCAGGACTTCTTAAAGAGATATTGGAACCCTTGGCGGAAAAATGCATAGAGAATAGCATGCAGGTTTTCGAATAGGAATATCAACAACAGGCCAGATTTAGACATTAAGACAGATTACTGAGAGATGCTGGGAATACAATGTGGATCTATATATGATTTTTATAGATTTTAAACAGACATATGATAGTGTACTGAGAGGGCAGTTGGAAAACATACTACAGACATTCAAAATACCAGAAAAACTGATTAGTCAGACAATGACAGGAACCAAAATCCAAATTAAATACAGAACGAACTCACAGAAGACATACTAGTGAACCAGGGATTGAAACAAGGTGACGGATTTGCTCCTTTACTTTTCAATATGGTTTTAGAATATATAATAAGACAAACTAACATAAACAGAAATGGCACTATAGTATATAAGATCACTCAGATAATGGCTTACGCAGACGATGTAATTATCATTTCAAGAACAATGCCTGCAGCAGAAGAAACATATACTCAAATTACAAATGCAGCTAAACAGTTGGCCTACAAATAAACTTAAATAAAACAAAAATGATAATCCAGAGTCGAAAGACCAAGGCATATGATGCAAGAAAAACAATATCAGTAGGTAATGACGATATTGACCTGGTAGAAGAATTTGTATATTTGGGAGCAAAAATACATAAAGATGGAAATGAAAGCTATGAAATCAAAAGGAGATTAATCAGGGAAACAAAGTTTGTTTTTCCCTATTGCCGATATTCAAAACCAGGGAAGTACACAGAACAACTAAGGATAAAGTATATACATCTATAATCAGACCAACATTGTACTATGGAAGCGAGAGCTGGACGTTCAATAAGGAATCCGAGATGGACCTGGATACTTTTGAAAGGAAAATTATGAGAAGAATATGGGGACCAGTAAGAGACAGGGATGGGTGGAGACTAAGATATAACAATGAATTGTACCATCTATACAAATAATTATGTATATCCCACTTTATTAAATTTAAATGACTAGAGTGGGCAGGACATGTCCAAAGAATGGATGCACATTGCATACCCAAGATAGTGTCTTATAGTACAATAGGAGGTAGAAGATCTGTAGGGAAACACAGGAGAAGATGAATGGACGCGGTGGAGGAAGATGTGAAAGGAATGTTAGGAATGAGAAATTGAAGGAGGAAAGCATTGGATAGAGAAGCATGGAGGGGCTCTAATATGGAGGCTTGGGATCGATATCGGGCTGCAGCGCCATTGGAGGAGAAGAAGAAACGAAGAAAAATACCTGCTTTATACGCACACTGGAACGAGCGCAGGCTTGCTGTGAGTCACTCTGCCAGTGAAAGTCACTGAACGAAGAGGTGAATCACGTGGGTGCTTGCTACAAACACGCGCCTTATCTCTGCTCATATCAAGGATACAAGGAAATCTTCGTTACTTTTTCTTCGCCAGACTAATGGTAAACATTTACAGGAACGTAAGGAGTATTATCGTATTCTATTGAAATTAGATTTCGTGACGTTTAGAAGATATCATAACAATATGTAAATCTCCTTTGTGACTTACACTGAACTTATGTAAAGGTTTCATTGACATGTAAAAGCGGAAGCTTAGAGATCCTTCATCCTTAGATTTTTAAACAACCGAAGAGTGTGGTGAACGTGAAACTTACTTATTGTTCGCAACAACAATGCATTACAGTCATTACAGATACACATCACAGAAGACGTATTTATCAGATATGCAAATGATCTCCGATCAAAAAACCTATTACATCACAGGAAGTGATTTTTAAGACAATTCTACCACATATCCAACATAACCAATATTCAGATTGATTCCAAGCTTGTGTTTGGGTTATTTTGCCTCGCTTTTTTACCTTTTGCGATAATCGCGACGACGAAGATGATGGGTAATGATACGAATGCAATGCTACATCTAACCCTCAACAGGTTTCGAACTTCGACTCTCTGGCTTTGAAGAGAGTTACGATGATTTTTATTTTCATTTAGTGTTTTAAGTCTACTTTATGCACAGTAAGGCTAATCGGGACTGCATCTACAGTTTAAAGTGGGATACAAACACTATGTGCCTCTACCGTGTATCAAACCTGGGTCTCTTTGATTACAAAGCGACGCCGCTACTACTTCGCCATCGGGAAGGCTAAGAGAGCCGTTGTTCTTATAACGAAATATAACATGTATGAATTGCGTCAAGATAAATTGGAGCTAAATTTGAGCATATTCACATCCCTACGGAACTTGGAAGAAAGTCCACGTAGAGATTGGAAAGTTCTGTTCCGACAAAATCGGGATGTATAGTAAATTAAAAAGCAAGGTGCTACCTTGTGCTTTGCACCAAGGCATGCATGCGTGTAGGGGGTGTGGAGTTAGGGCCTCACACTGTCTCGATCACGACCGAAGGTGGGGATGATGTGATCAGCACCACGCCCCTGGCTGCCCTTACCCTCCTGAGTTTCCTCCAGGTACCCACTTTATACGACGCTGGGTCTGCGCCCGAGTTGCTTGAACAGGTAGACAAAATTCCTATTCTCCCCCGTCGGTGATCGAACCCAGATCTCTCGCATGGTAACCAAACGCCATAACAACCGAGCTACCGCGGCACATATAGTATAGTAGCCTATGTAATTAATGCAAGAATTATTTTAGCGTTTAGTTCAACGTTTTAAGGCGAATCATTTTCGGACATGTAACGTGTAGCTCTTGTCGGTTCTGCGACCTGGCTTCAGAACAACATTCCACCCGACAAGTCACGTGACTTTCCTACATTTCCTGTGCCTGTTGGCTTTTGCATGAAAGACGAGTTGCTCTTGAGACAGACAGAATCACCCGATCACCTAAACGTGCAATGTGTGTTGCCTACCCTTCCGGCATTATTTACTGCCATTAAAGTCTTATGGGGAAGAACTTTTTCCACCACTGTACACGTATGGAAGAACAAATTAGTTTTTTCAATTGTGAACACCGTGCACTCACCATAGATGGTGTAACTCGATGTGCCTTTCGTGCTGTATGTATTATACATTATAATCACAGAAGCTAACCGAAATGTTCCAAGAAATGCTATCGTGTAAATTACTATCTGCTATACATATCATTTATGCTAGCAAAAATGTTAAAGGTAATGCTTTCGTCTAAAGCCGGCCTAACGTATTGTTATCAATGGCAGTACCTTCTTCGATTCTCGATGGGAGACCCAAAATGTGGGTGTTGGACCAACCAGTTTTCCCATGCTCCCCTGCGTCGGTGACGTCAAATTGACTGTCACTTTTGACTAATCGCGAAGATGAAGATGCGTAATGATATGATGAATTCATGAAGGGACACTCACAAAGAACACCAATGCTCAGGCCGGGTTTCGAACCCGGGACACCTAGCTTCGTTGCGCGCTACTCCGCGATGTCAGCGGCATAGATTAACGAGAGAAATAATATTCTCAAAATTTTAACTGTTTCGAGTCTTTTAATTAAATTTTGACCAAAATCGGGATTTTGAGGAAACATATCTCCTCGAAGAAGTGTGTTTGAGAGTAATGTTGTAATTAGGGAACGGATTTTAAGGTGCGGCACCTTTCCAAAAATATAGCTGTTTTCACACCGATCGTTTGAGATATGTATTTTAGGATATGAAATCAAGTAAAATGAACACAGTTTTTCGTACTTTTTCGTGAAATTAGTGCATTTATCTCCTTTTTACCTTCTCTTTGATGCTTCAGCATCTTTTTTCCTTCCTCTTCTTTCATGTTTTGTTTAAAAATTGGACAGAGAAATAAATTATTTTCACTCTTATTGAACAACTACATGAAATCCTAGTCTCGTCTTGTAGAGCAGAACGAGAACTATACAAGGTATTGCAGCTCCAATAGTTCTCAAGATAATGCAGCAAGTTAATATAAGTCGCTGAGATCGGAGCGTCAGCGTTTTACATTAAAAAACAGAAATGTTAGCATAATCCAAGTTGATTAAAACCCAGTAAATACCACGTTTACTTCCTAATTACTGGTTACTTTATGTTAATTATGTTATTTGCTACAGTGTTGAATAAAAATGTTAATGTAACTGGTTTTGACGTGAATAAAGGCATCTTTTTTTGCAACATTTTGAAAACATTTTCAGAACCTTTTTTCCTTATCCCGACCATAATTTTGCACGCTAGTTATAAGTTTGAAAACTTCTGTAGTCAATAATTCACAAAAGAATCATTATTTCTCAGTTGAAAACGTGTCAGCTGGAAGGTCCCCATGGTCGCATTCACATACTGGTTCTTTACAGGCGGAAGCGCACAGCGGAGGGACAAAGGCGTCGGCGATTTGCTACAAACTGAAGAAGTGCTGCTTCAAAAACAACAAGTGGAACTGGCCCGATAGAATCTCGATCGTCGTGTTCCCTGCGGCCTTCATCCTGTACAACGTCGTCTACTGGAACGTCGTCTTCGGCCTCAAGTCACAGGACCTCACCAGGCACGAAGTCAGGGTGTGAAGCAGGCCGTGGTCATGGAGGGAAAAATTTCGAGGATTCTCTTTCTCGAATGCAGAATAGTTTTGCTAAGCAATATGCAGCCACTTTCCAAAATCTGTCTTCTGTCTTTCACAAACCCTACCTGCCAAAGTTCGTCAGTTCAATCCGCTTTAGTCGAAAACATTTTCCTTGGCATTTTGCTTAACATTTCCGCTACGATCGAATTTTACCGTGTAGAGTGAAAAAGTCTTACAGCATATCCCATGGCATATTTCACAGATACAACCGGCCCTAATTTCCTTAGCATTTCGCGTAGCATAACCAATCAGAAGCGAACTCTAGGTCACGAGTGCAGGTGTAATGGAGACCGAGTGGACATAAACAACATATCACCTCACATCTTTAAAAGCCGATAACTATTCAACCGAGAGGAATAATGTTTCATATAAAAAGGCGTTAGGCACAAATTAATGGCACTGTTTAAATACATACTTTATAGCACACACAGCATACGTGTGGAAGAATAAATTAGTTGTTTCAATTACAAACACCTGGCACTGTCTCATGGACATCCAATATCAAATATGTAAGTGAGACTGGTGGTTGCATAACGTTACAAAAAAATGTATAACTTCATTTTGTTTACAAGATATCTCAATTAAATAATCATTTCCCCTTTTATATGGCAACTCTTCCTCTTTTATTTTTTTAGTTATTAAATTAAAACCGCGTAACTTGAATCTCTGTCATGTTGTATATATTATCTAACGTTCTCTGCACGCTTGGAATCACAATCGGAAACACCAACCAGACGTGAAATGCTTCCGTGTAAAGTATTATCTGCTATGAAAAATGTTATAAGATGTTTGGAAGCATTTATGTTAGCAAAAATGTAAAGGGAATGCTCTGATGTACAACCTAACCTACTTGGAATAATGCTTACGCAAGTAGGTTAGGCAGGTCAGGTTTGATGCTCTTAACTGTGTCATAATTGTGGTATTCATTAAAAGAGCACAAAATCCTTGTAAATGCATCACTATATATGCTCGACTTACAGCTTAAAGTGGAATTCGATCCACTATACTACAATAGGAAGTAGAACCCAAAATTCTTGATTGCAAGGCGATATCGCTATCTACTACTTTACGTAAAAGTTCGTGTACTTCATTCCAACTACCATCATTTATTGTATACATGATGACATATGTAATTAAGAAAACTCAAACAATGGATAATAAATCAATTTTAAAAATGGATTCTATCATTCGTTTTTATCGTACTTTTACATTGTAGGTGTACTTATACAGCAAATGTGAGCTAAAAAGTGAAAGCACAGACAGCTACTCTGGTACAGTTCCTGTTATGACGACGCCCTGTTTAACCACTTGTCTGACACATTATTTTCCCAAAAATGGTCCATATTTTACACTTTTTTTTATTGTGTGTTTGTAATGTACCAATATCGGCAATTAAGGAACAGTAACGAAATTCTATTTTGGGGTCAAATAACGTTACAAAACTATTAAAAAATCCTCCATAATTATTAACCCGAGTTAACTCGTACATATAAGGAAAGTACTAGAAATGTTTGAAAATAGCTTATAAACTGTCGAAAATAAAAATTTCTTCACATTTTAATGCTGTCCAAGTTTACAGACTATCACACGTACTGTCTCACATCAAATGTTAATCACAGTGTGATAAACCCGAAAGCATGGGCTAACACAGAGTGCAACATCGCAATCTGGGCAATAGTATCTTGACTCGCGACGAATCTTCTTTCCTCTCGCATCACTGGAAAGCTGGCAACTACGTAGTGTCACGGGAATCCGGTAGATGGCAGCAGTACCTCGACAAGTTATCTACACCTTCCACCTAGTGGCCAAAATGGGAATTAACACCTATTAAAGCTCAAACGAGATTGTTCGGGTAGGCAGAAAAGTGGAGATCTTTCCAAATAATAAACTCAGTCACTTAAATATTCAATTAGTGTTTCTTTAATGTAACAGCTCTACCTCTGATTCATCCCCCGTTGGTCAACGGGTCCTACCCTCTAATACAGAGGGTGAAATCCGGTACGACTAAGGTTTTAGCGCCCCCAATTGTGTCTCCAGGGACTAACCCTGGGACAGGAACCTTAGCTCGTAACGATATGAGAATGACGGAAAGAATTATATTTTTCTGATGTAACTAATGTAAATATTTGCACGCAGGTCGTTTTAATATTTTCAAAATGAGACAATTAAAATTGTATATTCTATCCATCTACAGCACATGGGCTATTTTAAAATGTTACAAAATATTAAAAATATTGTTTAAATGTAGCAAATCTGAAAAATAAATATCAAAATGTGCGTATTTGTGCGGAACGGGGAGCGCACATAGCGAGTGAAAGCGTGCGCGCGCCTTCAAACTTTACTCGCTATAGGACACATTTTAGTAGCAAGATTGTCGTTATTGGTATCAAATTAAATATATTTTTATACGCTACAACTTTTGTTTGAATAATTTTCCAATATTATCATTCGTAACGAAAATACAGTGCCAAAGAGAAAAAAAAGTAAGTATAATTTTTTTTTTCATTTTGTCTTACAATTACTCAAAACCCATTGGGAATATTTAAAACATGAAGGGAGAGTAATGTTGACACTGAAATTAAAAAAAGAACGTCCCGATATGTCCACTAGTTTCAGAGATATGGACGTTTTTCTAAAACACTGCATGTTGAATGTTCAGTGGGGCGTAGAGAAGGAAGCTACGGGGGGGGGGGGACTTATGGGAACATACATCTCTTATGATGATCTAACAATGCACCAAAATTCAACTTTTCCCTAATTATTTCCGACAACCCCCCCCCCCCCATTTTTTGCTTCGTTTCCTGGACTAACAAAATCATTAACTGAAACTTGGGATGGTACATGCCGACCTCGTAGCGGAGTGGTTATCGCAGCTCGCTACAACGCCAAGAGTCCCAGGTTCGAATCCCGGATTTGATATGGGTGTTTGTAAGTGTCCCTTCATCAATTTAATCTATCAGTCATCCTCAACATCGTGATTAGCCAAAAGTGGCAAAATGGGATGTCAAATTTAAAAAAATAGAAATTTATCTTGTAGGTAAAATGGTTTGGTTAATTCTGCGTGCTTTATACATTAAAGATATTAGAATCATTACTTTATATTTAGTAATTACACGTGCAATAATACGATGTTTTAAAGCAGAATTAATTACACCATAATTGATGCTTATTTCAATATCAAGCAACTTTTATAATTACCTCTGCACATAGAAATCTAACGTTATGTATACTGAAGGTCATGTCAAAATGTCAATAATTGTTAACGGTAAATTAACGATTCTGAACTCCTCGA
The DNA here is from genome assembly GCF_977018435.1 of Lepisma saccharinum. NCBI lineage: Eukaryota > Metazoa > Arthropoda > Insecta > Zygentoma > Lepismatidae > Lepisma > Lepisma saccharinum. Next base: position 18,672,472 of record NC_139243.1, on the reverse strand, counting down.
TAAGAGCACAAAATCGTAGCGTAATGCACGCACAGAAGTGAATTAATAATGAATTAATAACGATTCTACAACGCGTGACGTTGTACAATCGATTTCGTGTTCGATGTAAAATGAGTAAACGTTTAAGTGTTGTCTGCAAATTTGATCGGAAATGTAATTTAAATTTCATATTGAGCTACGATGCTTTTTTTGGCTTAATTAAGACAGCATTCGAATTGAAGAAATTTTAGAGGAAGGATGCCGGAGTTGTCAATTTTCTCTTTCTACATTTAGATACAATTACAGTAATGTGACCTTCCTAATGAAAGTAAATTAAAAATATATCATAATAATAACAAAAAGATCAATGTGTACTGTTTAAGGCTTATACATTGTAAACCACAAACTATTTGAATATTTTAAAAAAAAATCATAGTTATAATCAGTGGAAGGGATAAGGAGGAGGAGTTAAGGCGACCACAGCCAATAAGGAAGTAAAGATCATTTTCTATACATTTGAAAAAGTGTGACGAAAGTTTCAAAAAATGAAAGATCAACACTTTCATAATCATCATCATACAAAATCGTCTGCGAGAAATTAGTTTCTGTGCGTGTAGAAAATAAAAATTAATATGAAACATGATTGAAATGTTTTTAGAAATATTTAATTAATCACACGAAGAATTCCATTAGTTCTCGAGTGTAAAACAATCTTTATGATCATTTAAGAATTGACACACTATATACAATACATGGCAAGACGCACAAGTGGCCGCCCAGGACGCTTGATCTCACCCAAGAAAGTTGTTTTCGAAAATGTCTTTTCGGTCAAAAAACTGCCATGATAGTCCGAATTCTGAAGCATTATGTCTCTTTAGAATTGCTTCGAGAATATTCAAGTGAGCCTTCTTGTAGTTTCCTTTCACTGTTCTTTAGATATATGTGATCATTTGGTTGCAGCGTAAGTTTATTTTCTATCACAGCAAAAGCAATCCCCACTTGATGTAATTATTTAAAAAAATCGGAATGTAATAACGGCTTCTTCGAAAGGAGATAAGATTAGCAATCAGCTATCCTGATATAGGCCAGGCGCCAAAGCACCTTTAGTCTTAAAAAATTGAAGTCCAGGGTGTACTACACAGAAGAGATGTTTGCCTTAGAGTGTATATCCAAAAAGGCATTCCTTACCCCTCCCCCCAACATACACACTAGTTGCTGCACGTTGCAACATGACGTGAAGGGATGTGAAAATTGGGCCCCACGTATCCACAAACTCGATAATTTGTAAAGGTGATGTGATCTGCACCACTCTCCTATCGTCTTTTCCCTTCACCCAGGTACTCATTCTTTATGTAATGAAGAAAATTCTGTCGTATTTTCACTCGACACTTTGAAACGCCAAAAAGAGACGGTTAACGGACCTGGCAGATCCAACATTGTCCCCATCAGCATCAATGACCTGTCTCAACCGCTCTGGAAGACCATGGATTCCACTGTGGTAGAACTCTGCGGAAAGGGAACCAAAGAAGCTTTTGCGTGTAGTATCTGACTTTTGGGACATACTGTGACTCTGTTTTTGTTCGGATATGCATGTTTTTAGTTCTGCATGAGTCTTGGGGTATTTGATAAACAACCAGTAAGGTTTAATTTCATTTGGGTTACATTGGGGGGGGGGGAGGCCGCACTCCGAAAATCTCGTTCTATTTTTTTAAAAAAAATATTATCTTATTTTCTCAGTTCTAGGATTTGTAATGGCACTTTTATTAAGGGGACGAACGCACTAAAATGATAATTTTGCACATTTACGTCGCGGCGTCGCCGCGTGGGGGCCCGCCGATTTTCAAATGTCGTAAAAAAACAAGTTTTTCTTTTTTCTTCTTCTTCTTCTTCTTCTTCTTCTTCTTCCGATAACGGAAAATTTGGTTTTTATGTCATAAGCTTATAGCCACATCTGTACTGAACAAAACGAGGTATAATTTGTAACTCCAGCGTTCTTAGTTCCAGAGATATACAATTTTATATAAAAGCAAGCAGAAATTTAAAATTCCCGCTGAAACGCCTCTGTCGTTCGTGCGTTTACCGGGAAAACACGCTCGGTCGTCTAACGGTTAACATCCACTGAGACGCAGAGGAACGCGGCAACGGAACGGAACAGACGCATTTCTGGCGTCTCAGTGAGCTATAACCTTTAAGATAATGTGCAGACTTCTGGCACGGAAATCCTGCGCTTCGGTTCCTCCCGTTTCCTCTTTGTGGGCGTTACACCATTTGATTTCAATAGAAGCAGACAATAGAAGTTCTTTTGCCGCGTTCCTCCGCGTCTCAGTGGACGTTAAGCTTAAGTTTTCAAGCCTATCTCTCTTGGCAGGAATTATTATATTCTTGGCCGATATTCTACACTGAACGATGGAGAGCCTGAAGCCGAGAAGTGTACACATTTGCAGTCAGGGAACCCGATATTTATCGCAAATCTGCATTTCGATGGAACGTCCAACTCCGGTGGTTTTTAGAGTGGAAAGAGGCCTTCGACGTGTCACAATGCAGAGTCAATCAATACACTTGAAGCTGTCACGGAGCTCGCAATGTGGATATAACGATGCGACGCCAAGTTGTCAGTCTGCGAGAGGAGGCGTTGGGGCACAATGGAGTGTCAGGCAGAGGGTCTGGCCAACTTTAACAGTGGGAAGTGTCGATTGTTAGAGAACCCTTCGACAATGGTACTCGTGCTTCTGATGTACATGTAAGTATAAGAGGCTGGGTAAGTGCAAATAATCCTGTTGCGGATGGACATGCAGTGTAAAGTAAAATCAGAACCGTGCATTGTGACTTTTCCAGTACTCGAACCACAGGGGTGCCCACAGGAGGGCGGGGATAATGATGCAGGCGGAACCTTCAAAATTTGGAAAGGGCGGGATTTTTTCTCTTGAAATAGCATAAAATTCAACATGAACACACACACATACACACACTTACATTATATAAGTTTACACTTTTGGACCTTGCTACAATATGTGCGATGACGCAGGGAAATCAGAATATATTTCCTTAATAATTCATTTACTTTACCTAGTTCTGGGCCACTTTTGCTAATAGGTTCACCATATTTAATCCGTTTGACAAAGAGAAGGAATAATTGGGGAGCGGGGTTAGATCAAGTAAAGTGTTCATAAAAGTTAAAAAGTAAGTACAGACACGATGTCGTCATTAAATAATTTATGTTTATTGTGGCATGATCTAGGGGGACGTGCCATTAGCCTTGGGGAGGGGGGATATGCTTAACCCTGGAATCAGCTACCTTTACGGCGTTAAAATACGCATCGTCTTTGCTGTTGTAAATAAGGCATTAATGGATGTACTTGTCTGTATATCTCATTGCTCTTCTGAGACTTTTGGCTAATCGCGACGCTCAGGATGCATGTTGGCACTCATAAAGAAACGCACGTGCCCACGCCACGTGTCGAACCTGAAATCATCCGTCCCTATATTGAGATTCACTACCACTGACGACACTGGCGTACGCAGGAGGGGGGCCGATGGGGCTGCATAGTGACACATGGTGCAACAGCTCCTGAGGGACGGAGCCTACCTACCGACCGATGGCTTCGCACCCACCTGCCGAGGTGGGAAATCATCCAAACAGTTACGTGGTGACGTGTGGTCAGCACGATGAACCCCCAGTCGCTGTTGTAGGTTTCCATGACCGGGTTATGCTATTCCTTCGTAGCATATTCCCCAATTTCCTCACGATGGTGGTTGGACACCGGTCCCATACACAGGCCGCAATCTCAGGGAAAAGATATTACGTTTTTCACAGGAGAGGTCCCGTAGCCGGAGCCCAAACCTAAGCCTTACACCGCACGACCACACACACACACACACACACACACACACACACACCACACACACACACACACACACACACACACACACACACACACACACACACACTATAAACATATGTGTCTAGCGATGAAGGAAAGAAAACCATGAATAGCTAGCTCGTTTCCTTAAAAAAATGTTGCCTCGTGACCTTTTCGTATTAAGTGATTGAATTATTTTTAGCGTAATAAATACACTAATACTAATGTAATAAAAACCATATAGGCCTATGCATTCTAATTCAGATTATTGTACATTTTCCGGTAAAGTAAATCTCTGAAGGGCAGTCTTAAATATCTTTAAAGAAAAGTATGCAAAAATGTTAAGTACGGCCTTGAAAGTTTGTAATAAGAACACCATTGAAGCTATAGTGTAACTAATTGACATAAACATGTATATGCTCGTGTGTGTGTGCGTAACTATTCTATAATTGTAATGGTTTTATTACGAAATATTTGCTTATTTATGAAAGACTACGTCGCACGAAGTTGTGCAAGAAAGCACTGTATGAACTCCTTCAATGGTGTTTCTTTGGTTGCGATATGTACCGGGTGACTCACCTAAATTACCACCGGAAATATGTCGTGAACAACAATAAATATTGAAAAACTGCTTTCGCAGATATATAGGTATGAGAGGAGCTTATGAAATTAGTGGACACAATACGTTCAACTACTTAAGGAAGTACGATTTTCAACACAAACTTAGTTTTTATTTAATGGAAACACCATTTTATTTTCAGTTCATTTGAAAGCACAGTAAAAATCATTAAGAATGGCGTTTGTTACATTGAAATACGTCAAATAGTTCTCAAGTAATTGTAACCTGAAGTTGAGCGTGAAGGCGCATCCCCACTATGCCTGTCGGCAGAGCAGAGCGTAAATACCGTCGTGCATACAGCCTGCACGCTTGTGCTGCATTTTTCCTACACTCGCCACAGGTATCATCTCGGCCTTTTCAGAGTTCGAAAATTCCAGGTGGTTATAATTAAAGTGACGGTGTTCAGAGTAGTACAGCACGGGCTGTAATGAGAGTAGCAGTCTTAAACTTCGTTGATATGCTAATGAAGCAATGCGCTCGCGAATTATGCAAAAAAAAAAAAATAGTTCCAATTCTCGCCACCAGGGTAAAAAATGGCGCTGTAAGCAGTCAAAACGTGGTATAGTTACAGGAAAAACACTATAAATCGCAGAAAACAATACTCTTTGTAATAAAATATCGCTACAATTTCACTATTCGAATTACATGAACATTACTAAAGGAAAAAGCAACAAGCGTCACCAATGACAACCAGGGAGCTCACACAATGGTTAGGCAATGTCACCGACTTTGAAGTCAGAGTTACGGAAAATTCCACGTTTCGACTGCTTACAGCGCCATTTTTTACCCTGGTGGCGAAAATTGGAACTATTTTTTTTTTTTTTTCATAATTCGCGAGCGCATTGCTTCATTAGCATATCTACGAAGTTTCAGACTGCTACTCTCATTACAGCCCGTGCTGTACCACTCTGAACACCGTCACTTTAATTATAACCACCTTATACAATTTTCTCATCAACAGTTCTGACGTACGTACACTATTACAAACGTCTTGTTAATTAGTGTACTTTGTTACGCCCTTGCTTTATTTGATAAATTTGATAATCAATTTGAAAGAAAGAAGAAATGTATAAGGTGCAAAGTTTAAAAGTTGAAAACTTAAAGATTTGTCATGACCAAACGACAAGATGATTGTTCCGATGTACAAAAAATTATGACGTAAATGAATGAACGCCAATTAAAAATTACAAGGATGTTAATGTACTAACATTTATTTATGTAACTGACGGCGGAATGTTTAAAATGTACACTTTTTAATTAACAAATATTTGTTAACTCAGAAAGATGTATCAGAACCTTTTAGATAATTTGTCATAGCTTACTATGTACAAACTACACATTTTATTGTAACCCGCAGTTGTTGGAACGTAACAACTTTCCTAAGCGCAATGCGTAGTATGCAGAAGAGTAACATGTTTGTTACGATACACGAATGGCGTCAAAAGGGGGATATGTATGTTACGACGCACTAATCAACTTGTGAGAATGTTTGTTGCCAAGCGTTAACTTCACGTTACAATTACTTGAGAACTATTTGACTTATTTCAATGTAACAAACGCCATTCTTAATGAATGTTTCCGTACTTTCAAATGAGCTGAAAATAAAATGGGATTTCCATTAAATAAAAACTAAGTTCGTGTTGAAAATCGTAATTCCTTACGTAGTTGAAAGTATTCTGTCCACTAATTTCATGATCACCTCTCACACCTATATATCTGCGAAAGCAGTTTTTCAGTATTTATTGTTGTTCACGAAATATTTCCGGTGGTAATTTTAGGTGACTCACCCTGTATATACAAAAATATTAATTTTCAGATTTTGATTTCACCTGAAAGCTGAAACTATCGTTTGAAGCGATTTATAACACTCGATATTAACTATGAAGTAACAAGGTACACAATATCATATTTTATGAAGTAATGCACACTAGAAAACGTGGAAATCTGAACCTACAGTTTTATTTAATGAGCTGTTGTTACGTGTCAAGATATAGCCCTGTATAGTATTACATTTGCTAAGAGTTGGTTATTCTTACCAATATTGATTTTCAATTGTTTGATTTCATTATTAAATAACATAAATATCGTCATGATGTTAAAATTTCATCTTCAGGCCAAATAGTTTCTGTAAAAAGAGGAACATGAAGTTAAACATTGTTTAGATAGGCAATTGAAACAGGCAGCTCCAAATGAATTAGTCTGCACACACCTATGAGCCAAATAAAGTGGTGTAAGGTGTGATCCTATCAGGAGGTGCTCAAATGTCAACCACTCTTCCACGAAGTACACCCTAGACTAAATTTTGCAGACTAACGAGGCTGTGGCGCCTGAACCTGCAGCCAGGAAAGAAAAGCGGTGTAAAATAAAACGAATCAATCAATTAATCGATATACCGTATTCTCGCGTCTATAAGCCGCACTTTTTTCCCCCGAAAAGTGGACCAAAAAATGGGGTGCGGCTTATACACGCGAATGATAAGAAAAGCATGTGCGGCTTATACACAAGAATGAGAAAACATTTGCGGCTTATACACGCAAATGAAAGAACGTGCAGCTACTGCTAGGATACTACAATACGTACGTTGATTTGTTATCTTTATCACATAACGGATTCATTAACAGCAAATCCAACAACAATGCATCTGTAGCAGGCTTTGCAACAATATGATATCTTATCTTTAAACTTTTTTTTTGCAACAATATGATAATATCTTATCCTTACTGTCGTATTGATCTCGAAACCATTCAGTAAAGTGAAGTTGTTAAAGAAGGTTGTGGGCCTGAGGTAAAGGTTGGTACTATTAAAGGGAGGATGTCTGGCAGAAGAATCAGCTACGATGCTCATTTTAAACTTCAAGCGATACGATATGCTGAAGGAAACGGCAACAGATCTGCAGTGCGATATTACGATGTGGACGAGTCTAACATTCGTCGATGGAGAAATCAGAAGGAACAACTTGCTGCGACAAGTGGCAAGAGAAAGACATCGTGGAAAAGGAGCCAAATTTCCACAGGTAGAAGAAGTTTTGGCCTTTGTAAATGAGAGAAGTAGTGCTAGCTATGCTGTAACCGTAGACATAATACGTTTTCAAGCTCGTGAAGTAGCTTCAAAGTCGTCAAGCTTTCCGAGCTAGTGCGGGATGATGTTCACATTTTATGCGTAGCTTCGCCGTAGAACAACAATTGCGCAACGTTTCCCTGCAGACTTTGATCAAAAAATTGTTAAATTTCACAAATATGTGATTCGAATGCGAAAGTCCAATGATTATAGCTTGTCTCAGATCAGCAACGCGGACGAAACACCTATTTACTGGGACATGCCTATGTCCAGCACAGTTGCACCGAGAGGCTTTCACACCGTATCGATCAAGACCGCGGGTGGAGTGAAACAACGATGCACTGTAATGTTGGGTGTTCTCGCGGATGGAAGGAAACTGCCACCGTATGTTGTGCTGAAGCGTAAGAATGTGCCAAAGGAGGTATTTCCATCGGGTATTATCATACGTGCCCAGCAGAAAGGATGGATGGAAGAAGAACTGGTATTGGACTGGATAGACAAAGTGTGGAATAGAAGGTCTGGTGCATTGCTGAAGCAAAAGAGTTTGCTGGTGTGGGACAGCTTTCGTGGTCACCTAACAGACAGAATACAGACAAAATTTCAACAGTTGAAAAAGGATGTAGCTGTGATTCCTGGGGGTCTAACGTCTGTACTGCAGCCCCTAGAGGTTTGTGTAATTCGCTCGTTTAAAGCAGCGTTCCGGCGTCTGTATAATGACTGGATTAGTGCAGAAAACCACGAGCTTACAGCAACAGAAAGGATCAAACGTCCGACTGTCAAGCAAGTGTGTGAATGGATTCTGGCAGCATGGGAAAGCTTATACACGAGAAATTTTATTTTCCTGAAATCTAAGGCCAAAAAATGGGGTGCGGCTTATACACGCGTGCGGCTAATAGACGCGAGAATACGGTAACCAAATGAAAATGGTTATGCCAGTTTTTGATTAGAAGAGTTACACGTTGAGGATATATCATGCTCCAACTTGACCGATCAATAAACTAAGAAAAGACAGGTTATGTCATTGTTTTAGATCATACGACAAGAACGTTCGTTTCACGCTTGGACAATTGTTTGCAGACGCCAAACATCGAGTTTATTCATTTCTGTCCCCAAAGCAGAGGGCAGAAGCAAGCAAGAGAAAAATGAATGTAACTTTCTCACACGCCCGAGAACATCAACTCAAATTCGCCCTTCAAGTTCTGAAACATTGGTCAACAGTGACAGCAAAACTGAGTTTACTCTCCACTTCTTGACAGTAACGTATGCTGCTTGTTGACCTTTGTCTCCTGTACGCGTGGGGCTCGAATCAGGGTTGCCAACCGCACGTTCATTATCGTTTATTTATATATCTATTTAGAATATTTCAAATACAGCATAGATGTTCATTTTACACTGAAATTGTGAACAATAAGAAAAGCAAAAGGAATAAAAAATTACGAAATAACACAAAATGAACAAAATATTAACGAAGAATAAGTACAAGATGACACTATTTGATACTATTTACAAGTATTTCTTCTGATAGAAGACCGAGAGGCATACTCCAAGGAAAATATATCAATACTTGATGGGAGGTCATTATATTGTGTGGGAAGTGTGTAAAAGAAAGATTTTATTTGAATTTTTAGTCTTACTGTCCTTATGTAGAATAAGCGTGTGTTTCGTGTTCTGCGCATCGGTACTCGAAAGTGGAATTCCTCAAAGAGTGCGTTGCAGCGGATTTTGCCATTGACAATTTTGTATAAATAACTTAAATCATTCTGCAAACGGCGTTGATATGCAGTCTGTAAATTTGGAAAAGATATGAGATGCGGAGATGAACAATTGCGCAATGAGGGAACCTTGTAACGGACTATAGTTAGGAAAAAGTAAAAGACTGAATCGATTCTAGAGAGCTGAGTGGAACACGCCATTTGCCAGAAGGGCGAGCGGAATTCTATTATTGGGGAAATGAATGATTTGAAGCATAAGGTGAGGGTTGAGATGTCAATAATTTCAGTGAAACGATACAGTAAACCTAAGAGACGCATAGCCTTTTTTGTGGTGCCTATAATAATGTGTGTGTTCCTCGCATGTGAGCTTTTCGTCGAAAACAATGCCCATGTCTTTGTGAGAAGATACTGCTTTGATGCTATTGCCAGAGATGGAGTAAAAATACTTTAAGGGGAGGAGCTACAGTTACGCACCAATTATGCATTTACTTCAATATTGCCCGAATGGGCACTGCTACTAAACAAAACCTGGGTGTATCGAACAGTATGAATTTCTCTCCATGTTGCACGTGGAAGCGTTTTTTTATGTTGATTTTTAAGCTGAACAGGATGTTTGAAAACTATGATGAATAAGAATTTTCGGAATCCCATGTATTCCTTATGTCCTCCTCCGTAGCCGAGCGGGTTAAGGCGTTCATTCGTCTTGAGATCGTTCGCTGCGGGACGGCGTAGGTTCGAATCCGGCTCTGGTCGGAATTTATTCGGAAGCTCCGAATGAGTGAGCGGTAACCTGGTCGAGAAGACCTACAACGGCTGGGGGTTCGACGGACTGACCACCCGTCACCCCAATACTGGTCTAAGATCTCCACGCTATAACAGGTGACGGAGGAACAGTGTGGGAGGGAGACCAGCAGTCGGTAGGTAAGCCAAGGCCCTCACGGGCTGTAGAGCTATGGGTTATTATTATGTATTCCTTATGGGGAATCAACTTCAACATCAAGTTACGGCTAATCAAATGGAAGTTTCGACTTTTCCGCTGGTGAAATTCATCTTCAAACTGCCCTCTTCCCGTTGACATCTCTTTCTATTCCATCGGAAGTTTTATATTCCCAAGAGAACGAATCAAAATTCCCATATGATCAATGCTTTTCTCCTTGCCTCCTGACAGTGTTGCCAAACCTGATGCGCATAAATGAACTAAATTTCATTTAAATGGAGTTAAAACTGACTTACATGGAGCTAGATTTACGAAGGCTGGATAAAGTGCCTTCTAGCGTAATGTTAGTTGTCAAAGGGGTGGGGCACTGCTATTATCGTTAGCTCTAAATTGATGACAATTTATTCTTGGTTTTCAACATCTCGATCCGGCGGCATCGCCCATCTCAATAATCCATCGATGGTGGTATGAAATCGAAAATAAAGAATTCCCTGATAACAATATTATGTCAATTTCACGTCAAACATTGTGCTATAAAGAAGTAGCTGGGGAGATAAGAGGGAGTGGGACGACGCAGCCAATATAACAATATCACGTCACGTTCAAAATGCATAATTATGACAAAAGTTAGTCTATGTGGGCCGGAACCAGTGATGGCATCATAGTGGCGCACGGGGGTGGGCGTCCCAGTTCACAGCCGAATGAGTGCACGAAAGAGCCAGATCTGGCTCCAAGAGAGCTAAGTTGGCACACTGCCACGGGCGGAAGGGCTTGGGAAGACTCCCGTGGAAACTGTATCGCATGTCCTTAATAGGTTCTTTTTTAGAGATAGTGAGAGTGGTACACTTTTCAGGATGCACTGTAAGGTCCCATGTCAGACATCAGGAAGTAAATGTTGTTTCGTCATTCTGTAGTAAATGAGTATCCTCGGAAGTGAAGATTTCTCTAAAAAATTTACAGTCATCTGCGAAAAGAAGGCAATTACTAGAGGGAGCTATGAAATGATCAGCAAGGTCGTCGACGAATAATAGGTCCTAGAACACGAAGAAAGATACAGTTCCGGGAAGAACGACACATTACTGACGATCGCTAAGGTAATCTGTGAGAAGGGTTAGAAATTTGCCATTAATGTTGAATCTATTGCATAATTCGTGAATCAGAAGACTGTGACTCACAGTATCGGAAGCTTTGGCGAGATCAAAATATATTACGCCTAATTATGAATTATTTGAAATACATTTCATAGCATGTGAGAGAAAAACGGACAGGTTTGTAAGACAGGAGCTACCAGAAAGAAACCCATGTTGATTTGAGCTTAAGTACGGAGAAACGAATTTATATAGCCTGTTTTTGATTATGTTTTCACAGATGATGGACAGGGGAGAGAGTAAGGAGATGAGGCTGTAAGAAGAAACAAGGTTTTTTGTTGCCACTTTAGTGAATCGGTGTGGTGATCGCTTGCTTCCAAGCGTGAGGAAAGACACTTTTCAAGGAACATCTGTTCAAGAGAATGCAGAGGTGATAGCACAGGGATTGCACTGTTTTCCTGAGGAACGTTGTGTTGATATCGTCCGGTCTTAGGCCACGGTGAGCTGAAAGAGTCGACAATAGATATTTCACCTCATCGGGTGTAGTGGCAAGTGTTGTTAGAGAGGTGGAACAGTGTGGACCAGAGGCGAGGCGTCCGGCAGCGATGACAAAGCAAAATATTAAAAAATATTGCTTTTTAAATATTTTAGGGAAGAAGAAAAAATAAATCAGAATATTCGCATATTTGAGCGAAATTAGTCAAGTAACACCATTAAACAGCTAGAAATACGCATGAGATTCGGTAAGTTTAGCGCATCAAAAGGAGAGCCTAGTTCTACACCCCCTCCCCCGTGCCCAACCGTCCCGCTGCGTTTCCGTTGAGTGCAATGGTGTCAGGCGGGTCAGCTCATCGCAGCAGTTCTGCGAATCCAAGGTCCTTCGAACGCTTTTCCCCCGCTATTGAAGGTCTGGTCGTGAGAGACCTTCTTTTTTCAGCCTCCTTGTTTACAAACACGGCAGGGTTTGTGTGACATCAAGATAAAACTTCTCAGAATGTCCAGCACTGTAAAGCATGCAACACTCTTGTTTTTTTAAGAGAAAAAAAAATATTGAAGAGCATCGCAACGCAACTTACGCAGAATACATGATGAAAGTAATGGTGTATAGAAAAAAAATATAAGTAAGCACAAGCATAAATTTCCCCACGGTTAGTGCTAGAAAGAACTGAAAAAAAGCAGTTCTGGATCCATTCTATTTTCTTCATAGTATTTCTTCTTTACATTTTTTTGGAGCGTCCGGTTCAAATGTCGATTTTTGGGGGAAAAACTGTTCTTGGTTTACAAAACACGAAGTACTTCCTGCTGTTTTGTGTTTACTATGCTTACAAATGACAAGATTGATCAAGATTTTTGTTCTCGAGGTGATAGACATACTTACTCAAACAGAACCTTTTCCCTAACATATCTTACTTTCACACCAGGGATGGCCAAAAATATCAGGATTCCGGAAAATCTAAAAATCTCGATTCAAAAATTCTACTACCCGGATTTCGAAAGCAATCCAAATTTCGGAGAGAGAAGTTTAACAATTTTTCATTTTTTTTTCTTTCTTAAGAATAGATTTAGCCATCTCTACTTCACACGTCATGTACGAACACTGTTATCATCATAATCAATGTAGGAATGTCCCCTCCCCCTTCCCGGGTTGAAAGATTGACCCTGATGTTTGGCAAGTCTTGCGATGACTAAGTAAAAATGTCACGCTTCGCCACTGGTCAGGACTTATATTTGGCAACGCTGCAAGCGAGGACGGTGGACGGAAGTTCCCGTGGATATAAACGTTGAAGAGTTCTGCCCATATACGTTCGGTATAGTGCCATTCGAGACTTTAATATAATAGCTGAAAAATATTTCCTAAACCAAATATGTTTTAGTACCCCTCTTCTTCAGACATCCGAAGCGGATATCTCTCTGGCTATTATTCATATAAATGAGTCAAAGATGTTGTTTATATTACTTACGAAGCCAATCCGCGACGTAAGGTGGTGACATACTGAGGAGGTCACCCTCACTTCCACGTATACACCCCGTAACTGCATTTTTGCTGGTCAGCGAGGCTCTGGCGTCTTGACCCACAGCCAGTATAATCCTTTGTGAGGTTGTGGCTATGGAGATTTTTTAATTTTGGTTGTAGTAGATTTCCCCCCTGATCTCCTGCGTGTAAATCTGCCCATACACCTGCGTAAAACACGTCGAAGTCATTAAAATTTGCACGTGACGTAGAAATCCGACAGTATTTGGGGAGCTGCGGATGATACGGACCGTAGGTTTTTTACGCACCCCCATAATTTTCAAAAGTTTAGGAGGTCTTAACTTCTCTGCGTATAGGCGTGCGTAAAGGCGTCTGGGGATTAACCCTTAGTACGCCGCGCGGTCTGACGAAAATAAGCCCAATGTAGCCGAGGCTTTGAGCGCGAAATTTGAATTCGTATATATAATGGAGAAAAATCGTAATAACTCTGGCACTATGGGACCAATCTACTTCGGATAACTTTTGTTTTGCAGGTAGAACATCAGTGCATGCAACCATGTAAAATTTGGATACCACAACCGCGGGGGGGTTACGGGCGGGGTGTGCATCCCCAGAATTTCAATGAAAAAAAACAAAGAAATGTAGAGTTTGCCCCTCTTCTCCAGCTACTTTGGGGAGAAAACTGAAACTTTTGCTTTTGTTTTTCAAAGAATGGACCTTCCGCAACAGAATGAAACTTGATTCATGTTTGTGGGTGCAATACAATTTGAATAATAAGGAAAAACGTAAAACTCTGTTTTTTTACTCAAAACAGCGAATTTTAGCCAATTTGCATATTATTCAGAAAATTGTTATAACTTGGACACTATGGGACCAATCTACTTCGGATAACTTTTGTTTTGCAGGTAGAACATCAGTGCATGCAAGCATGTAAAATTTGGATACCCCAACCGCGGGGGGCGGGGGGGTTACGGCCTGCATCCCCCGAATTTTAATAAAAAATCATAAAAATGTGGAGTTTGCCCCCTCTTCTCCAGCTACTTTGGGGAGAAAACCCGAACTTTTGCTATTTTTTTGTTCGCACTTGCATCTTGCTCTGCTCCTCACTCGACCACGTCTGAGCTATTGTGAACAACGATAATCCGTGAGGTACCACCGCTCTAACGTCGGTCCCTGTGGACCCTCTTTGTAGAAAGCACGGGACTACCTGAGCTTGTGCTGGAAGCCCTGGACTCCGAGGGAAGGGTGTACGGACGCAAATGTACATCGCAGTGTACGTCTCGGCATCCTGGCGTAACGTACTTGCGTAAATACGCAGGGAATTTGCACGTTAGTATTTGGGCCGCTGAAGATATATTGAAAAGTGTTAGCAATGTTGTACCAATATTAAGCTGTAATGCGAAGGTTCTGCTTCTGCTATTGTGGATAGACATCATGAATTCCCCGTAACTTGTAAAGATGCTATTAATGGGGTTATTTCTGACAAAGAGCTAACAATAATAAAACTGCACAGCATTATTCCTAAGGCTAAGATATAATTTCTGCGTAGGAACACAAACTGTAACAGTGCACAAGAAAGGAGAAGAAAAAGGATTAATTATGAAAATATATTACAAAATCGTAAAGTTATTTGTTTTCAGGCAGCAATTGCAAGGTGGATAGTATTATATTCTTGGTAACAGTACACTTTTGATACGCCACTAAACACACATACTATATATACAGTCTATATACGTGTATACAGGCTGATTGGTAATTCGACCTATTCCTGGAAAGGGGTAATACTAGAGCACATTTGCAACAAATTTGACCCTATGCACCGGGGGTCGGAAATCAATGGGTTTCGAGTTATTGCAGTTTGTAGATTTTCGTGACATATTCCGACTTGCGACCAAAAAGCTACTAATTGTGAAAAAACTACTACACCCTGGGCACTTAATTGACACGTTGCTAACAGCTGACGAATAAGTGACTAATGGAAAAAAAAATCATGCCCAAAATTACCATTCCCACAGAAGGAAACAGTCATTGGAGCACACGTCATGAAGAAATTTGGAAATTATCGTTTAAATCGAAGAGGATTACTCAAAAAAATGGTAACACACTTAGCGTAAAAATTACGGAAAAAACTTCCTCCTTTCATAAGCTCTCCAAAAAGATACAAATGTTGTCAACAGGCACACGGGTTGGAGGAAAAATCTGAATAAAAAGAGGAGAAGGCGCGTTGTAGACCCCCATCATCTGACAAGAATTCTGTGGACGGACGAATCCAAATTCGACCGCGATGGTATTACGAATTTTCATAATGCGCATTTTTGGTCCCCTAAGTGTCATAACCCCAGAAAATCTAAAGAAAAGGCTCACCAGAGAAAATTCTCACAAAATGGAAATCATCCACAATCATGTGATTCTATCTGCCACAAAACCTAAACGGCGTTACCTACAAAAACTAAGGGAAGAATTGACGACGCTGGTGGAGGATGTGCCGCTCGCCACAAAAAGGGGTATGATTTACCAACATGATTGCTGCCCAGCCCACTATTTCCGGGGTGTGCGACAGTGGCTGGACGACAATTATTCCATGCCATGGATTGGTAGAGGCGACCCGACCCCCTGGCCGGCGAGGAGTCCGGATTTGACGCCATGCGACTATTACATTTGGGGTCACATGAAAGAGTTAGTCTACAATACACCAGTGGATTCCCAAGAAGAGTTGAGAGAGAGAATTGTGACAGCCGCTCAATACATAAGAGACTGAGTGTCAACGCGAGTGACTGTGTCTGAAATACGCCGCAGGTTGCGTGCTTGCATACGTAACCGGGGAGGCAATTTGAACAGGATTTCTAGTTTTCGTAACAGTTAATTCTGACAACCTGGAATCATGAGAATGGTAAATAACATTATTATTTCACTCATTTTCGTTTCTTTATTTCTCACAACAGACAACACTTTAGAAAGAGGTCTAGAACGCGCCTTCTTCGCTTTTTATTCAGATTTTTCCCCCAACCCGTGTGCCAGTTAAAAACATTTGTATCTTTTTGGAGAGCTTATGAAACGAGGAAGTTCTTTCCGTAATTTTTACGCTAAGTGTGTTACCATTTTTTTTGAGTAATCCTCTTCGATTTAAACGATAATTTCCAAATTTCTTCATGACGTGTGCTCCAATGACTGTTCCCTTCTGTGGGTATGGGAATTTTGGGCATGATTTTTTTTCCCATTAGTCACTCATTCGTCAGCTGTTAGCAACGTGTCAATTAAGTGTCCAGGGTGTAGTAGTTTTTTCACAATTAGTAGTTTTTTGGTCTCAAGTCGGAATATGTCACGAAAATCTACAAACTGCAATAACTCGAAACCCATTGATTTCCGACCACCGGTGCATAGGGTCAAATTTGTCGCAAATGTGATCTAGTATTACCCCAGTAGTCCAATTAAGCCGGTTGAACGTCCTCTTGTGAGGAGCTGAAGTGAGGAGCTCGCCTTAATGGATTTCTCTCGTAAGGCATGAGCTCTATTTGATGGCGCAGTGTTACCAGCTCCTTACTCGAAAAAATCACCAAGGTTTTTGGGGTAACCTAACCTAAAGCAAGGAGCTGGCAACCTTTTTCTCGCAGTGTTGCCAGCTCCTCACTCGAAAAAATCACCAAGGTTTTTGGGGTAACCTAACCTAAAGCAAGGAGCAGGCAACTTTTTTCTCGCAGTGTTGGCAACACTACACTCGAAAGTAAAGCTCGGTGGGGCTTGCTTTAATGGTTTGCTCTTGTAAGGCATAACCCCCCCTATTTTCGGACACAGTATTACCAACATCTTACTCGAAAAAATCACCAAGGTTTTTGGTCTAACGTAACCTAAAGCAAGGAGCTGGCAACCTTGCTTGAGGGTTGCCTTACAGTGCATAAAGCAAGGTTGCCAACCTACTGGTATTTTTGCCATAGCTTTTTACAAAAAAAAAGAGAGAGGGGAGAGAGAGAGGGAAGAGTTAAACAACCGACAGCTGCCAACACCCACCCTAACCTAACCTAACCTAACCTAACCCATCCTAACCTAACCTAACCTAACCTAACCTAACCTAACCCACCCCAACCTAATGTAACCTAACCTAACCTAACCTAATCTAACCTAACCTAACCTAACCCACCCTAACCTAACCTAACCCACCCTAACCTAACCTAACCTAACCTAACCTAACGTAACCCAACCTAACCTAACCTAACCTAACCTAACCTAACCTAACCTAACCAGGTCTAACCTAACCTAAAGCAAGGAGCTGGCAACCTTGCTTGAGGCTTGTTTTACAGTGCATAAAGCAAGGTTGCCAACCTACTGGTACTTTTGCCATAGCTTTTTACAAAAAAGACAGAGAAGAGAGAGAGGGAAGAGTTAAACAGCCGACAGCCTACCTACAGCTTTTTTTTGTCTAACCTAACCTAAAGCAAGGGGCTGGCAATTTTGCTTGAGGTTTGCTTTACAGTGCATAAAGCAATTTTTGCCAACCTACATATACTAAACAAAGAGAGCCGGCACTGCCGTAAAAGAGAGAGATGGATGGATGGGAACACTACACGGGTTCAACGTCATCAAATAAAAATCGCCTTAATGGTTTTTTCTTGTAAGGCATGATCTCTATTTTCTCGCAGTGCTGCCAACTCCTACCTACACTTTTTTTAGTTGGCAAGGGCTAGAGAGAGAGAAAAACTTATAGCTGGGGACAGTAATGAGCGAATGCGCCATATCGTAATTTTCCAACTCCGTATATCGTAACCTTTGTAAACCTCTCTCTCTCGGGGGAACGATGTGCCGCACACACACACACACACACACGCACACACGCACACGCACGCGTGCGCGCGGGCCAAAATTTTTGAATTTACGGTTGGAAAAATGTTTTTCTATGACATGTTTTCGTTCGAGGCAAATTTGTAGGTAGATATTGTTAAATAAATATTAATATTGTAAATATATATATATACTTATTGTATTTAGTTTTTCGGTATCGAAAAGCGACTGTCATATTGTATTTGAAAAAAATATTATGCTTTTGCCTGTGGATATCTAGAAAAACGACAATTTCGCTCCCTCTCTCTGTATATGCTATCAACGTTGACACAATGACACAAATTCAACAAATACGTAGTCAACCGTACATCTCTTTTTTTTCCTGACAATTTCGTTATCTGACTAGGACGGAAATGGGTTTTCCGGTGACAGGAAATACGTTGCTCCGTTTCTATACAAATAACCAGAAATCACCACATGCACTTCGCAACTATGCTTGGCGGCAGAGAAAAAATACAATTCCGGTTTAAATCCAATTTCAATGAGCATCTATTGAAGATAGATTCAAAACAGTATTCAGCCGGCGAAATGAAAACACGAAGTAGCGTCCGCTCTCGTGGGTGCAGAGACGGGGTCAGGGACTATAAAATAAATAACCGGAAAATTTATTGTATTTTTTCTCTACCACCAAGCATAGTTGCGAAGTGCATGTGACTGAAATGTAGGGGGGGGAATGTTCTAGAGAATTTGGTTCTTGGATTTCTATTGGTCCACGTTGCGTTGGCTAACATATCATTTTTGACGTCATTAGAAAACCGTATAAAACTTAAAGCGCTGGTGTAGAAAGTTGTGTTTCATTTTCAACGTCAGTGAAGAGCATTTCCGCAGAATTTCTAAAAGTAAGTAACTTTGTTTCTTAGCTCGCATGAGTTGGCTTTGATTTATAAGTATGGCACTGCTTTTGTGGAAGAAAATATACTCGCAAAACATGCAAAAAGAGAGAGAATATAGAAGGTATTTCATGTCTCTCTCTGCTTTTATATATTTGAAGCATGCATCTTGGTAGCTAGAATATCTTTTTTCTTCCGTGTGCCGTTGTTTGTAGGTAGGAAATATGTGTGCGGGGCATATTTCAAAAAAATAAATGTGTTAAATTGTTAGAAAAAGACAGAAAAAATAGAAAAGAGTTGCGTGTTTTTGATATCTAGTGGAAGTACTGATTAATTAATTGAGTTGGCGTTTTTTTGAAGCCCACTTTATGCACAGTAAGGCTAATCGGGACTGGACCTACAGTTTCAAGAACCACTTATGCGGGTATCGAACCCTTGATTACAAGGCTATCGCTACGTCATCGCAGAGGTTAGTGGAAGTACTGATTGATTTGATGTTTTAAGTCCACTTTATGTACAGTAAGGCTAATCGGGACTGGACCTATAGTTTCAAGAACCACTTGTACGGGTATCGAACCCTTGATTACAAGGCTATCGCTGTGCTAACGCAGAGGCTAGTGGAAGTACTGATTGATTTTGATGTTTTAAGTCTATCTTATGCACAGTAAGGCTAATCGGGACTGGACCTATAGTTTCAAGAACCACTTGTACGGGTATCGAACTCTTGATTACAAGGCTATCGCTGTGCTAACGCAGAGGCTAGTGGAAGTACTGATTGATTTTGATGTTTTAAGTCTATTTTATGCACAGTAAGGCTAATCGGGACTGGACCTACGGTTTCAAGAACCACTTGTACGGGTATCGAACCCTTGATTACAAGGCTATCGCTGTGCTAACGCAGAGGCTAGTGGAAGTACTGATTGATTTGATGTTTTAAGTCTATTTTATGTACAGTAAGGCTAATCGGGACTGGACCTATAGTTTCAAGAACCACTTGTACGGGTATCGAACCCTTGATTACAAGGCTATCGCTGTGCTAACGCAGAGGCTAGTGGAAGTACTGATTGATTTGATGTTTTAAGTCTATTTTATGTACAGTAAGGCTAATCGGGACTGGACCTACAGTTTCAAGAACCACTTGTACGGGTATCGAACCCTTGAATACAAGCCTACCGCTGCGCCATCGCAAAGGCTAGTGGAAGTACATAGTTATTCGAATCTTATTTATTTAAAATATTTAGTTTTTTTTTTATGCACGCTTATTGATTTTAAACCTAAAATTAAATAAAATCCGGCAATTATATCCAATTATACTTATGGCTACAACGAGCATTGAGATTTTTTTTGCTACGTAAACAAAATGGCTGACATGCCAAATATGAACAGGCTATATAGATTTGAGAGAGAGATGGATAAAAAAAGTTAATTAAAATTTAATTTCATGATTGCAACACGGAACTTAATGATTGATTTAGTTTATTTTATTTTACGTTTTGTACCTCTTGGCTAATTTGCGAAGATTGGGGATGAGTGATGAAATGGACATTCACAAACAACCAAGCCCGACCAGGATTCGAACCCGGGACCCTTGGCGTCGCAGCGCGATGTGCTAACCACTCGGCCACAGGGTCGGGCAAGTGTTGGTATATACATAGACCAAAGTTACATGGTTCTAGGCCCCATAGGAGCCGAGAAAATCAATGTCTTGGAAAACGTCTTAAGACAAATATCTCAATCTTTAAGAAAGTCGACTTCCGGTATCTCAAGATGTTACTTCCGGTCTGTCAAGAAAATTTTCTTAAGACAAATATCTTAAGACGTTTTCCAAGACATTGATTTTCTCGGCTCCTAATTGAGCTAGGATGATGATTTTAGGTTTGTTGGATAGGATTCGACGAGAACTATTCGACTAGCAAATAAAATCGATTCTACCCCCTCAAGTTTCGGAAATACAGACATTTTTTTATTTTTTTGAGAAACTTGATTTGCCGGCTTAGTTTTTACTCTAATTCGAAAATTTTAATAGCATTCGATACAAAATTAGAAGTACTCTACAACTTATTGGAGGGGTGATGACTACTACCTGCTGTTTTCGAGTTATTTTGGATTAAAATTTCAAGATGTAATTTCTAAGATGTTTTGTAATTCATCAACTATGGGTTGTAGGAAAACGATTCTTGCTCTATCTGCTATCGCTCGACGAATACTATAAACATAAATAATACTTATGGTTTGATTTTTAAAATGGCGAGCGGAAAATAACTATGTTTTCTGAAATTATGATTTATACTTCATACGCCAAGAGGGCTGAGGGTTAGAAAAAAAAGATTGTTTGGTAGAATTATGCACACATAATATTTTTGTGTTTTCTATACACAAGCTTAATTATTTTTTTTCAATTATTTACAGGATTCATTAAGAAGCAAGAAGTAGCATAAATAACACACTCCCATCAAACCCAACACTATTGTGAATTATTGCACAGTATTTATTTTGTGGCACTCCACTATATATATAATAACATACCCACAAATATTTTCAACAAGATGCAATCTGAGAAAAGTTGCCCTGTGTGCAAGATAACCATATCAAGCCAAAATTTTGCAAGACATTGTCGTACCTGCGCACCTGGTAAGCGTGTAACCGCTAAAAAATCATGTCCCAGGTGCGGTATACATATTACTATTAATAATTTAAAGAGGCATATAACATCATGCAAAGTTGTTGTTGGAGCACCTGTTCCACAACCGTCGACCAGCTCGACCAAGAGGAAAGCGGAAGCCGACTCGCCACCATCCGCCAAACGCGTCAAGCCTGTGTCGAAAGCGAACCAGTCTGCTTTCCAGCGTTTGTTAGAGGACTTTGTCATCACTTCGGAGGGCTCATGCGACGTGCGTAGCTTTTTGGAGAACGTGCAAGCCAAAATCATTTCCATCCTCGGCGATGCGCTTGCAATGCACTCCACCAAATTCTACGCATCGCTACGTTGCCAGTACAAGAAGCCGTCTGATGAAATTTACAGCTTCTGCCACAACACCAAGGCGAAGACGCTGCATCTGGCGGATGTCGACAACCTCGAGGTTATCTACAACCAGTTTACCGAGGAGCTGGTGGCAAAACAGGAGGAACATCAAGCCAAGGGCTCGGGGGGTTCGCTGTGCGGCGAGCCTCACGAACTGTGCGTCAAACTTTGCAAGTTCATACCTCTCTCCGCCTCCAGCTATGTCCCCTTACCACCTACTATTGCGGCAAAGAAGGCTGTCCTGAACATTCAGAACGGTGACGCCAAGTGCTTCGTATGGTGTGTTCTGGCAGCGTTGCACCCAGTTGAGCCAAAAAATAATCCAAAACGTGTTGGCCACTACCTACCCTATGAGGCAGAGCTGGAAGTTGCCATGGCTGGGATCGACTACCCGGTAGAGGTCCCGGACATTCGAAAGTTTGAGGTTCGTGCGCGGTTGGCTATCAACGTTTACGGTCTCACTGACGAAAATGCGGTGTACCCCATCAGGGTGAGCGACGTAAACGTTGATGGTACGCAGGAAATTCACCTTCTGCTCATCAAGGACGAGACCCATCACCACTACACCCTTATCCGTTCCCTCTCCCGGTTGGTGTCGAGCCAAACAAGCAAACACGAACACCACATAGAAGTTTGTCGCAGGTGCCTGTCAACTTTTGACAATCAAAAACAGCAGGATTATCAGCACATCAAAGGTTCCAACATCGCTGTCGAGAAGCTTGCCAGCCACAAGATCTACTGCAATGCCAACGAGCCGGGTGTGGCAGTCTTGCCCAAACCTGGCACCGTGGAGCGTTTCCACATGCACGGTGCCATGGTGGAGCATCGCGCTATCATCATCGCGGATTTCGAGGCCTTCCTCAAACCCCTGTCCACTTGCCATCCAGATCCCGAAGTTTCCTCCACCACCCCTTACCAACTCCACGAGGCTTCGAGTTATGCATACGTTGTGGTGCGACGTGACCAGCACATCGCCCCCGAGCCCTATGTGTACCGTGGTCCCGACGCAGCCAAACACTTCCTCGAGAGGATGGTTGTCGAGGCCATCGAGATAGGGAAGATACTGTTGGCCCCCAAGTCTATGCTCCCACTGTCCCCCGACGATCAACATAGACACGACGAGGCCATCGCTTGCCCTGTCTGCGTCAAGGAGTACACCACCAACAACCGTAAAGTCCAACACCACGATCACTTTAACGGTAGGTACGTTGGTCCTTGGTGCAACGGATGCAACCTCATGGCCCGGGACCCGCGCTTCATCCCTGTGTTTTTTCATAATGGCTCGGGATACGACTTCCACCACCTCGTCAAGCATCTTGGGTACGACGACATGCGAATCAACGTCCTGCCGCAGAACGAGGAGCGTTACATTAGCTTGAGCAAGTGGGTGCGAATCTCAGGAACACACTCTACCGTCGAGCTTCGCTTCCTCGACTCTCTGAGGTTCCTCCCGGCCAGCCTCGATGCTCTCGCAGGGAAGCTTAGCGACGAGCAAATGCTCATCACCTCCGCGAACTTTCCGAACTTGGACGCAGGTCTCTTCAGGCGTAAGGGTGTCTACCCCTACGAATACATCACAGACCCTTCCAAGTTCGCAGAGACGTCGCTACCTCCTCTAGCAAACTTCTACAGCAAACTGCGAGGCTCGAACATCACCGACGAGGAATATCACCACGCCCAGTCCATGTGGCGCGAGCTGGGCTGTCGAACTCTCGGGGACTACCACGACGCCTACCTCAGACTTGATGTGACGCTCCTCGCCGACGTGTTCCAGACGTTCCGTGCAACTGCGAAGACCATCTACAAGCTGGACCCTGCATACTTCTACAGTCTTCCTGGACTGGCATGGTCGGCCATGTTTCTGGTGACGAAGATCGAGCTGGAGCTTCTTTCGGACGTGGACATGATGCTGTTTGTAGAACGTGCCGTGCGGGGTGGAATGGTCCAGGTGTCGCAGCGACACTCGCACGCCAACAATCACCACATGTCCACCGGTTACGACCCCTCACAACCGTCCAGCTACATCATGTACACGGACGTCAATAACCTCTACGGACACTCCATGATGCAGCCACTCCCCTTTAGAGGCTTCGAGTGGGCTGACCCTTCCAACTTCGACGTCGAAAGCTTCGACGATTCGGAACATGGGTTCTTCGCCGAGGTGGACCTTGAGTTCTCCGAGAAGCTGCAGGATTTGTTCTGCGATCTTCCCCCTGCACCCGAGTTCAAGTGTCCACCCGATTCCAACCAGAAGAAGCTCGTCATGGACTTCGAGTCCAAAGAGCGTTATGTCCTGCACTACCAAAACCTCCGGTGGTTGATGAAGCAAGGGGTTACCGTCCGCACAGTACATCGAGTTTTGATGTTCGAGCATTCTCCATGGTTGAAGCCATACATCGAGCTCAACACCGAACATCGCACAGTCGCCACTTCTGATTTCGATCGCGATTTCTTCAAGTTAATGAATAATGCGGTGTTTGGCAAAACTATGGAGAATGTACGGAATCGCATGGACATAAAATTGGTAACGAGGAAAGCACAATGTCGCAGGCTCGTAGCAAACCCATTATTTAAATCGAGGACCATTTATAATGAGCAGCTTGCTCTGGTGCATATGAGGAAGAGTGAGGTGAGGCTCGACAAGCCAATTTATGTTGATGCCTCAGTATTAGACCTGAGCAAGCTGCACATGTTCGAGACGTACTACGACATATTACGTCCACATTATAGCCACAACATCTCGCTTCTCTACACGGACACGGACAGCTTGGTGTACCACGTCCACTCAGCGGATGCATACAGGGATATAGTCACGGCACCAGCTTTGGTTAACCTCTTCGACACCTCGGGCTATCCCCAGCGGAACCAGTACGGCATCCTGCCCCGAAACAAAAAAGTACCTGGCAAACTCAAAGACGAGAAGGACGGTGATGTAATTCTCGAGTTTGCAGGTCTTCGCGCCAAGGCCTATGCCATCAAAGCCGAGGGCAGCGTTACCAAGAAGGCCAAGGGTGTCGGCAGACAGGTGGTTCGGGAGCATCTCGCATTCGAGGACTTTGTCGATTGCCTCAAGACCAGGTCGTCGGTTCTAAGAGTAGAACAGCGCATCCAGAGCGTCGACCATGTGTTGACCACAAACAAAGTTAGAAAAATTGCGCTGGATCCCAACGACGACAAGAGGTGCGTCCTCGAGTGTGGTATTCACACATTGCCGTGGGGGCACTATCGCTTAGCAGAAAGCAAAACCTGCAACATATGTCCATCTTCAACAGAAGATTCATAAAAACAAAACAAAAAAAAAACACTTTGACTGTCATTACAAAAAACTTTGACTGTATTCTTAAATAACCAGCATGCCTATGAATTTGTTCGGTTTCAAAAAACAGATCATTATGGAAACCATACCAGATCATGAAGTCTTACCTTCCGTGTTACCTAAACTCAACGGTCTGTTGATCATTCACCTCAACAGCATTTGGACGAAACTGAATGACGATGTGGGCAAGATGTTTTATGTTTTTAATAACAATTTACATTTCTACGAAATTCCGATCGACGGGAAACTTCAAATCACCGTGAATCCGGAAAACGCAGGCGAAATCAAAATTTCTACCGGCAAGAATATTTTTCGAATCAAGCACGACAAGATGCTTTCTAACATTACGTACGATGTGTCTGCAGGAGATTATCTTTACATGGAACTCCTCGGAGATTACGACAAACTTATTCCTCTCTTCGTAGAATTACGAATCGTCTATCCTATTATAAATAACCGTTAACCAAAAATGCCTAACGACATTTTCGGCAACACCAAGCGTGTAGACCATGCAGAAGAGATTCTCATGTTGGACATTCGAGTTAAGAAGTTGAGGACCGATTTGATCGCTTTGCAGGAAACCTTAAACAAAAGTTTAGAGTCGGAAATCGCTACGCTCCAAACGCAATGTCTCGACCCCATTCTGAAAATCGATTCCGAACTGTAGACGCTGATAAAAAATTATGTCGACGTACCTTCTTACGACAACGTTCAAAATATACAGTTGAGCGTGGATTCGCTTCAAAATGATTTGGCCAAATTACAGCAATTTCAATCGAAAAATGAAGATTTGGAAAAACTGAAACTCGAAATCGAAGAACGAACTTCCGCAATAGAAAAGAATTTCTCAGAACTTCAAACCGTCGTGAACGATATAGATGCAGAACGCTTACATGTCGTCGTTTCCAAATTACAAGAAGAATTCACCAGCACGTTGGAAGAAATTAAATCCAAGTTACAGACTTTGGAAGATACAATGGCGAACCTACCATCGTCGGACGAACTGCAGGTCATCGGTAAAAGCGTCGCGAAATTAAAAATTCAATTGGAGGCCTATCAAGATTTCGAACACATTCAAACCACCATCGCTACGCTTCAGGCGTCCTTGGAATTGATCAACGAAGAAATTAAAAATATTCACGCTGAAGCGAGAGCGTTGACGAGCATTCAAGACACGTTAAGCACGGTTCAGCAGAAGATCGAATATTTAGAAAATTTGAACGTCGAATCCAATCTTGCTCATTTTCATCACGTACTGGACAACATACAGGGTGACTTGGAATCGTTACGGACAAGCGTGCCTTCGAGCGAAGATTTGGAAAAATTGAAAACGGCGGTGACGGCACTATCCGATTCGAGCGACATCAAAAGCTCATTGAGCGATCTCGAGAGTAGGGTGGCCAATCTCCCCACCTCCAAAGAATTGCACGTTTTGAAAAGAAACATATCTCGAATGCTGAAACGACTAGAAACAGAAACGGCGAACGTGGAACAGATTCGAGACGAAATTAGTTCGCTGGTGTCGTCGCTGCCCACTTCGCAGAGCGTCGCCGACCTTCACACGCAGTTTACAGAGATGCGAAGCATCGTGAACGATCTTACCGAGAAGAGCTCGAAATTGAATCAAGTCGAGAACCTTCAGAACATCGTCGTCAACATCAGAGATCAAGTTGGAGTGCTGGAATCCACGCAGGAATCGACGCTGGCCTCTTTCGGTGCCAAGTTGCAAGAACTCAACGAAAACTACAAGCAGTTGAACGTGGAAGTGAAAATCAAACCGTCGTTTTCTACCGTAACGGATACCATAGTCGAGCATTTGCTCCCCATCGAAAATAAACTCGGACAAGTTCACAGTAATCTGCTCGGCGTCGACACTAAATTCGCTAAACTGCATTTTCTGCAAGCCATCGAAATCAACAGCGTACCCAATCAACAGAGAATCTCCACGTTCGTCGAAGGTAACAAACTGTACATGTTGCATCCTTATCATCCGTACTACAAGTTTCTCCTCGATGGCACGATTCAGATAAACGAATTTTCGTACTGGTCTCACGGTAGAAAAGCTAGCGTTCCTACCATGACTTTAATATCGAATCGTGGTGTCCAGAAAGCAGGAAACATTCCTCTGGCACGTTGGAACGAAACGCGCAACATATATGAAATACACGAAGACGAAGATCTCACCGTTTTCGACGTGAGTGCCGGCGATAAGCTGATCATTCAAAACACGAGCGAAGTGCCACCCTCTTTGAATCCCATCACGCTTGTGCTTCTCTTGAAACGTAATCTCTAAAAAATGTCTAGGCAAGCCATCGTCGAAGAATTGCATAAACCTGCACGCCGTAACTACGAACGTTTGGCTGTGGTAACCAAGGGCATCGACGACCTCTGGCAAAGTGACCTCGTGGAGATGAGTAGCGGCAATTTGAAAAACGTGCATAAATTGAACAAGGGCAACAAGTACCTTCTCACCGTCATAGACACGTTTTCGAAATTCGCATAGGCTCTACCTTTGAAGGCCAAAACGGGAACGTGCGTCACGGAAGCATTCAAGACAATTTTTCGCGAAAGCGGTGGCAGACGACCACGGTTTCTGCAAACGGACAACGGTAAAGAATTTTACAACGCCGTATTCCAAAAGTTTATTCAAAAACACAAGATTCGACATTATTCGAGCTTCAGTCACATCAAAGCCAGCATCGTGGAAAGATTCAATCGAACCTTGAAAACACACATGTGGAAACGATTCACGCTTCGGGGAAATTACAAATGGGTCGACATCCTGCCGGAACTCGTCGACACCTATAATGAAACGTTACACAGAACGATAGGCATGAAGCCAGTTGACGTTACCAAGTCTGACGAGCAGCGTTTAATTTCTACCGTTTACTGTCCAAAGTACACACCCACGACAAAAAAAGCTAAATACAAAATTGGAGACCAGGTGAGGATCAGCAAATTCAAACGCACCTTCGAGAAGGGATTCACAAAAAATTGGAGCACGGAACTCTTTACGGTGGTTCGAGTTCTACCCGGAAACCGACACACGTATATAATAAAAGATAGTAGCGGCGAGATTTTGAAAGGAAGATTTTACGAAGAGGAACTCTCTAAAACGAAACACCCCGACACGTACCTCATCGAGAAAGTATTGCGTAGGAAAGGTGACAAACTTTTGGTCAAATGGCTGGGACTTCCGGAAAAGAGTTGGATCGACGCGAACGAAGTGATCTTGTGAGTACGTGGAACGTGGTGAAGCGTCTACCGGATCCGGAAAGTCAAACGAGAAAAAAAAAGAACGGTGAGTTGCTTCCCGACAGCATCCGCTGTCTGATCGTAGGTCCTTCGGGGTGTGGGAAAACGACACTGCTCGTGGACAATTTTCTCCTCGCACCGAATTGGTTAGATTGGAAGAACAGGCACCTGTACGTGTTCTCGAAAAGTTTGGAGCAATCCAAATACCAGCAACTGATGAAACTGTACGATGGTCTGGACATTGCAACGTTCGCCTCGGAAATAAAACCACTCGACGATTGTCGTGAAAATTCAGTCGTTGTGTTCGACGACGCCATCCTGGAAAATCAAAATGAAATTCGCAACTTTTTCACGCAAGGTCGTCACAAAGGAATGGATTGTTTTTACCTAGCTCAAACGTTTTCCAAAATTCCAAAACAGTTAGTACGCGACAACGCTAATTTCATATGTTTGTTTCGTCAAGATCACACCAACCTCAAGCACGCGTACGATGACTACGTAGGCGGAGACATGAACTACAATCAATTTTCGGAAGGCTGCTGCTCTACTTGCTGGAACGGTGACGATTTTGGATTCGCGACGATCGACATGACGAGGAAACCCAACGACGGAAAATACAGAAACAAAATCAACGACTTTCTAAACGTTGCAACGTTGTGAGAAACGACGTGTATAAATAACGTCATGACGAAACGAAAAATCGAAGACGAAAATCTCAAGCTTCGCGATTACCTCGCGAAACGCTTCAAAGGTTGGAAATCCGAGAATCGCGGATTGTACGAAGAGAAGAAACGTCAGGATCAACCCGTGATCGATGCCATCAGCAGTCTAGGTAAAGAAATTAAAAGTGTCACGGAACAAAATAAAAATTTGATTAATGAACTCGTACCGCTCGCAGCTAAAAGTTACGCCGTACCCACGCCCATTTCGAGCATTCCTTCGACGCCGTTCGAACTGAAGGATGCACCGGCACGACGTCGAGCCATAGGTAGCACGTCGTCTTCGGATAAAATCGAGTTGGGACCTTTGGCACGAGACTACCTGAGCACGGGGAAATTCGACAAGGATGAAGTGTTCGGATTGTATCCCAGCATGGAAACCAGCGAAGGCGGCAGTGTGGTGTGGAAGATTGGGAAATCGAAGGTGACCTTCGAAGGCAACGACATTAAAGTCAATTTAGGCGACAAGGATAGTTGGACCAGGTATCCGGGTACGGTGGGACTGTGGGAACTCGTCGCCAAAAAGCAGCCGAAAGATTACACCGACGAAGATTACCAAAGTTACAAGGAAATTCTGATCATGACGGATGCATTGTACCAGAACAACGACGCCTCGCAGAATAGGGTGAAATCGAGCAGCGGCGAGAAGTACAGGAATCTCATCAAACCGATTTGGAACCAGGTCAAAACAGGCAGCGGCGTCAAACGCTACAACACGTTACCCAAAGAATTCGTTTGGGTGGACGACGTTAGGAAACTCGTGGACCGATTGTTGGTGATAGCCGGCGAAGAGAATGCAGGCAACCGTAATTTCTACAACGAGAAGGTTGGCATCGTGGACATGATCAGCACGAAACTTTCCAACTTCATCGTGAACGACGACAAGGGCATAGGTTACCTGATCAAAATCATCAACACGCTGCCTCCGAAATTCTGGAACGTGGCCGAAGGAAAGGGACTCGTGAACGACATCATCAACAAGTTACCTTTCGAGATGCATTTACCTGGCTACCAGTACTGCGGACCGGGTACCAAACTCGAGAAAAGATTGGAGAGAGGAGACAAGGGTGTGAATCCGTTGGATGCCGCATGCAAAGATCACGACATCGCCTACAACACCACGCAGACGGATCTGAATGCACGTCACGAAGCAGACAGAAAGTTAGAGCACGCAGCTTTCGAAAGGTTCGTGAGCAGAGACGCATCGTTGGGTGAACGGGTCGCCGCACTAGGCACCACCATCGCCATGAACACGAAACAAAAATTGGGGTGGGGTATATAAATAACATAGAGTAAAAAATAATAATAATAACAACATGTCTCGCATAACTGATTTGCCACCCGAGCTACTATCTAAAATATTCAAAAAGGTAGTTAACGGAGATGTTAATAAACTTGTGATCATAGCAAGAACGACGCCGGCATTTCGAATTCCGTGTGAAATAGTTCTCAAGGACCGTCTTCGGGAGATCAGTGGCCTGAGGTGCGGTGATCTCAACATTCTGCTTTTGGCTGCAGGGGAGAAATTAAACGATAGGTTAGATGAATTGCACGAGGCAAAGGCAGGGAAGAAGACTTTATACTGATGATTGGCGCAAGTCTAAGCAGGAGACGGAAGATATCATTACGCACATCATCGCGTTCTCCGAAGCACGAACTATCTTCCTCTGTTAAAAAAATCTTCGATACAAATCGTGAAAAAAAACAAAAAAAAACTTGATATATAAATAAGACACATCGTGAAAAAAAATAATCTTCGGTATATATAAATAACACACATCGTGAAAAAAACAATTAAATTTCTCTCTAACACTTTGAAATTTTTTTTTGATATGACGACTGAAAAAATAAGTGATCTCCAAGCATTAAAACAAATGCTAAATTTGTCAGTCGAGTATGTAAAAATTCAGGAATTGGAAGTCGACAAACCTTACACGATAACTTCCGGTTCAATCGTTTCTACCCAGTATGGTCCCAAGGTACGCCTGTTGCTCAACGCACAATACAGTCTATTTTTACCAGATCGATACGCTAACATGTTATGCGACGAGAAGCTATCTATTTTAATCGAGAACAAAACTCGAATCGTGTACAAGGGGACAAAGGAACTTCTTGGCAAGAAAACGAAGCACGTAATAGAATTTGTGTAACGACTGCGAGGCCTTGAAAATATATAAATAACATACCGTAAAAAAACTACACAAGAAAAAATCTCAGAATATATATATAAATAACATACCGTGAAAATAACACATAGAGCATCAACATGAATCCCAAGGGTGTCGTGTACCAGATACCATACTCCAATCTAAAAAATCTAGGTACCCTCGATGGGTTACTCACCAAGAAACAACGCGAGAAGAAACGTTCTTGCTTGTCGAAAGGACACGGAATGAAATTGCTGCTCAGCACACCTCAATTGAAAAGATTGCAGCGTTCGCGGAAACAGCAAAAGATCGGAGGTTTCATATTCAGCATCCCGGCCATCCTGGCAGCATTGGGGGCCGTTGGAAGTGTGGCCGGCGGAAGTGCCGCCATCGCGAAAACCGTCATCGACTCGAAGAAGAACAAGGCGGAATTGGAAGAACAGAAACGTCACAACCTGGCCATGGAGAAGAAAAAGGGGAAGGGCGTGATGAAAAAGTTTAAAAAAAAGAAACAGAAGCACTCACCAACCGAGACATTGAATCTCTGATCGAACCGTTACAAATCAAACACTTCAGAGGAGTTTTCATGTCCGACTCGTTACCTTCAAGCGTCAAAAGAAGAGAATGCGGAGTAGTCAACTTGGACGGCCAAGAAAATCCAGGCACGCATTGGATATGTTACCACAAAAACGATGACAATAACAAAGCATTCGTTTTCGATTCTTTCGGAGGTGTTCCACCTACAAATTTAGTCAATTATCTGAAAACGAACAAAACCTCTATATACTACAACGACGAACGCATTCAAGATTTCGGAGACGTGAACTGCGGTCATCTCTGCCTCTCCGTGCTCGCGTTTCTCTCTAAAATAAATAACCCTACGATCGAGGATTTCCAGAAAGCATTGTGGAACCTCAAACAGCATCACTAGGATGGGCGTGTTCCATCTCACGAGCGAATCTTCAATCTTGAAACTCACGCTGCACGACGACATCGTCTATCCTAAATCCGTGGCTCTGCGTGCATTCTACAGCATGTACCTCATACCTAATGTTACGCATCACAACAACAAAATTAGCGTCGGAAGCGAACACATCGTCGTCACGCCAGGCCAATACAATCTTTCCACTTTGCAAGCTCAATTACCCAAAGGTACATACCTTTCTCAAAATTCGGTCACGCACAGAGTGGAAATCCTATCCGCGACGGAGACCGTGGACCTGGGCACCATGGGAGAACTTTTAGGTTTCGAGAACGACACCAAACTCGAAGCTGGCATCAAGCACGTGGCAACCAACATTCCTAAATTCTTGGCCATAGAGACTCTGAACGTACACTGTAACGTGGCGGAAGGCATGATCACGAAATCTTCGGACGGATTGTTAGGAAGTCACAAGCAGACGGGAATCATAGCCACTTTCAAACCAAGTTCCGAGTTCATGGAACCGATCATCTACACGCCCTCTTCGCCGATCTATTTTCCAGTATGTCGCAACCGCATAGACGACATAGAGTTGGTGGTGACGAACGAGAAAGGAGACGTGGTGGATTTCGAAGGTGCCACTACGACGGCCATCGTGGAGATCAACGTATAATAAATAACCATACATGTAAAATGGAGCAAATCGAAAGTTACGAATTGCAATCTTTCCCTCCCAACCGTCGCACGTTCGCCAATCTGAACGAAGCGAACAGGGAGATCGAATACGACGTGGACGTAGGCGACGGGTTCATTCATCCTCACAGAGCGGACCTCTACCTTCAATTCGATGTGGTGAAGAAGGAAAGCGGAGACGCGTTTCCCGCAGCAGCAAACTTGATACTCGTGGACAACTTCGTGCCTCACCTGTTCTCGCAGGTGGAGGTGAGGAAACACAACACCGTCATCGACAGAATAGATTATCCAGGCATCACGTCGACGGCAGTGGGAACGTTGAAATTATCCAAAACGGACGCAGCGTACTATCAAGCGGGAGGATTCGAAGCCGGGACCAAAATATCGACGAGAAGTCACACGGTGCTCTTTCCCATGCGTCTGCTGCCTGGTTTCTTCTCGGACTACAAGGAGATCATGTGGAAGGGAGGACTGCGCGTTACGTTTCGAAGAGCGGCCAACGACAACGACGCACTGATGCGATACGCTACTTTGGGTCCGGACGGCACCACGCCGATAGCCAACACTCTACCCGAAGCAGCCAAGTGCGTCATCCAAAGCATGGAATTGAGAATGCCGGTGGTGGAATACGAAACGAACTACGCCCTCAAGTACAAAGCGGAGATCTTGAAAAGTCCGCAGGTGCCGATTCACTTTCACGGCTACCAGTGCGTGCAGAAGATGGCGTCGGGAAGTCACATGGAATTCGACGTGACGACGCAGTTCAACAACATACAGTTCGACATGCCAGATTTCGTCGTAGTGCTCTTTCAGACCGGGAGGGACAAGAATCAGGAAAAAGATTCCAGCAAGTTCGACGACTGCAAGATCAAGAACGTTTATCTGAAGAATGGACGCAACGAAGCGTTCCCGCGCGAGAATTACAACCTCGACGTGACCAAAAACGATTATCTCAAACTTTACGAAGCTTACACAGCTTACAAACGCGTGACCGAGGGAAGCGTGGACATGTACTACACGCCCAACGAGTTCAAAGCACGGAGACCCATGACCGTCATCAACACATCTAAGAGAAAGAAGGTTGTGGTCAACGATCGAACCAACATCAAGGTCGTCTGCGAGTTCCACGATGCCTTGCCCGAGGATACCCTATGCAGTGTCATCCTGATTGCAGAGAAGTCCTTCGCCTACGACGTGAAGAACGAGAGGGTCACAGAGCAGTTTTAACAAGTTTTTAACATCTTTTCTTGCACAATAAGTAATTTTTTGTACTAGCACAATCAGTTACAATAGCACAATACGAATTTCACTAGTTCAGATCAGTTACAAATGTCAATTTCATTAGTTATCAGTTACAATATCTTTTTTGCACTATAGCACGAGACAATCAGAAAATTTGCACAAAAAAATTTGTTGTTGTTTTTACACGTGAAAATTAACAATAAAATTTCTTTTTTATCGTTTCAGATGCTGTCGAAACATCAAAAACACATACACACACACTAGAAAAAAAAGCATGCAACTTTATTTGTAACACACACATACATTCTCCATCTTCATCAAGAAAATATTATAATAAACATAATTATTTTTATCTATCTCACAATAAAACTCTATATCCAAAAATATCACAACATCAAATAACACTAGAGTCGTTAGTACACGTTGCATGCATTACGGAGGTCCTCTGTAGGGTTTCATGGAAGTTTGGGGAAAAAAAAACACGTGAAACTCTACAGAGGTGCGGTAATCTATAACCGCAGCCATTAGAAAACTTTTACATTTTTGGTTGGGCACCACGCACCCTGGCGAGGTTATAGGGGCCAGGCATCCTAAAAACAACAATTATTATTTTGTTTGTTTGTTTGTGTTACAATACATATGCGCGCACGCGTGCGTGTGCGTGTGTGCGTGTGTGTGTGTGTGTGTGTGCGCGGCACATCGTTCCCCCGAGAGAGAGACGTTTACAAAGGTTACGATATACGGAGTTGGAAAATTACGATATGGCGCATTCGCTCATTACTGTCCCCAGCTATAAGTTTTTCTCTCTCTCTAGCCCTTGCCAACTAAAAAAAGTGTAGGTAGGAGTTGGCAGCACTGCGAGAAAATAGAGATCATGCCTTACAAGAAAAAACCATTAAGGCGATTTTTATTTGATGACGTTGAACCCGTGTAGTGTTCCCATCCATCCATCTCTCTCTTTTACGGCAGTGCCGGCTCTCTTTGTTTAGTATATGTAGGTTGGCAAAAATTGCTTTATGCACTGTAAAGCAAACCTCAAGCAAAATTGCCAGCCCCTTGCTTTAGGTTAGGTTAGACAAAAAAAAGCTGTAGGTAGGCTGTCGGCTGTTTAACTCTTCCCTCTCTCTCTTCTCTGTCTTTTTTGTAAAAAGCTATGGCAAAAGTACCAGTAGGTTGGCAACCTTGCTTTATGCACTGTAAAACAAGCCTCAAGCAAGGTTGCCAGCTCCTTGCTTTAGGTTAGGTTAGACCTGGTTAGGTTAGGTTAGGTTAGGTTAGGTTAGGTTAGGTTAGGTTGGGTTACGTTAGGTTAGGTTAGGTTAGGTTAGGTTAGGGTGGGTTAGGTTAGGTTAGGGTGGGTTAGGTTAGGTTAGGTTAGATTAGGTTAGGTTAGGTTAGGTTACATTAGGTTGGGGTGGGTTAGGTTAGGTTAGGTTAGGTTAGGTTAGGTTAGGATGGGTTAGGTTAGGTTAGGTTAGGTTAGGGTGGGTGTTGGCAGCTGTCGGTTGTTTAACTCTTCCCTCTCTCTCTCCCCTCTCTCTTTTTTTTTGTAAAAAGCTATGGCAAAAATACCAGTAGGTTGGCAACCTTGCTTTATGCACTGTAAGGCAACCCTCAAGCAAGGTTGCCAGCTCCTTGCTTTAGGTTACGTTAGACCAAAAACCTTGGTGATTTTTTCGAGTAAGATGTTGGTAATACTGTGTCCGAAAATAGGGGGGGTTATGCCTTACAAGAGCAAACCATTAAAGCAAGCCCCACCGAGCTTTACTTTCGGGTGTAGTGTTGCCAACACTGCGAGAAAAAAGTTGCCTGCTCCTTGCTTTAGGTTAGGTTACCCCAAAAACCTTGGTGATTTTTTCGAGTGAGGAGCTGGCAACACTGCGAGAAAAAGGTTGCCAGCTCCTTGCTTTAGGTTAGGTTACCCCAAAAAGCTTGGTGATTTTTTCGAGTAAGGAGCTGGTAACACTGCGCCATCAAATAGAGCTCATGCCTTACGAGAGAAATCCATTAAGGCGAGCTCCTCACTTCAGCTCCTCACAAGAGGACGTTCAACCGGCTTAATTGGACTACTTACCCCGTTCCAGGAATAGCTCGAATTACCAATCACCCTGTGTGTGTGTGTGTGTGTGTGTATATATATATATATATATATATATATATATATATATATATATATATATATATATTGTAGAGATATGGAGATCATTAAACCGAGAAAACCTCGTCATGTTAATATTCACACTTGTTTATTTCCTGAACTTGTCCGACCAGCGAGTGATCCCAAGAATGCGCTAACTTGTAACTTCCGTAAAACAAGGAACTGGAAAGGCAAACGCGTGGGTCTAAACAGGATCTACCGCGTTTGAAAGGTTTAACAACCTTTCGACGCCTAGAATGATAAAAGCAAGCTCCTACCCGGAGCTCGCTCTCTTTTGGATTCTGACACTCATCGACGCTACATGGATAACTAGTCCGATTACTTTACAACACGTTACACTGCTAACTACGACGATGGAACACGGAGTTACCGCTGCCTAGCATGCTACAAGGCGCAAGGGATCGCCCGGTTTGGTGAGCTGAGGGTCGCTGGATAGAACCTTGGAACTGTCACGATTCGGTCTGCGAGAAGCATCAGGACAAGACATCACACACATCTACCAGGTATGAACAAGCGTGAATAACCTTACACCAACTTTCCATATCTCTACCCTCCTAACGGAGCAGGTTCAGCCATCAAATATTATTAAGCTCTACCTAAATGTTTAAATGAAACTTCCCTGTGACCTCAGAGCCCTGGTAAAACGGGCTTACAACAATATATATATATATATATATAGAGAGAGAGAGAGAGAGAGAGAGAGACGGGTAGACAAACCAAAAATAATTCGGGCGTCAGCCCCTTTTCCTCAGGAACCATCTTTTAATTATTTTTTTCAAATACGTGCTAAGTGCTAAGATAGCCAAAGGTACATATTTTGAAATGTGACCTTAAAACATTAATTTATTAATTGGATTGTATTAAAAGTAATGAATGTAGCTTTCCTAAAGAAGGCTCAACCGGTAACAGCATGAATAATAATGTAATACATTCTAATATATGGCCGACTGTACAAGATCGCATTAGATTTTAAAATTGGGCTAGCAACAGTGCATACATTTATGGTGGTATGTTTATTTATTTATTTATTTATTTATTTCGTCTTCTTTTACATGGCGAAGTTAAAGCTATAGAGCCTCTTCTTCCACTTGACCATGTTTACAAAAATTTTTGAATGTGGAATATTGAAATATTGAAAAAATAAATAAATAAATAAATATATGAAAATTACAGAGGAATAAAAAATACATATAAGAATGGTAATCTAACCTATAGATATGGGCACGCACACTCACTCTCACACATACAAGCAAATACATAACATTACACTTACTTAAACACAGTCCAAAACGGTATACTTTGACGATAATTTATCTTAACTATTACGTTAAATCATTTTTATGCCTGACGTCCTTCTATCATTCTCTGCACCCGCCACTTTATTAGGAAAGTCAAATATTTAATTTTCATTATATAATATGTGTAACTTTAACAATTTTTTGAACGTCACAATTGAGGAAGAGACATGAATTTCGGGTTGCAACTTGTTCCAAAGGCCTGCTGAGGTAACAGTAAAAGAATTTGCATAAAAGTTGGATTTGTGGAGTGGAATGGAGAGCAAAGACCTTTCGCGCGATCTGGTGGTGCGGCTGTGAAAGTCGGAAAGATGTTGAAATCGGTTAGAGATATATTGCGGGTCTTTTATTTGGAGGATTTTGTACAGTAAAATTAACTTAAGAAAATTACGTTCATCTCTTAATTTAAGCCACTCGACCTTCCCAAAGTACGGTGTCAAATGCTCTGAATATTTTACATCGAAAACGAAACGAATGCAGGCATTTTGGATTCTCTGCAGTCGTTTAGCTTGCTCGTGATTGACATCCAAAAAAGCAATGTCAGAATAGTCAATAATGGAAAAGACAAGAGACTGGACCAGTGTAATCTTTATGCGTTCAGGGAGGAAGTTTTTGAGACGATAGAGTGAATGCAATGCACCGAAAGCTCTTCTAGATACAGAGTTAACTTGCTCTGCCCAGGTGAGATGGTGGTTGAGTATCACACCCAGATTCTTAACAGTAGTGGAGAAGGGCAGATGCGTATCATTTACGTTCAGTTTATGGATTATTCTGATTTAATGATACACGTGATACATAAAACACACATAATGTACTCGTTATTTTTAAAAAAAAGTAATGGAAATTTCCATAAGAAAACTTGAAAAAATGTAGTGCATAAGTAGCTCATTTTCTTCATTCTTTCTAGTTTAGTTGTTCGGACGTTGTGCGAAGAGGGTAACAGCCTTCTATCCCTCCCAAGCAACTACAACAAGAACTACCCGCCAGTGAAAGAA
The DNA here is from genome assembly GCF_977018435.1 of Lepisma saccharinum. Lineage (NCBI taxonomy): Eukaryota > Metazoa > Arthropoda > Insecta > Zygentoma > Lepismatidae > Lepisma > Lepisma saccharinum. The sequence continues at coordinate 18,633,821 of NC_139243.1, read as the reverse complement.
GGTGAGTTTGCTGATGTTTTTATACCTGGTGTGAAGTACAATATATAATGTGCCTTTCCTTACTTCATAAACGGTTTTTTGTTGCAGGAATATTGTAAAGAATGTAAAGCATTTATCTTATGCGTAGAACTCATGTCTCAAGCCCGCGGATCCTGTCCTTCTGTTAGAAAAGTATCTCTTATTAACACTTACTTCCTGATAAAATTTGTGATTGTCCTTGATGTTGTGTTCGACCTTTTCAGTATCAAAATTCTCGATAATGTAAAAAGAGAAGAAAAATAGTTTCAATTTTGGGCTGTGGACCCCCAGCTCCACTTGAGAGTGCTCGGGGTGTATTTTCTGGTTTGAAAATTCAATTGATTGATAGATTGAGTTGGTGTTATAAGACCACTTTATGCACAGTAAGGCAAATCGGGACTGGATCTACAGTTTAAGGAGAGATCGGAACCACTATGTACCTGCACCGGGTATCGAACTGTAAATTCTATGTTTCGCTCTATGAGGATGATGATAACTTATCACTGGAAAGAATACTATGGAAAGTATTAAAACATATATCAACATCGATTTTGCATTACTTTCAATGTCTATGTTCATAATCTAAATTCATCTTGAAAATATAAAAAAAAGTATACTTTCCTACATAAATGAACAATACGCTTAAATAATCTAACATTTTAGTGAAATATTGGTGTAAACGTATAAGCCACACATGCGGTAGTACAATATATTAAATAAAGATAGTAAAGTAGGAATCTCCCCACATTGGGCGACTATGGTCAAATAATAGCTTGGGAATGTTAGGATTTTGAGACTGCACGCACATTTGCGACAGGACAAAGTTGTAATGAAGACCTAACCTCCTACATTTTGCTTACGACACGATTACGTTGATATTGGGTTAAGTCTCAGATTAAAGAATGGATCCGATACAATGACGGTGGTTAGGGGTACGTGGGAAAGTTCCCCTCCACTTTTTGTCCCGTTCTATAGCCTCTTAATGCTAAGCCTTGTCTAACAAGAGAAAGGTTTGACACCCAATCCCCGATACTGGATAAATATCTGCAAATCTTTTGAAAAAAAATATGTCTTCTTAATCCTACTGTGCAGATCTGTATATATAGTTTTGTTATTTATGGAAAATTCAAGCTTACATTTTAATATCTAAAGTATATTCATAGTATTTTCTTTAAAGCCATTTTCTTAACGTTTTAAGGTATTGACAAATTTTTATTGACCAATTTAGAGCCAAAGTAATAACCAGACAGATGCTTACCTTCAACTCGAATTTATGCCTAATAAACGTAAGCAGTTATAAATCTTTCTTCCAGGTCGCCCAGTTGATGTAGATGTTCGATTAGTCGTAATGCAGGTTGCCAACATTGGAGAGAGAGACATGGTGAGTTGATAGATACAAAATACAATTTTGCCTTTCAAGTAATTCAAGGCTGCCAGAATTGCGCGATTTTTCTTATAATAAAAAGTGCACGTAATCAAGTTAATTTTGTAAATTTATTTTGAATATGTGTTCTTACAACCAACGTATAAGATAACGTACGTGTAACAATACGTGGGTCGTTCAAATATAAGTTTCTGTATGCTGTAGAAAAAAAATATTTTTAAGATACATTAGAAAACTATACATACATGTGTAGGAGGATCCTTCCTCACTTCTCCACATAATACCCATAGAGATTCAGGCATTTGTCCTACCGTTGCAGCAATTTGTCCATACCCTTTGCAAGAAAAGCAGGGCTCTGGCTATTGAGCACTATTCTCACATTCAGCTTCACTTCTTCATCTGTTTCGAAACGGTAACCTTGTAATTCAGACTTTAACACCGGAAAAAGATGGAAATCACTCGGCGCTAAATCGGGGCTGTATGGAGGGTGGGGCAGCCGTTCCCACCCCAATTCTTCACCCAACAATTTTGTGTTGTGTTCGCACTGCTGAGTGGGGTCGAGCTTTGGGTTCCTCATCAACTGAGTCGCGATAATCGACTGATGAGCATGGGCTGCAGTCTTGAAGGTTTAATGCAATACCAGCAAGATGGCAATGCATTCCTCATGCGCATTGTGACAGGGGATATTTACTCCAGCTTTCCAACACGCGTGCACCATCCATGCTTCTGAACTCCTTATGACGCGAGCCCGCGTTTTCCGAACAAGCATTTACTTTTCGCCCTTGAGCCCATGCGCCTTCACGTCTAATAACGAATTGATTGTTGTTCCTTGTAGACAAAGGATGGCGCTTGTCAACCATGTGCTTCTTTTTAATGGCATTGCTTTATACAATATTTTATAGCACAGGGAAACTTATATATTGAACGTCTCTAGTACACATGCTTACTTGCATCATGATCTAACTGACACCATATATTCATGATAAATTAATGCGAACTGAGTGTTTAGAAAATATAAATTGACATACGCAGGTATTCGGAAGCAAGTAACTTCCTTTATTTAAATTGAACTAGATCCGGCTTCTTGATGTAGGGTATGTAGTCTGGAATGACGTCATTTTTCATTACGGGCCTTGTTGAGTATCTGATGGCACTGTTCTGAACTCTGTCAGGTTGACCGCCAAGGAAAAGAATTGAAGGGGAAGTGAAGGAAAGAAATGAAGACTAAAATTGGTAAACGCTGTAAGTGGCCACAAGAATTCAAAAACCGTTTTCCACGTCAAACTGTGAAATGTGCCATGCTTTATAATGTGGTAAACGTGAAATGTGGCTGGTAGCCCTCTAACTAGTTCATAGGGCGTGTAAAGAGGTCACTAGTGTGCACGTTATTACGGGCTGATGTGCGGAACGATGCCATTTCCCAACACTTTCGCTTTTGGCACTTACAACGTTGACCACTTTTAGTCCTCAAATACAGAATTGGAGGAAATATAGAAAATTGGATTATTACTTCCATAATCATCATATTTGATATTTTCTTCATGTAATTAATGGACAAACTGAATGACTATTTCTTAATTTCCAGGCAATTAACACGCACCACCACTTATTAAAGGACAAAGTAATTATATCTAGTAATATACATTATCCCAATCTGCGATCCAATAACACCAATAGTATCCGAGTACCAAAATGTAACAAGGCAAGATACGGATCAAAATCCCTGTCATCTCTGGCAAGTAAACCGTGGAACGTACTGCCTGTAAATTGCAGAAAGGAGAGAAATTTGGCCAAATTTAAACGACAGATTAGGACATTAATCTATGAATACTGACACCGTGCCTCATCTACCTCATTGCCTCCTTCATATAATGTATCTGCAAAAATGTTTATTTTATTCGATTTCTTATATTTTCAATTATATAATTTTCTAATATTCCATTTTATGTATAATTATAAACAAATATCATAACTGTATATTAATTCATGTAGGGCAAAAAGCTGTTTTTGTAGTTATAGAATCAATGTAAAGGAAATTGTAAGCTTAATTGTAACCCTACTTTAATAATAATAAATAATAATAATAAGTTTCTAAGCTCAAATTATGAGATCAGATCGGTGATGATGACTTTCTTGCCTTCACCAATGAAGGTTTTGATTTTAGCCTCGGACTCATAAGGGTTTTTGGACGTTTTTTTTTTTATATTTTCATTATATGTACGTATGTGTGCGTGTGTGGTCATGTGATCTTCTAAGGTGTCAGGCTTTGAGCTCGGGCTACAGGACGTGCGCTGGTTTGAGTCTCCTGGGAAGAAGTGTAACAACTTTCTCCTAATATTTCGGCTTGTGTATGGAACCGGTGGCCACGCAACATCGTGATGACATTGGGAACCTAAGAATAAGTAGCGTAAACCGGTCATGGAAACCCACTACACCGACTGGGGTGTCGTCCTGCTGACCACATGTCACACGTAACTGTTTGGATAATGGTCCACCTCCGCAGAGGCATGTGGGAGTGAGGCCGGCAGTCGGTAGAAGGCCCAGGCTCTCCAGGGCTGTTGCGTCATGGGTTATTATTAGGGAGCGGAAGTTGAGGACCTAAAAAAATATAGGTATGTGACCTATAGAATGTCCTAAAAAATGGGAAAAAATGACCTAAGAAATGCAAAAAAATGACCATTAAATTTGTTAGTTTCAAGTTAAAAATTGAAATGAAAAGGAATTTAAACAAAATGCAATCTTGAATTTAAAAAAAGGCACCAAATGAAAGCACATGCACATTCAATTAAAATATGCAACGAGGATTTCCAATGGAAACAACCGAATAATTTTAAAACAATTTAATGAAAAAAGCTCGTAAATTGCAATCCTGCGAGATATATATAGGCCTATGTTCTCCTTGGTGAAAAGACTCAAGAATATTACCAAAATGAAAGAGGTGACAAAATATGACGAAACAATACAAAAAAATGCACTTTCAAATTACCTTTTTGGTGTTCTAGACGAATATTGTGTATATTTAATGGGCATCATGTCCCAGATGTCATAAAAAAGATGACATTTCATCAACTTCCGTTTCCTAGTTGTTACATATCTTTATTCGCCTGTCAAAACATTAGGGTCTTTTGTTTTGCCTATCGGCAGTCCTGACTAGACCCTAATATATATGGCTCTGGTTTTTCCCTCGGTCACTTGTGTACGCAGGATTCTTTTTCTAGGAAAGCTGGAATTGTAAAGGTGAATAGTACATAGCTGCTTTCTAGGGGTCGGCCTACACAACAAGTTTCTACTCTCAAAAATGGCAGTCGGGGGTCATTTTAAAGGGAGTTTGCATGTACCACCCTGTTTTGAACCCCGAGATCTTCACTGCTTTTTTTTTTGAAAATGTTGATTTCCTCAAAATTTCGGAGAGAGCTAAAGCCACATCAGCCACACCTCTGCGTACGGCAATGCCCTCGGTCATGCAAAACGAAGGGTTACGTAGGACCTTACAAGAAGTACAGGACTGTGTACTATGGTGAATGTATTCTACGTGTAGGCATTCCATATGGACGGTAAATTAAGGCTTGCATTAGACGAAAGCATTTTCCTTAACATTTGTGCCATGACCAAAATATTTACCGTATAAGGTGAAAAATCTTATGGCATTTCAGATGAAATGGCATATACAGTAAAAACTGCATATCCCGGAACCTCCATAAGAAGGAAACCTGTAAATACGAAAAAAAAAGTCCCCAGAACGGACCGATTTTATACCTGAAAATGACCTGCTTAAGGCGGAAACCTCCTTAACGCGAAAACGGAACACAATTTAGAGACCAACGAGATATTTTTATTCTCAGTAAGACGGAAATTTCTTCCTTTATTTTTTTCGCTCGCAAGAAAACAATGCAATACTGTAAGTGGAACACGCCTCTGTTGCCACTCGCTTATCAGTAACATTGTCGATATGAAATACTCATAGCTGTTACGATTCCGTTTCTTTCTTTCATCTCTCACCCTCTTTCTCCATCTTTCTTTGTCTATTTCTCCTCTGTTCTTTCGTCATCTTTCTATTTTTCTTGTTATCTCTCTCTGTTTCTTTCTTGTTTTCTTCACCTCTCTTATTCCATCTTTCAATCTTTCTCTTTCCCTCTATGCACAACGCGCTACGACGCCAGGGGTCCCGGGTTCGAATCCTGGCATGGGCATGGATGTGTGTGAGTTTCCATTTTACTTCGCTTTTTGTTCCACTTTTGGCTAATTTGCGAATATGGGGATGAGTGATGAAATTGATGAATGTATCGCTTTTTTATTCATGTACGTACATGCATTAGTACTCTACATTATAAGTAATGCGAAATGTAAATCTGTCTTTCCATTATTTCCTGCAGCGCTCTATACTGTATTTAAAGTCAACCCTGTATAAGAAGGAAAACTGTTAAGACGGACAATTTTGCTCGGAACCATCATGTTCCAGAAGCGAGCTCTAGGTCACGAGTGCAGATGTAATGGCTGTCGAGAGAAATGTAAACAACCAATAATTATTCAACCGTTTTCTGTAAAAAAGTTTTAGGTACAAAGCAATGGCGCTGCTTAAATACATGCTTTATAACATATAGCTACATTACACGTATAGAAGAATATTTTAGTTGCTTCAATTGTAATCACCGTGCACTCACAACTCGACATGCCTTTCCTGTTGTACGTATTATTTATTGTCATCGCAAAAGCTAAACGGAATGTTACATGAAATGCCTTCCTTTAAATGACTGTCTGCTAGGGGTGTGCGGGATCCCGAAAAGTCGGGACCGGGATCGGGAAAAAAATTTCCCGTCCCGATCCCGACTTCGGGAAATGATTTCCCGACTTTTCGGGATTCCGAGCAGTCGGGAAATACAGAATTGTCATTTTGAAAAGTCGTTAATTCTCGACGTTTTCTGCATTGTAAATGTCTGGAACTTCTCGGAAATTGTTGGTTTTTATACCAGAAAAACAAAAACAATCACTTAAAGTGAAAATGACGTGTAGAATTCGAGATTTCCAGAGCTTCGGGGAATTTATCCCGTTCCGAATGTCGGGATTTAAAACATTTCCCGTCCCGTCCAAGAAAATTCTATCCCGCACACCCCTACTGTCTGCTGTAAGATTCTTGGAAGCATTTGCGAGCATTTACGCTAGCAAAAACACTAAAGGAAATGCTTCCGTCTAAAGCGAGCCTAAGATTCTGCAGCACATCACTCGTTAGAACTTCCAAACATGTTAAGATGGCGTCTGACGATCTGTGTCTTTTCTCCTCTCTCGCACTCCAGAACATCAAGCTGAGCCTGTTCTTCGCTCTGTGGTGGGAGGAGCATCGGATGGACCTGGGGAACGGCAGCAGCTTCGCCCTTGAGAAGGAGGACGTGGGGAGGATATGGAAACCAGGGATCTTCGCAGCCAACATGGAGTACATGACCCTCAAGATGGGGCTAGAGGAGCTGCTCTTCGTATTTGTGACGACGCAGAAGCACGTCCACTATTTCTTCGGGTAAGCAGAATTTTCTTTTTCTCTTTTCAGCAGAGATTAAAGTGGTACAGTCACTCACACTTCTTCGTTGCTACGATCCGTGACTTACAATCGTTGGCACCCACATAATAATTTCTAAAAGGGTTTGGGGTTAAATCGAGGCTAGGTATGTAATTGAAGTACAGTATGCGCGAAAATATACAGTACTGAAATGAAAAGATGAACAAAAGTATAAGACATGTTACAATATAGTGACTGGTCTATATGCAACCCAAATAACAATCGTGCCTTTTGGGTTCCATAACTGTCAGGAAACCTAAGGTTAGGTTAGGTTAGGACATGTGGAGTGGACGATTGTCATTTGGGTTGCATATAGACCAGTCACCTTTTTCAAACTCCGTCCACCTTCACGACCGCTTCCGTATGATGGAAATAATGCTCAACTCCGTCGAGAGACCCATTTCCAACAACAACTGCACAACACAACTTCCTTTTCACTACTGCGAACACGTGCAGCTGGAGCTATGCCCCGTCGACAAACGCAACCACGTGTTCGAGATGCGCGAGTTTCAGTACTGTATATTTTGGCGCATACCGTACTTGTGACGTCCCGTCATGTCTACATCTTCATCATGTGCCCTGGATTTTAATCACATGATTTATTCTTGTACTTATCTACGAAAATTACCTGGGCTAATTACATGATTAAAAGAAAAGGAAATGCGTTTTAGTATTTAAGAAAAAAGTACCTGTAATATTGCTTTACGTACTTCTGAAAAATAGAGAACCTTTAGAAATATTGTCCTCTTTATCTAGGTTACCTGCGACATAAACAAAAAATAGATGTAGAGCAAAATAAAAATAAAGAAACGTATTAAAAGATAGGAACAGTTATGAAAAAAGCAAATGGGAAAAATATATGAATACGAAAGGCACAAATGTAGAAAAAAGGAACTATGAGAAAGAGAGAGAGAGAGTGGATGGGGAAAAATGCTGAAACGTAGAAGAAAAATACAGAAAGGGACAGGATAGGGAGATATAAGATGGAATGTAGAAGGAAGATAGAGAAAGGGTGTAGAAAGTGGGACATAATGTTGAAAAGCAGAAAGAAGATACACAAATGACAAGGTAATGAGGAAGAAAGAAGGGAAAGGAGAAAGAAATATAAGGGAAAAGAGAGAGAAGAGAAAGCGAAAAGTGGGAAACAGAGAGAACGAAGGGGAAAGAAAGAAAGTAAGCAGAGAAAAAAGAAACTGGAATGTAGAGAGAAGATAGAGAGAAAAGTCGTAGAAGTGACAGAATAACAAGAAGGAAAAGAAAAGGAGACAGAGAAGTAGAAAGAAGATGCAAAAAAGGTCAAGGAGGGAGAGAGAAATGTAGAAGGAAGACACAGAAAGAAAGAGGAAGTTAATGGGGCAAAATTGTAGAAAAAGATACATAAAGAGAATGGAAAGGAGGGGAAATATAAGACAAGTAATAGAGGGAAGAATATGATCATACGAGGGAAATAAATGAGGAAGGAACGTCAGACAATGAAAACAGAAGGAAGAGGATTATATTAATTCTGAGTGGAAATGAAGAGGACTGTGTGATTCATCCCTTATCCAAGGAGAGGGTCAAATTTCCTTGTTGGATTGCCCATGTGTACAATTCCCATAAATTGTGGTAATTCTTAAATCCATTACACTCGTACAATCTGCCTCGATTGTGTGGACCAAGGCCGTACATAACTGTAGAGAAGGTGAGAAATCGAGTGGGCGGAGCAAAGTAGTGCATGCTGCTGAAAACGACTGGTAGCCGCATTCACGTTTTCTCCTCCATGCAAACCCTCTCACTCGTTCATTGGTCGAGCCCTCTCGAGTCATTGCTTTGGTTCACTTGCTACACAGATTACTGCAGTAAACTTTAACGTGCGTAAATTTTAATGAAGGAAAAGTTCCCGGCAGTGACACAGAGGATAGGTAAGAATGAAATGAACATGTTCAATGAGAGTTGTGCAAAGTTAACCATCAGGTTTAGTGAAAATACATATGTGTGAAAAAAAATATTTATTTATTTTAATTCGTGGCTAGGATAAAAAGAGTGTCAGTATGCCGTACTGTTTGTATTAGAAATTCATTTTTGTACTTTGCTCTTTTGAGTCCTCAGATTAATCGCGACTACATGGTGGTCGTCCGGCCCGGGATTTAAACCCAGAACCTTCGGTATCGGAACTGTGAGTCGACCACTCAACATACTCGTAACGTACTCGTGGCCGCAGTTGAGCACCGTCATGTTACATGCATTTGTGTGTATATAAACTGGTATATTAGGGGCCTCCCCGATGGACCAGTGGTAGCGTCGTTGCCTTGTAATCAAGGAGTCCCGGGTTCGATACCCGGTGGAGGCACACAGTTGTTCGGATCCCACTTTAAACTGTAGGTCCAGTCCCGATTAGCCTTACTGTGCATAAAGTGGACTTAAAACACCAAATAAATCAATAAAACTGGTATATTAGTTCATATATAGCAAATTTCGCATCTATCTTTAGGACAGAGTGTTTCAAAAAACGGACGTTTTTAAATGCAACAAAAGAGATAGCTCTTTAGTTATCATAACAAAGTATTGTATGCACAATAGTTGCAACCGTACTATAGAATTACTACACTACTATATTGTCATTCATAAAACAACGAGAATCACCTTCTCATGTTCCCAACATTATTTACGGACCGACGATGTTCACACTCTAACAGCCTGAGTACGAGATCAGCCATGACACGTTCCAACATTTCGTCGACCTCAGAGTGGTTATCAAAGCACGCTGTGACGCCAGGGTTTGACGCCCCTTCATCAATTTCATCACATCATCACTCATCCTCATCGTTGCAATTAACCAAAAGTGGCAGAAAAGTGACGAAAAATAAACCTACTTCAATCAATGAATCAAACTTTCGAACATCTCAATAGGAATGGTGTTAATTTGAAAACATGTAACTTCTAATAGTGGTTCGGATCCCACTTTAAACTGTAGGCCCAGTCCCGATTCGCCTTTCTGTGCATACAGTGGACTTAGAAAACAAGCTAAAAAACGCCGATTTTAATGTACTTGTAAGAAACCTAATATTTTAATTGCGTTACAAAGACACTTAAAAAGTGTACTCATACGGACGCTCATGCGTTCAAATACATATATATATACATATATATATATTATTTTTTTACGTCTTGTTTATCATGGGTAAGTTAAGCTTTGTAGCCTGTTCTATCACTTATTAATGGTTTATCAGCTTATTTAGCAAACTGATTGTCACGTGACTTTATTCTTTCAGAGTAAATCTCCTTGTTCCTTGCTTATTTGACTTCGGGCTCTATCCATTCGATACACAGATCTGTGACGTCAACTTCACGATAGGTAAGTAAGTGACAGACATGGGTTATTTTTAGGATTGCTCTTCGCTATTTGCAATGGACGATCATATTACATTAAATCCGTTCGCTTGCTTGTCACGTGGTCGATGTGTGTTCCATATGCGAAAATACCGTGCGTTCAGTTCCTTGCGAGGCCGAGAGATCGGGAGAAGTGTGGCGGGCGGCGCTAGCGGAGATGCTGACATTTTCGACCAGTAACGTCCCGCTTAAGTTTACCGTCGAGAGCGTTTTGCTTCGCTCGGAATCGTTTGGAGGTTACGTTGCAGACTAAACCGTTAAAAGTCAATGGTTTTCGTGAGCATTGTTTGCAATCTGAAAGCTCCGAGCTTGAGTTGTTCTTTCCTTCGCGACTACAGGTGCCCTGGAAAGAGCTGCGAATGGAGTGAGGAACAGACCTTGAACCAAGAGCGTGTTAATTTCGTACTGTGTGAAAGAGTGTGGTTTTTGGTTACTTGCCGTGCTTCTTCTTTGTATAATTGCAGTGTGTGTGTGTGTTGTGTGTAAGTGAGGCGATTGAAATGCCAGCCGCAAAGTTCACGTAAGAACAAAGAATTTTAATGTATGACACTTACGTGAAAACAGACTCGTGTCGCGACATGTGTAGGCAATTTGCACAGAAATTACCTGGCGTTTCACCTCCAGGTAGGGAGACGGTTAGACGTCTCGTCCTTACATTACGAGAAACTGGATCCTTAATAATTAGAGTCTACGGAAATAATCCTCATAGTATCGACGAACTAAAAGACTATATAAGGGCAGCACTTGGAAGAATTACGAAAGAAGAACATTTGCGTGTGAATCAAAATTTCATCAAACGATGCCAGGAATGTGTGAATGTAGGTGGACCTCACTTTTGAACAACTCTTATAACACAGGTTAGTGCTCGTTTTGCAATATTATTTTAAATATCTGCATGCTAATGATATGTCCATAAAAATAAGCGGGACGTTACTGGTCGAAAATGTCGGCAACTCCGCTAGCGCCGCCCGCCACACTTCTCCCGATCTCTCGGCCTCGCAAGGAACTGGACGTACTGTATCAGTGCAAATCTATGGGGACCAATTCCGAGTTTCAATCAGGGGGTTACCCAAAAATATAGAAAGTGATGTTTCCAGTTTCTATTTTTTACTGCCAATTCATTTTTTTCCACTTTTTATGTTCCCTATGTTTTGTTTGAAAATGTTTATGAAAGGAAGGAGTTTAACCCCTACCATCCCCCCGGAAACGCCATATGTAATATTAATATAATAATAATAATAATAATCCGGAAGTTTAATTGAAGCTGAAGAGATGATGGGATGCACTAAATTTAATTTCACTTTTTACTGTTAAGTGTGAACCAAGCGATAATTTTAGAAATCGTTTATAATATGTGCTTAATTTTGTTGGTGGGTGCATCTTCCTATAACTGCAACAAGAAGGGCTGGAGTGCATATGCGAAGAGGCCAATAAACTTCATCTGATCTGAATTTTGTCTTTGTAAATTCATAGATATTCATTAAAACAACTGCTAGGACACTTACTTTTTAAGGGCATCCCCGATGGTGCAATGGTCGCGTCGTCGCCTTGTGATCAAGGGGTCCCGGGTTCGATACTCGGTGGAGGCACATAGTGGTTCGGATCATACTTTAAACTGTAGGTCCAGTCCCGATTAGCCTTACCGTGCATAAAGTGGACTTAAAAACACCAACTCAACCAACTTACTTTTTAAAAGTGACAGAGTTGAAGTTACAGTTAATTGCTTCGAAAACTGAGTTATAGTAACAGGATTTCTCAAAATGGTTACTGCTACTTTCCAACACCGATTAAAACCTCGTGTTGATACAATTTTTGTCCTAAAGACTTGAGGTTCCCAAACTATTTCGTTTCACGGCGCCCTGAGTGTTTGAAGATTTTTTCGCGGCGCCCGAGTCAGAATGTAGGGGTATGTAACACTTGCAACTCTCAGTAAATGTGGTTAGGTTGCTTGCCTTAAGTTAAAAAATAAACACGTATTTGAAATTCAGAAACATTTTACATGTAAAAAGTACTAAATAAACACATATTTGGAACAATCATACTCGTACCACATCATAACTAGTAAGTGTAATTTCAGTGAAAATATTGGAACATTTCGCGAGGCGTCTCCTGAACGCATGCGTCAATTGTGGGAAAATAATTATTACTATCTTTCACTTCAGATCCAAGAAATGTAATATAATCTTAGTTGAGCGCTCTCGTGTAAGATAAATACTTCTCCTGTATGAAGAAATTAGAATGTAGAAATGCTCATTAATGTCGTCGCAGAGCAAGCTGTCCTTTTTCCCACAACTGACGCATGCGCATCCACCGCATGCGTTCAGGAGACACCTCGCGAAATGTTCCAATATTTTCACTGAAATTACACTTACGAGTTATGATGTGATATGATTGTTCCAAATATGTGCTTATTTAGTACTTTTTACATGTAAAATGTTTCTGAATTTCAAATACCTGTTTATTTTTTAACTTCAGGCAAGCAACCTAACCACTTTAACTGAGCGTTGGAAGTGTTAGATAGGCCTACAGTCTGACTGGGGCGCCGCGAAAAAATCTTCAAACTCTAAGGGCGCCGTGAAACCAAATAGTTTGATAGTTTGGGAACCCCAAGTCTTTAGGATAAAATTGTATCAACACTAGGATTTACTCAGTGTTGGAAAGTAGCAGTAACCATTTTGAGACATTCTGTTACTGTAACTCAGTTTTTGAAGCAAGTAACTGTAACTTCAACTGCGTTATTTTTTAAAAGTAAGTTGGTTGAGTTGGTGTTTAAAGTCCACTTTTTGCACAGTAAGGCTAATCGGGACTGGACCTACAGTTTAAAATGACGCAACAACTTCAAGATACGGCTAATCGAATGGGAGTTTCGACTTTTCATACAGCTGAAATTTTCAAAGTGTCCATTTGCCGTTCATACGCCATAGGAAGTTTGATATTCCCAAGAGAACAAGTGAAAAAATATTCCCATAAGTGTAATCCTAACTTTTCTACCAGTCCTACAACCATCCAGCACACATAGCTCTCTCTCTCCCCAGCTCGCCGCGGAAAAAAAGTCGGCGAGGGAGGGATTGTTTAGAACCTCGCGTCTGGTTGGACATTTAAACTGTTCCATCCTCATGCCCTTAAGCTTCGTCCCGTGGGACCTGGCTTTTCTTGTGAAACAGAATTTTAGAAAAAGTTTATAGATGTGCTTAATTTTGTTTTTGAGTGGCTCTTCGTGCAACTGCAACAAGAAGAGGATTTGCTCCGTTCGTGACTGGATTTGCATAGGCAGGGTTTGGGGGAAATTATTTTTTTTCTTAGCCGAGGTGGCATTCCTCCCTAGAGGACGAAGTGGCAGTTGGCATTTTGATGATGTTTGTTTCCAGTCTCTCTAGACGCGATAAATGATATTGAAAGATTGTCATAAGAGAAAAGGTCTTCATAAAAATACTCAAAGTTGATAAATTCAACTGTGAGAAAGCGTTCAAAATAGGGTATTTATTAGATTAGATGCAAAATTTTCTACTTTTAAAAGCTAATTTACATGCCTGTACGTTCAGAGTTCACACAAATTCAACGAATATCAAGTAGTGGATCCTCAAGCGCTCCTAACGATTGCTATGTAGCGAAGCATATACGCCTGCCATCTGTGGGACAATTTGTGAACTCCGTGCTCACGGAGAGTTTATGCTATATTTTGTACGGCGATAAACAGTGAAGGGTAATATGTACATACACCCAACGGCGAAAGAACAGTAGGCGAATTGTCCACCACCATTTTCATTCGGTCTGTATTACACAATGTGATGACAATGAATTGAAATAATGACGTCAATAAGCAAAGAACAATGCCTGCTTCGAACCAACATAGTTTCGTTCCTTAAAACAACACAGGCCGTACAATAAAAAATTAAAGAAAATAGCAGTGGAAAATTTGCCTACCATTATCTTTGCCGTTGACTGTACGGCACGAGTTTTTGTCCGTGATTCAAAGGAATGAATCAATGAAGGCCACGGTATACAATAGTCATCTACATTTTATCAACTTTGGTTGAACATTTTTACAGAAAGATTGTTTTTTTCTCATCATTCGAAACCTTGGGAAGAAGTGGAAAGCCCTAAACACTAGTGGCGTCAACTTATACGAGCCTGTGGGGCTCGAGCCCACTCAATAATTTGCCTCATATTGTTATTATTTTTAGAAACGAAGTCCGCACGTTTAACAAAACAAACGGTTTCATAATAATACACTTAAAGAATTTTCACAACTTAATTAGTGTTTATAATAATTTGAAAAATCTCCAATTTGAAACTTGTCAGTGTTCTATATTATTTACACTGCCCATGGCCATATGGATATTGTGAAAGTAAGGGGGACAAAAAATGTATACAACAAATCTTAGAGCCCAGGCAACTTAATGCTTTTCAGAAGTTGGTGCCCAGTGCGGGATCTACAAAACTTGGGCCCCCTGCAAAATATTACCAAAGGCCCTCCTCTACCTACCTATTTTCACACACCACACACATATTATATATATATATATATATATATATATATATATATATATATATATATATATCAGTAGCGTATACTGAGTCCAAGATCTGGGCTATCTCACTGCCACGTGGTCCTAGGCTATGAATAGAAATAAGTTTACCAACTCATAGGAAATCAGGTTGCCAACTCATAGGAAATCAGGTTGCCAACTCATAGGGAATCAGATTGCCAACTCATAGGAAATCAGGTTGCCAACTCATAGGAAATCAGGTTGCCAACTCATAGGGAATCAGATTGCCAACTCATAGGAAATCAGGTTGCCAACTCATAGGAAATCAGGTTTCCAACTCATAGGATATCAGGTTGCCAACTCATAGGATATCAGGTTGCCAACTCATAGGGAATCAGATTCTCAACTCATAGGAAATCAGGTTGCCAACTCATAGGAAATCAGGTTTCCAACTCATAGGAAATCAGGTTTCCAACTCATAGGTAATCAGGTTTCCAACTCATAGGAAATCAGGTTTCCAACTCATAGGAAATCAGGTTGCCAGCTCATAGGAAATCAGGTTACCAACTCCAGAATCACCTTCGTCATCTCACTGATATGAATATTTTTGTTTACAATTTCTGATCAATTTTTCTTCTGTATTTTATTCTCTAGACTCCAGGCTTCGCAGATAGCCAAGCTAGCCTAGAGTATACGCTCCTGATATATATATATATTATGTATGCACGTATGTATATGTATATATTATGTGTGATGTGTGTGTGACTCTTGATCGCATGTTGACAAAGTCACATACAAGGGCCTACAGGGTTATTCAAAAGTCCCTTAACACTCCCTATAAAGTGTAAAGGAATTAGGCTTGGTACAGGATAGAAACAAGTTAGGCTTAGGGGAACCACATTGGTATGTTCCAAGCGCACGTCCGTCATATTGGTGGCCGCCATATTGAATTCCACCCAAAACTTCTAAATGGGAAGGGGGGTGATGTGCATGGGGGGAACAAAACTAAGTAAAGCATACAGACTGATTTCTTTCTGTTTGCTGGCCGGGGGGGGGGGCGAAGTTTATTTTTTTTAAAACTCGGAACCTAATGCACTTGAGTGGAACTTTAAAAAAATGTAATATGTAATTATACTATGAAATTATACAACATAATTCTTTACATGTAACTTTTGTCTGAAAAATTGATTATTATATTCCGTTTCAACTTCTGCTTGACTTTCCGAACGGAAACAAAAGTGTCTATTTTGCAATGGACTAGCTTCTTCCTCTATTCTCGCACATTTTCATTCATAATATACCATGCGTTTTCCTTAGTTCATTGTCGGTTGGAAAAAGGAAATACTGAAATAGTAAACGCAAAAGCACAAGAAAGACACTCAAACTGAGTAATATTCCAACATTATTGATTCTGCCCATTTCAGAGCAGAATTCTGCGTAAGTTCCTGTGTGTAAAAGTTATGTAATATGTTGAAAGTTATAGATTGGGCTCCCTATAGGTGAAGGGACATACGAGAACTGGAGGGTCCCAGGCCCCCCTGACCACCCTTGGTTTCGGCGCCCATGGTGATATATGACACTGTTTTCTCACACCTGGAAAATGATACATTTGTTACAATCATGCAGCCATAACATTTTCCTGATTAAAGATAGGCTGAAGAAACCTTCACTGCATCTATCGTGAAATTCTATCCTAATTTGATTCTAGTCTGACGGGAGACTCGGGGTGGTTGATTTGAGATCTAAATTTTTCTGGCTTTGTCCCCACACAAAGCTACTGCAGGGCCCACCCAGAGGGTAAAGGCGACCGGAGCGTGGTGCTGATCACATCACCTCCAAGATGTCAGACATCGAAAATATGTGAGGTCCTACTCCCCCAATACCCTAAATGTGCCTTCATGGCACAGTGCTATATGCCCAGGGAACTTTACCTTTATATATTGTATTCCTTTCTGTACCCCTGAGTAACTGTTTTTTTATATCTATATATATATAGGGTGGCTCAATAAGTCACTTAACACCCCCAGTACAAGGCCACTGCAGCGCGCAACATGGAAATGGTGATGACCAATCGTTATCAGGCCAAGGGGGAACCACATTGACGCCACCCACACGGTCGGCGGCCATCTTGATGTCCGCCATCTTGAATTCAACTTCAGAATTTTAAATAGGAAGGGGGTCGTGCGACATATCAAAATGGGCTAGAATTTCACGAGAAATGCAATGGTGAAGGTTTTTGCGACGTATCTTTAACCAGTAAAAAGTTATGACTGAATTCTTGTACCAATTTGCTCCTTTTTGAGGTGTTAGAAAAATGCCTTAAAATTTGTTTAGCGCTTCGGTAATGCATCGAGATCAAAGTGACGTCTATGGAGAGACGTTCGCATGCCATTTCACATTATTTTAATCGGATAGATCCATGAAGAGCTGTGCATTATGAATGGTTGTCGCGAACAATTTACAGTGTGACGCTTCCATTAAATTAAAAGTCCTTTACAGTGACAAGGCTAATGTTTATGTTCATAAGGAAGTTCATAAACAGAATATTCGATGATTTTTATCTGATAACCCATTTTCGACAGATCAAAGCTGAATGGTTAGTGTTGGTAAGTTAATGGTGTGGCGTGCTGTGTGGAACACGATTGGTTAGTCAATTTTCCATCAACGGAACCTTAAATGCTTAGGGCTACTTGGATTTGTTAAATAAACAGTTTTTTCAACCTTGCTTATGGAAGAAGGTACTTTTTACAGAGTTTTTTCAATAGGGAAGAACACGAGAACACTTATGGGAACGTCATGAACCAGTTTTTGTCCAAAGTTAGTTATCAGATGACAAGGGTCACATATTCTGTTTATGAACTTCCTTATGAACATAAACATTAGCCTTGTCACTGTAAAGGACTTTTAATTCAATGGAAGCGTCACACTGTAAATTGTTCGCGACAACCATTCATAATGCACAGCTCTTCATGGATGTATCCGATTAAAATAATGTGCAATGGCATGCGAACGTCTCTCCATAGACGTCACTTTGATCTCGATGCATTACCGAAGCGCTAAACAAATTTTAAGGCATTTTTCTAACACCTCGAAAAAGAGCAAATTGGTACAAGAATTCAGTCATAACTTTTTACTGGTTAAAGATACGTCACAAAAACCTTCACCATTGCATTTCTCGTGAAATTCTAGCCCATTTTGATATGTCGCACGACCCCCTTCCCATTTAAAATTCTGAAGTTGAATTCAAGATGGCGGACATCAAGATGGCCGCCGACCGTGTGGGTGGCGTCAATGTGGTTCCCCCTTGGCCTGATAACGATTGGTCATCACCATTTCCATGTTGCGCGCTGCAGTGGCCTTGTACTGGGGGTGTTAAGTGACTTATTGAGCCACCCTGTATGTATATATATATATATATATATATATATATATATACACACACACACACATACGCGAACCCTCTTTTATGTCAATGGCCGAGGGACCCCTAAAGGCTTACTTGTCTCCGGCGCCTCCCTTCCCCCCGCACTGTTGGTGCCACTGCTAAAATAACATAAACGATTCAATCGACTTTCGGACAGAGAACTCAAAATACAGACAAACCTCTTCTTAAAAACGTTGTCATGGGAAAACAGCTAGTAACTGAGTAAGGGAAAATTTGACATGTGTGTCGCTTTCTTTTACAGAAAAATTACAATGTGCACGGCAAGAAAATTAAATAAATATAATTGTTCTAAAGCAGATAACTATTTTCTTTTCCAGCAAACTTGGAAACTTGATAAATGTGTAGGTGCATTGTCGGATGCAGGCGGGTCCTAAAAAAAATAATAAGATTTTAAATATAGTAAACTATTAGAAATATCTAGTGATATGACATAATCTGGCCAATAGCGTTGTTACCCAAGTAACCAGAAGCGTTGGGCCAACTAAATTTTTTTGTCAAAAATATTGTGTTTACGAAGGTTAAGAAATTGCAGTTGGCCTTACGTTGTCAACAATTTTTCCCAACACCTGTCCAACCCTGAAAAAATCATAACCAGTTTTGAAAACTACTTTCCCCTGTTAGATCAAATTCAAGAGTATGCTGCAAATTCTAGAGTGTAAAATAAATTACGTGTAACAGTGTTTCTTTCCGAATATTCAGTCACAGCACATATCGAAAATATAATGTTTCGTTAATGATAGAAAAAGCTCTTCGTAACTTGGGCTTACTCACCAATCTTTTGTCAGACGCCATTGTTGAATGATTTTTCTGTTTTGGGAATTGCTCATGGCCTGTCTGCTTTAACTGTAACGGAAAAGGAGCAGGCGTTAGTACAGGTTTCCTCGTGAAATTGGTTCATTATCTGTACATGTAAGACAAACACTGCTATGCACAGACTAAATTCCAGGAAATGTGTAAAACTAAGTAAACACAACGAAGTGTTTTGTGCTACCACTTGAAGTACCACAAAAACGCTGACTATTTATACAAGAAATAGTTATGAAAAACTAAAAATGCTGACCAAGGCAGTAATTTATTTTATTAAAAACATAAACTAAACGTAACGTTTCAACCTTCTAGCAAGGTCTTCATCAGACTCTGTATCAAGTACAAAAGTCTGATGAAGACCTTGCTAGAAGGTTGAAACGTTACGTTTAGTTTATGTTTTTAATAAAATAAATTACTGCCTTGGTCAGCATTTTTAGTTTTTCATAATCATGGAAACAAGGCTTAATGGTGTCATAAGAAATAGTTGTGCAATTTATTATTACTTTACATAAATAATATTTTGTGTTCATTAGTTTTCACTATGTTGGAACAATTTAAAAATAAGCTATTGACTCTAAGTTGGCAAAAGAAAGTTGCCTAACAGTGTCCTGACATTTGGCCAATCACTTTTATAGTAGGGTTGGCCTAACGCTCAGGGAACCCCATTTGGTTACTTGATGCTTGCCCAAGGGTTCCAAATAAATAAATCCTGGCCTGGGAATAACATAGGCTTCCTTATGGGCAAGCTGAAAAACGAATTAGAGAAGAAAACTGTACGGCACAGTTACAGGTTTACATAAGTATGTGAAAGACCAAAATGTAGGACGCTATTTAGAAATAATTATTTAAAAACAGCAGACTACGGAAATTGTGCAAAACATATCAAAGTACTGCACTAAATGAGAAAATGTTGGAAAAGTTCCCACATGAGATCACCCAACCAGAATTCGAACCAGGGTCTTCTGTGTGGAAATCCGAATTTTTTAAAAGTTCCACATTAGAAAAATAAATTCTGTGTGTCTCTATCTGGCATTCCTATCAATTTTGCTTTCTCTTCATTTCTATCAAAACAAACCCATGCCAATTCCTTAACCTGGACTCGAACCCACGACCTCACTACGCTTATCAATGCCCTACCGAGGTCGGCTTTTAAGGTCCTCACTCAGGAAGGGATTCGAACCTGGAACCTTTTTGGCCATCAGTTCCATATTTTGTCATATTTTTAAAATTTAATTACATGTTCAAAATAGAGGGATACCTCGCCCCAGCACGATATTGCATCCATTACAATTAACACAAACCTTTTGGTTTTTCATTTCAGCGAAGCACATAGATACCTTGGTGAGAATGAAATGGACCAAACATAAACCTGTTTCGTATGGTACATATGATGGTGACGTGAAGCAACAACTACCAACTTATAACCTGGAACTGCACGCTGTAAGAAAACCTGCTGTGTTTCGTGGAATGATGGGTAACATGTATCTTCCTACTTTTTTATAATTAAGTGAAGTTACAGCTACGTTTCATTCAAAATTGCAACAATGTAGGCCGTCAGCCCGTTGCCAAGGCACACGACACACCGGCTCGGTCTCCTCGAAAGACCAAGACCGGACGTCGCTGCCTATCATTTCTCTCTCTGTTATAATATATGCCACGACTAATTCTCAGTTCCTGCGGGACATGAGAGCCCGCATCCCAAAGTTCGGGTAAGGGTCTGCTTTTGAATAATAATAATAATAAAAAAAAATTTATGCTTCCTTATCTAAGAACTCCAAAATAAGGTAACCATTCTCATGCTTAACCTTCCATCGTGATCGCACCCGCATCCCACTGACCAGTGAGGATAAGCATGCGAGTCGCGAGCGAAATCAGCATAACCGAAACTGACGTCTTATGGGGATTGATAAAGCCTCCGCCTCACTGACCAGTGACAGCGGGACACCTCATCAAACCAAAAGGAGGACAGTTAATTTGTACTTATGAACCAATTTTACTATAAGGAAATACCTATTAACGATTACAAATTTATTTACAAATCCAAACATAGTTAGTAGTGGGAAAGGCCATATTATAAACTCGAGAAAGTATGAGCCCCACTCAGGCAGATTTGGCTACACTTAAAACTAGCTCAAGATGTGCATATGAGCTTATTGCTCAAGTGTGGTACTCTGTCTAATCCAAGATTTTTGTAAAAATGCCCTCGGGAATTTCCCGTGAAAGTATGAGCCCCCTCAGATTGATTTGCCTACACTTACAAAAGCTACATCTGTGAGATTGTTGTCCATAAGCTTGTGAAAAATATGCCCCTCTGTATATTGTTTTGGATACACTTAAAACTAAGCCAAGATGCTCATAAGAGCCACCCACACCCATCCACATACACCCACACCCACCCACACCCACCCACACCCACCCACATACACCCACACCCACCCACAGCCATCCACATACACCCACATACACAAAGTATACAAAGCACACTGCTGAACCCAACTGATATTTTTTATTAAGCATAGAGTTTTGATTTGAACCCCAAGAAATTTTATATAAATACCAAAGCCAAAAATATTAACACACATACACACACACACACACACACTAAATATACAAAGCACACTGCTGAACCCAACTGATATTTTTATTAAGCATAGAGTTTTGATTTGAACCCCAAGAAATTTTATATAAATACCAAAGCCAAAAATATTAACACACATACACACACACACACACACACACTAAATATACAAAGCACACTGCTGAACCCAACTGATATTTTTTATTAAGCATAGAGTTTTGATTTGAACCCCAAGAAATTTTATATAAATACCAAAGCCAAAAATATTAACACACATACACACACACACACACACACACTAAATATACAAAGCACACTGCTGAACCCAACTGATATTTTTATTAAGCATAGAGTTTTGATTTGAACCCCAAGAAATTTTATATAAATACCAAAGCCAAAAATATTAACACACATACACACACACACACACACTAAATATACAAAGCACACTGCTGAACCCAACTGATATTTTTTATTAAGCATAGAGTTTTGATTTAAACCCCAAGAAATTTTATATAATAAACCAACAACAAAAATGCCAAATCAAAAATATTGTAATCAATGCAATAAGAATATATCCAGCCCCAATTGGGCTAAGCATCAAAAGAATTGCAATCGAGACAAATGCAGAACACCCACAAAAATATGCCTAAATGCCATAGAAAATATAGCATGGAATATTTCACATATAAACATATAGATACTTGTTCTGCACAGTCATCAACATTGCCCCCACAACCATCTATATCTGGTCTGAAAAGGAAGCATGAAACACCTGTTAATGCTAGAGATGAACCCATCCATAGCAGTTTCGCTGGCCAACTTAGGGATTACCGGTTTGTATCAGAGCAAAAATGTGGTATTAAGAATTTTTGAACAGTATAAATCCTGATGTGCAGGCAATTCTAAATGCACAAAATGGCTCTTATAAGCTGTCCCTCAAATTGTTTACACAATATAAGAAACCAAATGGCACAAAATTTACACAGCCCCACATAACAGAAACTGTAGCTATATATTCAAATGCAAATTCAGACAAAATAATAAGCAGTTTGATAGATCAATTGAATATTAAACACTCTGAATTTGCAGCAAAAGAGTCAGGATGGAGCCTATGCGGATCTCCACACAAGCTCTATGTTAATATTTCTGAATTCAGCCCATTACAAGGATCTACATATCTGCCTTTACCTGCCAATATTAGAAACAAAAGAGCCGTGGTTAATATAGAAAATAATGATGAGAAATGCTTTCTGTGGTGTATTTTAGCTGCTTTGTATCCAGTTTTAAGGAATCCTCAGAGAATAACTTATTATAAACAATATGAACATGATTTTGATGATGCAATGGAGGGCTTAGAATATCCAATGTCTGTTCAGAATATTGATAAATTTGAAAAAAGGCCAGGGATATCAATGGTAAACAATTATCTATTAATGTATTTATTTGTTCCACTGGTCATGGCAATTGCTTGATAGCACCTCTCAGAATCAGTACACTTGATGATGATTCTGCTGTTCCGATTGATCTGCTCTTAATTGAAGGGGATGACACATATCATTACACTCTGATACACAGTCTTGAAGCTTTAGTCAGAAAACAACAAGGCAAATCCAATACAATATTCAAGTTGTGCAGAAGATGTTTGACTGTATTTGATGGTAAAAAAATAATAAATGGGGTTCGTGAAAGGAATGCAGAAATTGCTAAAAACAAGTTAATTGAGCATCTGAAATACTGTGGCAACCATAAACCTGTTCATATGGTGATGCCTAATCCAAATGAAAATGCCAAATTCAAAAAATTTGAAGCCTTGTTGGAACACCCAGCATATATAGTCTGTGATTTTGAATCAAATCTCAAACCCCTTGCATTCTGCAGCCCAGATCCTGATGAATCTTCAATTACATCATACCAGTTACATGAACCTTCTAGTTTTTATTATGTGATTGTACAGGATGGTGTTGTTAGTAAAGAATATTTATACATGGGAGCAGATGCCATCAAAGAATTTGCACATAGAATAGAAAATGAGTGCCATGACATAGCATCTAATATCTTATTAAAATCAAAACTCATGTTGCCTTTAACAAAGGATCGGATTGAAGATTTCAACAATGCAGAAAAATGCCCGGTATGTGATTGTGAATTTTCAGATACAAATATCAAGGTGAAACACCATTCTCATACACATGGTAAATTCTTAATGGCCCTGTGTAATAGCTGTAATAGTAACCTCTTAACATACAGATTTTTTTTTAAAAAAATGTTTCGATTTTAATGTAATTTTTTTATTACTCAATTGAAATAATCAGTTAAGAACATTATAAATGGTTATAATAATGTTGATTGTTGACAACTCAACAATGAGGTACATGCGTCTGAAAAGCCCCTAAAATAAAATCCCGAGTATACTCGTGCTATCAATGAATAACATATTACCAATATAACTTCTTAAAAACTCAAGATAAGTTCTTTTAAATCAAAATAAACACAAAAAAGCCCTGAAATGCTAATTAGTGAACTTGAAAACAATTGTTTATATTATAGGGACTTTGTCATTAGTCCTAAAACATGTATAAGTGTAACCACTTAACGTGAAATACATTGTTTATATGTTACTGGCTGTGTGATAAGCCCTGAAACATGGGTCAATGCACAAAGCTACACTGCATTCCTTACACATGTATCTGGATTCTCTTCTAGCCTTCTTCCCTCTAGCATCACGCACACTGCTGCACATTCTGCACATTCTTGTAGGATTTTGCTTCTTCTCAGTTGGACGAATCACTGAAGGAAAATGGCGACCAACAAGTCGCATTGGTGCTGCCGTTGCTGAGGGGCGACCAGCTGCTTTCGGTGAAAATTTTTCTCTTTGATGATGAGCAACCACTTTCTCAATGACAGCGACACGAAAGTCAAGGGCACTCTTCCGTTCTCCATGTTTTCTGTAGAGTACGAAGGCATTCCACACAGCTAGTTCTAAGAGGTGGAAAAATATTTTCTTATAATATTTTTTACCTCTCTTTCGTGGCAATGGATTGTTTGCAATGTATTGATCTACCCTATCAACACCTCCCATTGTATCATTATATGCAAACACGACCACAGGCTTCACAACATCTTTGTTCCTTTGTCTGCGTGTTTCCATTTCCGCACTGTGGAAACTGGATAACATCGAGACATCTCTTTTGTCCTTCCACTTTAGTGCAAGAAGTTTACCTCGTTGGAAAGCTGCAGTCTCTCCCTTCTTCAGTTTTATCCTTTGAAACGATGGAGGCATATTCTTTCTTGTGGGACGCACAGTGCCATACACATCTGTTCTATTAGATATCAAAATGTCGGCAAGCTGGGGAGAACTGTAGTAGTTGTCTAAAGTTAGGCAGTATCCCATATTCAGCAGGGGTTTCATGAGTGTCATGACAACTTGTGATGACATGGGTAAATCTTTATAGTCCTCATGAAATTTAGTGCCAGCGCCTGTGTATATTATTAGGGACCAGACATATCCAGTTGCCGATTCACACAGCATGAATGACTTGATGCCAAATCTGGCTCGTTTCATTGGTATATATTGGACCCATCCCAACCGTCCTTTGTATAACATCAGACTTTCATCAATTGTCACATCTCGTTCTGGAGTACAAGCAGATTTAAATTTGGTAGACAAGTGATCCAAAATTGGCCATATTTTATTCAGTTTTGGTAGAGGATGATTCTCAGCGTCATACGTACTATTATCAGAGAAATGCAGATTTTTCTTGAAATTCACAAATCTATGAAACGGCAAAATTTGTCGAAAAATTGGTGTAGCTAAAATTGGATTCTTAGTCCAGTACATTTGATAGGTAGGTTTCTTTATAATACTGAATACTCTGTAACAGTATGAGTGAAATAAAAATATACATTTCGTCCATTGTTGTGTCTTTCCATTCTCGTGCCTGTGTCTGCCTTGCATATCTGTTAGTTTCAGTCACCAAAATTCCTACAAAATCATCATCAATAAACTGACAAAAGTAGTGCATAACATCCTCAATATGTGGCTCGAAATTCACTTCGGGCTTACCTGTGAAAGTAAAGCATGGTCGGGCAGTTGGGAGTTGTCCAGAAGTATCAATTTCACACCACTGTCTGGCACTTGCAAAGTCAGTTTCCGATGAATCTGACACATCACTTTCTTCTGAACTTTCTTCATGACTTTCTTCGGAGCTATCTCAACCACTGAACTCAATATCAAGCTCTTCTTCACTCTCCATTTTCACAAAAGAAGAAGAATACCGCCAAAAAAACACGGAAGAAAACAAAGGCACCCTAACTGACTTTTTCACACCTACGCCGTAGACGAAAATAAACGTCAAAAGAAGGAGATTAGTGACATCTACCGGAAAGACAAAAAAACATCAACAGCACTATCTAGCGGAAACATGCAGAAACATAGAAAAACGAGTATAATCGTCCTTTTAAAATGTGTACGGATAAAAAGAAGTTACCCCGAATATACTCGGGATATTAGGTTTTCGTGGAAATTAGAAACCCGAGTATACTCGGGCTTTTATGTTAAAAGGTTAAGATCCAGAGACCAAAATTTGTCCCTGTATTTTGCCATGGTGCATCCAATTATGATTTTCATCATCTGATCAGTACAAGGGGTTTGGCAAGCAGAATTTAAATATTTTAGCAGAAAATGATGAGAAATATATTGCTATTAGCAAGATAATTAAAGTTAATGGTGTTCCTATTCACTTAAGATTTCTTGATTCCTACAGAATTCTGTCTGCTAGCCTGGCTACACTGGCCAATCAATTATCTGATGATCAATTCAAAATCACATGTGCTTTGTTTCCAAATCAGGACCTGAAATTAATTAGGCGGAAGGGTGTATATTCATATGATTATGTTACAGATTTTTCTAAATTTGATGAGTGTGCTCTGCCACCACAACAAAAGTTCTACAGCAAACTCAGAGGATCTGGAATCATTGATGAAGATTATCACCATGCCCAGTTGATGTGGAACAATTTAAAATGCCAGAGCATTTGGTGATTATCACATGGCATATTTAAAACTTGATGTCACTCTCTTAGCTGATATACTGCAGGCATTCAGAAAATCTTCCATGAAAAATTATAAGCTGGATCCAATGCATTTCTACATTGCTCCAGGCTTAGCATGGTCTGCAATGTTTTTGAACACTAAAATGCAGTTGGATCTGATCCAAGATCAAGATATGTATCTGTTTATGGAACAATGTATAAGAGGAGGCATGGTGCAATGTTCTCAGAGATATGCCAGAGCAAATAACAAGTATATTCTCAATTATGATCCAGCACTGCCATCAAATTATATATGGTATGTGGATGCAAACAGCCTGTATGGTTATGTTATGATGGATAAACTGCCATATGCAGGGCTTGAGTGGGTTGAAGATTTCAATATTGAAGATCTTAAGGATTTTGATGACAGTAACTATGGCCTGTTCTTAGAGGTTGATCTGACAATTCCTGATGATTTACACAACAAATTTTCTGATCTGCCCCCAATTCCTGAGGTTGAATGCTCACCTGGCTCTAAACAGAAGAAATTGATGATGACTCTAGAGCCAAAACAGGGCTATGTCATATATTACAAAAACCTCCAGTTCCTGATGCATCATGGTGTTCAAGTGACCAACGTTGGCAAAGTTTTGAGGTTCAGGCACTCAAGATGGTTGAAGCCATATACTGATACAAACACAGAGCTTCGAACATCTGCAATGAGCCAATTTGATAAATCTTTGTTTAAATTGATGGTAAATTCAGTGTATGGCAAAAC
The DNA here is from genome assembly GCF_977018435.1 of Lepisma saccharinum. Lineage (NCBI taxonomy): Eukaryota > Metazoa > Arthropoda > Insecta > Zygentoma > Lepismatidae > Lepisma > Lepisma saccharinum. The sequence continues at coordinate 18,606,371 of NC_139243.1, read as the reverse complement.
CATAGAAAATGTCAGAAAACATACTGATGTTAAAATAATTACTGACCCCAGCCTGAGCAAAAAATTGATTGCAAAGCCTAATTTCAATTATAGAAGAATTTATGATGAAAATATGGCACTCTTCAACATGAAAAAAACAAAGATTAAGTTTGATAAGCCTATTTATGTAGGGGCTGTGATATTGGAATTGGCCAAATTACACATGTTAAAATTATATTATGATGTGCTGAAACCTTTTTATGGTGATTGTGTAAAACTGATGTACATGGACACAGATAGTTTTATTCTTGATATTCAAACTAACTAACTAACTAACTAACTCTCTAGCCTTCTTAAACCCGAAGGTTCATGGCTGCAGCAACACAGGCCTTCCATCTGTTCCTATCTTGAGCAAGATCTATATACTCTTTTCCATCCCTACCGATTTCCTTTAGGTCCATCTCAACGTTGTCCCTCCATCTTCGTCTTGGCCTTCCTACAGGTCTCTTACCATCTGGTTTCCCAACAAGAATCCTGTAAACTCCTCTTTCCTCTCCCATTCGTGCCACATGGCCTGCCCACCTAAGTCTTCTTGATTTCATTATTCTAATAATATCTGGACATGAATACAAATTATGTAGTTCTGAATTATGTAACCTTCTCCACTCACCCGTCTCCTCATCCCTTTTAGGTCCAAATATTTTCCTAAGAATCTTATTTTCAAATACTCTCAATTTATGTTCCTCTTTTAATGTAAGGGACCAAGTTTCACACCCGTATAATACTACAGGCAAAATTACTGTTTTGTATATTTTAACTTTTAGATTCTTAGATATTAAACGAGAAGACAAAAGTTTATGAAGAGAGAAGTAACATGCATTTCCTGAATTAAGCCTACTTTTTATTTCCTCTTTAATATAATTTTCATTTGTTAATATTACTCCTAAGTATTTGAATTTGGAAACTGGTTCAAACGAGTTGTTATCAATAATTAGATTTTGATTATTACCTAACACTTGGTTTCGGCCTGTAAGCATATATTTAGTTTTCTCTTTGTTAACTTCCAAACCTATCTCTTTAGCAGTTTTGAAAAATATTTTAGCATTATTCTTAATCGTATTTATATCATCCCCCAGTAAGTCTACATCATCTGCATATGCTAACAACTGAGTCACACCATTTAATTTTAGTCCTTCTTTAGTTTCTTTTACCTTCCGAACAGCATATTCTAAGGCAAAATTAAAGAGCAATGGAGATAATGCATCTCCTTGTTTTAACCCATCATGAATTATAAATTTGTCAGACATATTATTACCCACACGAATTTTACTTTCTGTTTCACTGGTGCATATTTTTATCATACTAACAAGCTTCTTAGGTATTCCAAACTCTACTAATATATTATATAATTTATCTCTTTTGACCGAATCATATGCTTTTTTGAAATCAATGAATAGCTGATGGACATTTTGATTATATTCCCACTTTTTTTCAAGTGTCTGTCTGATGTGAAAAATTTGATCTGTAGTTGATCTGTTACGTTTAAATCCACATTGATAATCACCTATAATTTCATTAGCATATGGGGTTAGTCTTGTTAAAAGAATGTTAGACAATATCTTGTATGTTGTTGAGAGTAGAGAAATTCCACGGTAATTATTGCAGTTCATTTTATCACCTTTTTTAAACACAGGAACAATTATGGATTCTTTCCACTGTTGAGGGATTTCTTCTTTATTCCATATTAAACAAATTAATTTATGAATTTGACATATTAATGAATTTCCACCATATTTAATTAACTCAGCTGGTATTAAATCAATGCCAGGTGCTTTGTTATTCTTAAGCCTTTTAATAGCATCTTTAACTTCAGTCAAGTTAGGTTCTGGAACTAAAGGTTCTGCTGTGTGTACTTCATTCACTTCTGATTTATCTCCTACATGGACATTTAAAAGGTCATTAAAGTAGTTCTTCCATCTATTTAGAATATCGCTTGGGTCAGCTAGAAAATCACCGTCTTTATCTTTTATCAAGTTTACTTTAGGTTGCCACCCCTTTCTAAATTCATTTACACCTTTATATAAATCTCTGATATTTTTATTTTTGCTGTTTGTTTCAATTTCGTTAATTTTGCTTTTCAAGTAATCTCTTTTTTACTTCTAAACGTGCGGTTAACTTCTCGCTTTATTGTATTATAATTGCTTAGATTTGTATCATCCGAGTTATTTAACCACCTAAGTCTAGCCTGATTTCTTATTTCTATTAGATTATGACATTCATTATCAAACCATGGCTTACTTTTTCTTGGTTTATGGTATCCTATAGTTTCTTCAGCTGCTGATTCTATTGCATTACGTATGTGCTCCCAATTCTTATTTACGTCTGTTTCATTTATATTTTCATCATCATTTAAATCCTGCAAAACATCAAATCTATTTGACAGTTTAATTTGGTAATCTTTCTTAATTCTTTCATCAGCAAACTTTCCTGTATCAAATTTTATAACTTTTAGATTTTGTTGCTTATGATTTATCACTGAGAGTCTTTCTCTTAATTTAGCAATTACTAAATAATGGTCACTGGCACAGTCAGCACCTCTATGTGTACGAACGTCAATTATGCTAGTATGCCTTCTCTTATCAATGAGAATATGATCTATCTGATTATGAGTTTTACCATCTGGAGAAGACCAGGTATATTTATGGATATCTTTATGTTTAAAAGTGGTACTTTTCACAATTAAATTCTTTGAGGTTGCAAAAGTAATCAATCTTATACCATTATCATTACTTAATTCATGAAGACTTTCTTTACCAATCGTGGGTTTAAATGTCTCTTCTTTGCCAATCTGTGCATTACAGTCACCTAACAGAATTTTCATATCATACTGAGAAAATTTATCAAAGACCTGTTCTAACTCTGTATAAAAATCATCTTTAGTATTATCATCTTTATCTTCCGTTGGTGCATGTATGTTTATTAAAATAATTTTACACCACCTACCCTGTAAAACTGCATATGATATCCTATCATTAATAAATTCTATTGTTTTAAGAGCCGAGATAATTCTATTATTTATGAAAAAGCCTGTTCCAAAATTATGATTTTCAGTACCACCATAGAAAAAAGTATAATTTTTAGTTCTACAATTCCCTTCTCCTGGCCACCTAACTTCCTGGACAGCTACTACATCTAATTTATACTTCACTATCTCATTAACTGTACACTGAAATGCCCCAGGCCGGTAAAGGCTCAGAACATTCCAGGTGCCTAATTTAATATCCTTATTCCTAATGAAGATCTTATCCTTAGTCCAGGGACCTCCCAAAGTAGTCCCCACCCGGAGATCCGAACGGGGGACTATTTTACCTCCGGAATATTTTACCTTGGGAACATCCATGGCCTTATATTTCTGTTTCTTGACATGTCTTTTTACAGTGCAGAGTTGTCAGCTCTACGCCTAACCCCCGATATGAATGGAGGAACTACTACACAAGACAAACACAAACATATTAGACAGCACAATTACTACACAAGACGAACACAAACACATTAGACAGCATAACTACTACACAAGACACACACAAACACATCACAACTACTACACAAGACACACACAAACACATCACAACTATAACACAATATATATTTATAACACAAAAAAAAAAAAAAAAAAAAAAAAAAAAAAACACACACACTCAGTATTTCTTACTGAACATATAATTATATTTGCGAATACTGAGATTTTGATTTTGAGTGTCCATTCGATTTGACACAAATGTATCCTGTGCACACACCTGTGCTACAATGTGTTACATAGGAAACTGAGAAATACAGATACATTTTTGTGTAATCAATAGAGACCGGATTTTAAAGGGAAGTCCTTTTTTTTTTTTTTCAACATGGATCATGGAATAAATAACAACACACTCCCTTTTTCTCCCTTTTTTGAATACATTTTCCTTTCTGGCCCCTTTCTTCTTTCTAGAGAGATTTCTACTAGATTATTTATAAAAAGGTCACATAATTTGGTTACAGTAATTACAAAGCCAATCCATTATTTTAATGGCAATTTTGCTACGTGGTTGCATATACCCATGATATAATCCCGTTTTAAAGGGTTCCTAGCGTCGAAAAACACACCAATTCAGATAAGACAATGGATGAAATATCATAAGTATCAACACTACATTAACCACAGGTTAAACTGTTATCAGTTTGACTGAAGCAGACATTAAGAATATCGAAATTCCCCCAGAACCAAACTACATACATCTATCTTTAAATCAGCATTCACTCAAACAAGAAATATAGAGGTTGGGCAAGTAGACTGTTTTCTTCGTAATGACGTAACGACGGTAGAACGTGAATTTATCCATGAAACGAATACGAAATCTATACATTAGTGTTGCACGGTGCAGATAGAGAAATAACAGGCAACTGAACACAAGAATTCGAGTACAAAAACGCGGATTTCCTGAAGTCAGTTAGTTTCTTTCTCACAAACAATAAACCCATTAGCATTTTCTGGCATCAGGAAAATTTAAAATATTGACGTGTACACACATATAACATGAATTAAAAACATTTGTCAGATGTTTAAAATGATGTTTCAAATACTTTACAATATAAACACAAAATGTAATACACATAATACACTCTCCAATGTAATTTGATTACATTTAGTAAACAACTTTATGAGTATCATGTCGGTCGCGGACTAATCACCAAGTCTGTTTCTTGTCCATTGCTTAAAGTTGCCTTCCAAACGCTTGATGGCGCTGGTGACTTCCACATTCGCTTTTATATTGGCTATGATAACCATCTTTAACTAGAGATTGTTCTTCTTCGGTGTTTAATGTCAGCATATTGCGACACTGTCGTTTCATTGTTTCGCATTCTAGTGATACATTAACCTTGCCAAACTTTCGGAGGTAGGCCAGAGTTGCTCGCATCCTCATTTCCAAACCACAATCTAGCAATAGAAGACTTTCAGGTTGGTCAATAACCATTTGGCAAGATCACACAATTGCGTCATGATAGAAAGGAAACGTTAACGTAAGAACAAAATCTGTTTTATATTCAACATTTTAAGTGTCGAATTAATCATGTTGTGTGGAAGTGTAGCAATCTTAAGACTCGAGAGAAGACCAAGGCGAGAAAGAAACCGAGAATCTACATTGTAATCTTTCTTCAAACAGTTTTCCTTATGAAGTTACTCAGAAGACAACAGTCATGCACAAATACATAAGGATAAAATCTTTGGAATCACCTTTCTGATCCTCTTTCCTTTACATCAGCATTTACCAGATCGATCTTAAAATAGCCCCCCTCCCCCTCATTCCAGTTCCCAATTGATCCTTCCTTCAATTGTCCGTCACGCCACGAAAGTGGGCCTTACTTACTGTGAAGCATTTATCTTGTCAGGCTTATTCTTACAATAAGAATAGGCCATAAAACCTCTGACGAAAGTGTTTGATATTCAAACAGAAGATGTTTATCAAGATATAACACAGCCTGCATTGCTTGAATATTTTGATACCAGTGAACATAGAAATATTCAACCCCACAACAAAAAGGTGCCTGGCAAGTTAAAAGATGAGACACTTGGTGATGTTATTGTGACATTTGCTGGGTTAAGGGCCAAGATGTACAGCTTTGAAACATGTAGTGGTTCTGTTGCAAAAAAAGCCAAGGGCATTGGCAGAGTAACTGTTGACAAAGAGCTCCAATTTGAAGATTATGAAGATTGTCTCAAATCACAGAGTTCAATCAGAACATCAGAAAATAGAATTCAGAGTAAAAATCACTTGTTGACTAGCAATATTGTAAGAAAAATAGCTCTGAACCCACATGATGATAAGAGATGTATTTTGTCATGTGGCATACATACTCTACCATGGGGTCATTGTGATTTGAAAAGTGGCAAACAATGCCCAATTACAGAGCATGATTTGAAATAAATAAACATGCCTATGAACTTATTTGGGTTCAAAAAACAGGCTATTATGGACCTGCCAACACCACAACCCTCTTCTGATATAATATCTAAACTAAGTGCTTTGTTAATTATTCATCTGAACAGCATACTTACAGATGTTGATGATGAAACAGGTAAAACATTGTACATATTTAACAATAATTTAAATCATTACGAATTACCTGTAGGTGGGCAATTACAATTTATTACAATACTCCGAGGGTAATGTCAAGATTTCAATAGGGAGAAATATTTATAGAATTAAGCACTCAAACATGATTTCTGGCACTGTATATACTGTTTCTGCTGGTGACTGCTTATATATTGAGGTCCCGGGATCCTATGACAAGCTTATACCTTTTTTTATAGAATTAAGAATTAGATATTCAATAATAAATAACCAATAAATCAAAATGCCTAATGATATATTTGGCCATACAAGGCATGAAGATCACAGTGATGAGATTCTGATGCTTCATGTCAGAGTCAAGAAATTAAGAAGTGATTTACAAGCTTTACAAACCACACTAAATGCCAGTCTTCAACTAGAAATTACAAATTTGCAATCACAATGCATGGACCCTCTCCCTAAAATTGATTCTGAACTCAAATTATTGCTTCAGAAATATACTGATTTGGCCACATTAGATAATTTTCAAAGTTTAGAAGAAGCTGTAGCTGCTCTTCAAGCCAAATTTAAGACCCTGGCCACCAACTCTGAGCAATTGAAACAACAATTGGAAGAGCAGATAAATAATGTCCAGACACAGCTCCAAACAATTGTCAAAAGCATAAAATCACAAGAAGATTTTGATCTAGTGATTTTCACTCTAAAGGAACAGATTCAATCACTGGAGATTCCTAATCTGGACCCCTTCAACAATGCCATAGCCGAGGTTAAAGAAAAAATTGAGACACTTGAAAATTTTATGAACAACTTACCATCTTCTGATGCTTTGAGTGCAATAACTCGGAGTGTTGCCAACATTAAGCTGCAACTTGAAACATATGAAGATTTTGGAAAAATTCAAAGTACCATAACCCACCTTGAAGGTACCATAGAAGCAGTGCAAAGTGATCTGACAAATATACAAGAATCTCTAGAATCCCGCTTGCCTGGTATTGTACACACCCTTGTCAGTGTCCAGCAACAGATCACAAAACTTGAAAACCTCAACACTGAATCTGAGCTATCTCATTTTCATCACTTGATCGATGATATCCAAACAAAACTTGAAATTTTACAACAATCAACACCTACTCAGGCAGATATAGCCCTGCTTCAAGATACTATGCGTGGTGCGGTTGATGCTTCTGAATTAAATGATGTGAAATTGGCACTTGAATCTTTGCAAAATACTGTATCAAATCTGCCTACATCACAGGAACTTAAAAATATAAAGAGGGCAGTGAATCGCATATTGAAATCAGAAGATATCAAGAATATCCAGACAGAGATAAAACAACTTACTCAGACAGTGGCCACTCTACCAACCAATCAACATATTAATGAACTGCATGCCCTGTTTGAGGATATCAGAAGACAAGTCCATGATCTTACTGCTCAAAATTCAAAATTGGCAGTTGTTGAAAATTTACAGCAAATTGTAGCTAATATCAAGCAACAGCTAGGGACCATGGAATCCAATCAAGTAAATGCTCTGTCTGTTTTTGCCACCCAGCTACAAGAGATTGTGCAACAATACAAGAAACTTGTTGTGGACATAAAGATCAAGCCAAGCCATGATGATGTTGTTAGGACTATCAATGAGCACCTTGAATCTGTAACAAATAGATTGCTTACAGCAGAAAAAGAAATAACTGGCATAATCGAGAATCCTAAACATACAGTAATTCTTGAATTGTACAGTATCCCCAACAAAGAATATGATTCACCATTTACACCAGGTGGCAAAATATATATGCTGTCCCCTGCACAATTTTATTACCAGTTTTTTGTTGGGGGCACACTTAGACCAATCAAGATCAAATATTGGCTTCAACCACAGGCACACCACTACCCTACCTTATCAATAACAAATGCTGATAACAAAGCAAAAATCACCAGTGTAGAGTTAGAGGATTTTACAGAACCCAATACATTAGAAACATCTTATGCTGAAGATGATGGCTCTCTGGAATTTAATATACAAATAGGAGACAAACTGTATTTAGAAAATCCTGTAGTATCAGCTGCTGAACTACCCATACTTGCAATATTCTTGTTTACATACCATGTCTAGACAAATTATTGTTGATGAATTACACAGACAAGCCAGACATAATTATAAGAGATTGCCAGTGATTACAAAGGGCATAGATTATTTATGGCAGTGTGACTTGGTTGAAATGGCAAGTGGACAGCTGAAAAACTTAGACAAGATCAACAAGGGCTACAAGTATATACTCACTGTCATAGATACATTTTCAAAATTTGCCTGGGCTGTGCCACTCAAATCCAAGACTGGAAAATGTGTTACAGAAGCCTTCAGGACAATCATCAATCAGAGTGGAAGATCACCGCGCTATTTGCAAACAGATAATGGCAAAGAATTCTATAATTCTGTGTTCCAACAATGTATTAAAAGCCAGTAAATACAACATTACTCGAGTTACAGTGATCTCAAGGCCTCAATTGTAGAAAGATTCAACAAAACCCTAAAAAATCATATGTATAAACAATTCACCCCTTCCAGGTAATTATAAATGGCTTAATATTCTTCCAGAACTTTTACATAGATATAACAACTGGGTCCATTCCACAATCAACATGAAGCCCTCTGAGGTAACTTCATCTGATGAGCAAAAATTGATCAGAACTGTTTATTATCCTAGATACCAGCCAACAACAAGAAAAGCCAAATACAAGGTGGGTGATCAAGTAAGAATCAGCAAATATAAGCACTTATTCAAAAGAGGCTTTACAAGAAACTGGAGCACTGAATTATTTACAGTGGTTCAAGTTAAACCTGGGACCCTTAACACATATATAATAAAAGATCACCGAGGAGAAATTCTCAAAGGCAGGTTTTATGAAGAAGAACTCAGCAAAACTAAGCAGCCTGACACATATCTCATAGAAAAAATCATCCGCAGAAAAGGCAACAAGTTGCTTGTCAAATGGCTAGGACTCCCAGAACACAGCTGGATCGATGCAGACAAAGTGATACTATGAACACCTGGGATGTTATAAAGAGGCTGCCAGAGCTTGAACAGCAGAATAAGAGAAATGGAATGCTGCTGCCTGATAATATGAGATGTCTTATTGTTGGGCCATCAGCTTGTGGTAAAACTACACTAATGATTGATAATTTTTTATTGGCACCCAACTGGTTAGACTGGAAAAACAGGCACTTGTATGTCTTCTCTAAGAGCTTGGAAAATTAAAATATCAGCAACTGATGAAGCTATATGATGGACTGGATATAGCCACTTTTGAATCAGATGTTAAGCCACTCCATGAATGTCTTGATAACTCTGTTGTTGTGTTTGATGACATTATACTGGATAATCAAAACAAGGTTAGAAATTTCTTTACACAGGGCCGACACAAAAACATAGATTGCTTCTACCTGGCACAGACTTTTTCTAAAATTCCCAAGCAGCTGATCCGAGACAACAGCAATTTTATATGTGTGTTTCATCAAGATCATACCAACCTCAAACACATACATGATGAATATGTAGGTGGTGACTTGAGCTACAATGATTTTTCCAAGTTTTGCAGTAGATGCTGGAACCAGGACAGCTATGGGTTTGTCACAATTGATATGACAAGAAAACCTAATAGTGGTAAATATAGAAATAAAATTAACAATTTTCTAGACATTGAAACATATATAAATAACCATGAAAAGGCCAATTATTGATGATCTTAAATTAAGAGATTATCTTGTAAAAAGATTTAAGGGATGGAAATCACAGAACCGAGGAATCTATGAACAACACAAGCAAACAGATCAGCCTATTATTGATGCTATTAGTGAATTAGGTAAAAATATCAAAACTGTTACAGAGCAAAATCAAAATTTGATCACAGAACTTGTACCTGTAGCTGCTAGGAACATATTAGATTATCCAATCACCCCACTTTCTAGTATTCATACACCTAGTCCTGTTGGTCCTCGAAGAATTGAAGCTACTCAGGATCCTATTGAATTGGGTCTTCTTGCTCAAAAATATTTAAGCACACCTAAAGACAACAAAGATGAGGTCTTTGGCTTATATGCTGACACAGAGCGTGATGGTAGCATCATACACAGAATTGGCAATTTCAGAGTAACATTTATGGGAGATGATCTAATTGTATATTCAGAATCTCATCTTGGAGAAAGAGGTGGTTTTGTTAAATATCCTGGAACACCTGGGTTGTAGGAACTGATGACTCGGAAGAGACCTGGCAGCTATACAGATCAAGATTATGAGCATTACAAAGAAATATTAATAAAATCAGATGCTCTATACCAGAACAATGATCCCACACAAAAAAGAGTCAAGTCTAGCAGTGGAGCAAAATACAACAACTTAATCAAGCCCATATGGTCACAGATCAAGACAGGTAGTGGAATCAAACAATACAACACCCTGCCTAAAGAATTTGTCTGGGTTGATGATGTCAGGAAACTTGTAGATAGGTTGCTGGTGATAGCTGGGGAAGAAAATGCTGGCAACCACAATTTTTACAATGAAAAGGTTGGAATTATGGACATGATAAGCACAAAATTGTCTAATTTTATAGTGAATGACACTAAGGGGATTGGATAACTTATAAAAATTATTGATACTCTACCACCTAAATTTTGGAATGTCTCTGAGGGTCGGGGGCTGGTTAATGACATCATAAACAAGCTGCCATTTGAACTACATATTCCAGGCTATCAGTATTGTGGTCCAGGCACAAAATTGGACCATAGATTAAACAGAGGTGATCCTCGTGTTAATCCCCTAGATGCTGCTTGTAGAGACCATGACATAGCATACAACACACATACTGATCTTGACAAGAGACATGTTGTAGACAAGAAATTAGAAGAGGCTGCATTTGGTAGATTTGTAAGCAAAGATGCTTCTTTAAGTGAAAAAATAGCAGCATTGGGGACCACCATAGCTATGAACACCAAACAAAAACTGGGATGGGGGTTGTGAATATATATATAATAAACCTACAATGAAGGCCAAGGGTGTTATGTATCAAATACCTTATGCAGGTCTTAAATATCTTAAAACTATTGATAGTCTTTAAACCAAAAAGCAGCGCAAGAAAAAAAGCTCTTGTCTTGCCAAGGGCCATGGTATGAAATTGTTGCTTAGTACCCCCCAATTAAAAAAATTACAGCAATCTAGAAAAAAATCACATGTGGGTGGATTTATATTTACTATCCCAGCCATCTTAGCAGCTTTGGGGGCTGTTGGGAGCTTGGCTGGGGGATCAGCTGCCATAGCAAAAACAGTAATAGATGCCAAGAAGAATAAGGCAGAATTAGATGAAATGAAGCGCCATAATCTGGCCATTGAGAAACAAGGCAAAGGTGTTAAGAGAGCCATGAATAAGTTTTAAAAAAACAAGAGCCGCTTACAAACCAAGATATTGAAGCTTTAATCAAGCCACTGGGCATCAAAAATTTAGAGGTGTGTACATGTCTGATTCTTTACCAGAACAACCACTCAACAAAGAGTGTGGCATAGTTAATTTGGATAAGTACTAAAATCAGGGCACTCACTGGATCTGTTATCTTAAATATTTAAACAAAGAGGCATTTGTGTTTGATTCATTTGGAGGTGTTCCACCTGAAAATTTAGTAAGATATCTAAAATCAACTAATCTTTATTACAATAATGCCCGTGTTCAAAATTTCAAAGATGTTAATTGTGGACATCTGTGTTTATCTGTTCTTAGATATCTGTCTCAAATAAATAAACCATCAATTGAAAATTTTCCAAAAGCCCTGTGGTATCTGAAACATCATGGGGGTATTCCATCTCACCAGCCAAAATTCAATATTGAAACTTAGATTACATGATGATATAGTGTATCCCAAAAAAAATAGCTCTCAGAGCATTTTATGGCATGTACTTGATCCCTAATATTACACACCACAACAACAAAATTGCAGTTGGGGATCAAAAAATTGTCATCACTCCAGGGCAATATAATCTATCTACTCTAAATGCTCAGTTACCCAGAGGTATAGTGTTAACTCAAAATTCTGTCACTCACAGAGTAGAGATTGTATCTGCTACAGAGACAGTGGATCTGGGTACTATAGGAGAGCTGTTAGGATTTGAGAACAACACAAAACTTGAACCAGCCATCAAACACACTGCTATTAATATACCTAAATTCTTAGCCATAGAGACTCTAAATATTCACTTTAATGTGGCCGAGGGTATGATCACCAAATCAAATGGCATAGGCACTCACAAACAAACTGGCATCATTGCAACATTCAAACCTAACTCTGAATTTATGGAGCCCATCCTCTACACTCCATCACCAACATTATATTTTCCTGTGTGCCATAACAGAATAGATTACATTGAGTTGATGGTCACTAATGAAAAAGAAGAAATAGTTGATTTTGCTGGAGCCACAACAACTGCAATCATAGAGATTAATATTTAAATAAAAATACATACAAAAAAAATGGAAAATATTGAGAGTTATGAGCTACAATCATTCCCCCCAAACAGGAGAACCTTTGCAAATTTAAATCAACCCAACACAGAGATTGAGGTTGATCTTGATGTAGGGGATGGCTTTATACACCCCCACAGAGCAGATCTATACATCAAATTTGATGTTGTAAAGCTCGATGGTACAGATTATCCGGCAAATTCAAATATAAGATTGGTGGACAATTTTGTGCCACATCTGTTCTCTGAAATTGAGATCAGAAAACATGGTGTTGTTATAAACAGAGTGGATTACCCTGGCATTACCTCTACAGCTTTGGCCACACTAAAATTATCCAAAACCGAGGCTTCTTACTACAAAATAGGTGGATGAGGCTGGTGATAAAATAATATCTAAGAGTCACACAGTGCTGTTCCCCATGCGCCTGTTGCCAGGATTCTTCTCAGATTACAAAGATATTATGTGGAAGGGTGGTTTAAGAATCACATTTAGAAGAGCTGACAATGATAATAATGCTTTGATGAGGTACAGTACATTAAACTCTACAGGGGAAGCTCTGCCTAATACCCTACCTGATGAGGGCAAGTGCCTTATTCAGACTATGGAGCTAAGAATCCCAGTTGTTGAATATGAAGCCAGTTATGCTCTTAAATACAAAGCTGATATCCTAAAAAATCCACAGGTGCCTTTACAATTTTATACATATCAATGTGTACAGATGCCTGCCACTGGTACCTATTATGAATTTGATGCTACAAACTCATTCTCCAGTATACAATATGACACGCCAGATTTTGTGGTGGTACTGTTTCAGACTGGAAGACACAATAATCAGGAAAAAAATTCAAGTAAATTTGATAACTGCAACATCAAAAACATATATCTTAAAAATGGCAGAAATGAGGTATTTCCTAGAGAAAATTATAATTTAGACATGTCCAAGGATGATTTCCTCAAATTATATGAAGCATTTACAGCATACAAAAGGGTCACTACTGGCAATACTGACATGTATTACACACCTGATGAATTCAAAGCACAGACACCCATGTTTGTCATCAACACTTCAAAAAGGAAACAAGTTGTGGTTAATGACAGGACAAACATTAAAATTATCTGTGAATTCCATGATACACTCCCTGATGACACTATATGTAGTGTTATTCTTATAGGTGAAAAATCATATGTTTATGATGTAAGAAATGAGAGAGTCACTGAGCAATTCTAGAAGATTTCTGCATATTACATTGTTTTAGTACTAGATATGCAAGTTGAGCCTGGTGCTCAACTGAACTTAAACCGGAAGTGGACCGGAAGTAAATATGTGTGGGTAGGTGTGGGTGGGTGTGGGTGGCTCTTATGAGCATCTTGGCTTAGTTTTAAGTGTATCCAAAACAATATCAAGAGGGGCATATTTTTAACAAGCTTATGGACAACAATCTCACAGATGTAGCTTTTGTAAGTGTAGGCAAATCAATCTGAGGGGGCTCATACTTTCACGGGAAATTCCCGAGGGCATTTTTACAAAAATCTTGGATTAGACAGAGTACCACACTTGAGCAATAAGCTCATATGCACATCTTGAGCTAGTTTTAAGTGTAGCCAAATCTGCCTGAGTGGGGCTCATACTTTCTCGAGTTTATAATATGGCCTTTCCCACTACTATAGTTAAGTTAAAAGAAAAATATACAAACTTCTGATCAAAAGAAAACTACAATGCCAAAATAAAATTTAGATCAATAACGACTTCCGTAACATAGACTGAAACTTGCTTTAGAGTAAACATAAAACCCAGAAACATAAAACTCTCTTATATAACATGTCCACATCCCATCATAGAACTAACACAGCTTTAACTTGCTTTCAATTAACGGTGACTAATTATTAACTAAAGGTCGACAAAATTACTATTACCCAAAACAAAAGAAAAATTTGCATAACATCTTTCCGTAAATTTCTATTCTTGCTTTCGTCATATTTTCACATCTGCATTATGTTCTCTAGAACTCATGAGGTAAACTACCATTTTCAGGGTCAACCTCCAAAAACATTCATAACAAAATATCAAAGCCATATCTCGGCCACAAATTACAAATGTCCACGTGGAATTCCTTAACATAATAGGGGACTCTGTCTACCCTTTTTGGCTACTCACATTGCAAAAGCAAAACAATAGACTTTTACATTAAATGAATTTCTATAAAAACATATACTCGACCGGTCACCTATTATAGCTGTTTCAAAATACATCTGATATAAACCTAAATAAGAGAAGCCAATAAACTTTCCTTAACGTTCCTGATACTCAGACTTTAAAACGGACATGTAAACTATATAGGCTATGAGATTTAAAAGGCACCCTCTGACCAGAGGTATGCTCTCGGATTAATGTAATAAAGAAAATAAACTTTTAATTAAATGAACCTCCTGACCAGGAGAATTCTGAATGATTTAGAATAAAAAAAAAATACTCGACGAGAAGGATGTATAACTTTGATGAGCCTAATTTATTTAATTTGAATTTACATCGGAGTCACACTGACCAGTGCTTACTTCGACAGAATTTAAAATTTATAAATAATTTCAAAGATTAAATTATTAAGATTAAATATTTATATATGAGTTAATTATTTATAAGCCTGCCAAAGTCCCCTTTAAGAATCATGCTGACCAGCACAAATCCTGAAAGGTGGCTTACGGAAAACCTCGGACATTGTGGAAGGGAGAGCTGACCAGCCACTCCCCACACAACGCCCGTATTCTCCCAGCCTGGACCTCGACAAGCCATTTAATCACCTAAGCTGCTCGTCAAGTCAACCTTGCAGCAGGTTTTCGCATATGTAGTTCCAAACGTGCGCGCAAGAACATAGTTCCACTGAGACGGGTTCTATTCCGACACAACTGCATACTTGCAAGAAAACAGTTATTTAATTTGTAATATACAGACAAAATAGTACATCCATTAGCAGGTATGGACTTAATTGGTTGCAATCACTGTGCAGACGAACTTAGAACCGTAGATTCGCCAACTGCAATGTGTAGTGCGTTGAAGAGACACTGAAACTTTAGAGCGAGTCGAGCGAGACTGAATGCGTTGCAGAACGCGTGCAATCGGCGATACCAGTGTTGCACATCCCACTCTTTTAACCCTATGTTTATTGTAGAGCGGCGAGAATGGCTGAATCTACTGTTCAGCGCGCGGTTTTACCCTAATGTTATTTTGGACTTCGTCCGAAGGGAAATTTTCTTCAAAGACAAGCAAGTTGTTTTGAATGCATAATCCTCCTTGCGGCAACAAGATCAAAGTAAAACAGGGCGTGAGGTGATTTGCCGTCAATGTGCACACGAATTATATCACGGGTGTTGAATGATTTGCTGTTTGAGTTTAGCAAGAGGAAACGATTGTTTGTTTTTTGACGACAAAAGAATCTCCGCGGTATTAAAAGATATCGCAGTGAGAAGAAACATGTTTATTATTTGGACGAGACGTCCTTCAACTCGGTGGGTGGGGGAAGGGGGAATAAAACATGGAAGGATACCAGCATGCAAAACCACGCCAGGGCTGAAGAAACCAACGATGAGGGGAAGGGGGAGGCTTATTGTTTCACCCACTGGCGGCAATGAAAGCTTTGTTGAAGGTGCATATTTACTGTTCCGCGCAAAGAAAGGGAAGGGTGATTATCCGCAAGAAATGGACAGACCAAGATTTGAATCCTGGTTTAGTGAAGTGATTCATAAATTGAAACCAGAGTAATAGCGACAGACAATGCACCTGATTGTATATATCACCAATAACAAATCATGTTTTTTTGGTGGTATAACTTGAATTGCGTGTGTCTTACAGGAACGGATGTATTGCGGACGAAGCAACCACGTTTTTCATAAATGTATTTCTTTCTAAACCAAAAAAAAAAAAAAATTGTCATTAAATTCAAGAGGGCCTATCGTTGTTTACTTTTATCTTTGTTCATTTTTATTTTTGCGTGCTCGAAATATACACACACGCTCTCATGTTTCGAAGATATTTCGCATTTATATTAAGTAATGACACATTTATTAAATAATCTATGCGCAGAAAGTACTTTTAAAATTTTATGTTTCAGGAGACAAAGAGAAGCAAAAATACATTCCACTTGACATGCATGCGGGTTTTGATGTGTTGTGCGGTTGGCAATACTGTGGATTTTCTCAGTGTCTGCGATGTAAGCAGCTCGGCGGTTGAGGAAAGACTGGCACGGAAGATTCTGAGCTCAGTTCTCGCGCGGATTGATACATAAAACCTGCTGCAAGGTTGACTTGACGAGCAGCTTAAAGATTCCGGAATCTACTGATATACTGATTATTTTGCCAGCGAAACGGCTGGTATTTATACTCGCGAGATTACGCAATCCTATTCCCTGAACAAAAGATTTGGAGATATGGAAAGTTATTTTTAGCTTAAACAATTAACCCTTCGAAAAAAACATATCGAGAAACACAATACAGCAAAATTTACTTACAGAACCGCGCAGCGCCGAACGAAAAAGAACCCATTGTTGTTAAGAAAGAAAAAGAATGCACGCTTCAACTTGCTTTGCGTTCTTTTTCGCTTGGCAGAAACTGCGTTATAAATTTTAACAAGGATAAAATATACATTCAAAAGGATTAGACAACAAAAGAATTTATACGAGGGCTATCGAAAAGTAATTTGAATAATAAAGCAATTTACCAAAATTTATCAATCGTTGCAAAATTGTAATATAACGTAACGTATTTTTAACCAATAACAATTGTTACTAAACACTTTGCTTCTATTTTAAACTTAATTTTACAATTGTTCTTGACTGTAGCACAGAGCCTCTCTGGTGGCACAGTGGTAACGTCTGTCGCCTTGAAATCAAGCATCCGAACCACAATGTTCCTCCACTGGGTACCTAACCCGAGACTCCTTGATTACAAGGCAACGAGATTACCACTACGCCATCGGAGAGGCCCACGATACCACTTTGAACTGATACCGCTGCTCTTACCGATATTCTCACCTATACCGATACCTGTGCTTGACTATTGTAACAATTAAATGGTGTTCAAAATATTGATTAATATTTGTGGGTAAGTCTTCCATTTCAACTATAAACATCAATTTACCATAGTCTTGCTTTGAAATATTAAAACATTACATCAGAATACAATCACCCACGAATCAATAATTCTAAAAATATCAAGGGAGATATACTCGCAATAGTATCAACAATAACGCTCAAAACTAATATTCTAATTAAACTACCCCTTGATATTAAAATTAAATTAATATTAATTACTATCATATTACTAATATCTCACATGACAGGAATTATACAAACTGTTATTGCTTGTTTAACAATATCAACATTTCTAAGATCCACATGACTTTCCTATGTGTGTGTGTTGACATGTCCTTCCCGGACGTATGAACAGTCTGCTGAAGTACATCATCCCGCCTGATAGATATGAATCTTGGAATAGAAGTTACGAGATGACTGGAGGTTCATGTGATAATTTTGGTGCTGCTGTTACTATGATTTTGAGTGCATTTCGTTATGATGTAAAATGTTGTTCTTCATTGCATAATCAAGATAAATATATTCTGAACCTAGATGTTAACACGTAAGTCCTGAGTTTGTTAATTTACTGCAAATCTTAATGTTTTCCCGTGCCCTGGGAGGTATAACGTGTATACCGATATACAGTCTCATGTTACTCATTCTCAATTTGTATAGAGATAAATCTATTCTTATGGATATTAATATGCTATAGTTGAATCTGGCACGACCGTGTCAATAATTTGGCGCACAGAACGTGGGGCCACGAACACATTGTGCATTTAACGTTAATCTTTGGTAACATGTTTTAGATTTGCAGTTGACTCAGAACTTTTGATGCGCAACAATGGAAAAGAAAATATTAAGAAGTGGAAGCAAAGCGTTAAATGTTGACGAAAGCACAGTTCATGTGTTTTGCTTTGAGACTACATCAAGGCTTGATGATACGTTTGTTTGCACTGAGTGTCACAATACTTTTCATTTAAATTGTGCAAAGCTAAAGTCACCAAAGGAAAGTAATTCTCCTTGTGAATTAACATGTCTCGCATGCAAAGAAAAACTTGCAGTTCCTGTTGTTCCTGTTACTACTGATTTGCTTGCGTCATTGCAGCGAATGCTGGAGGCAAATTCCCGCAATCTGGAAGCTAAAATGGCAGAAAATTCTAGTAATCTAGAACTTAGAATACAGGAAAGAATTACTGAAAATTCTAGTAATCTAGAACTTAGAATCCAGGAAAGGATTACTGAAAATTCTAGTAATCTAGAACTTAGAATCCAGGAAAGGATTACTGAAAATACTAGTAATCTAGAACTTAGAATACAGGAAAGAATTACTGAAAATTCTAGTAATCTAGAACTTAGAATCCAGGAAAGGATTACTGAAAATACTAGTAATCTAGAACTTAGAATACAGGAAAGAATTACTGAAAATTCTAGTAA
The DNA here is from genome assembly GCF_977018435.1 of Lepisma saccharinum. Classification (NCBI taxonomy): domain Eukaryota; kingdom Metazoa; phylum Arthropoda; class Insecta; order Zygentoma; family Lepismatidae; genus Lepisma; species Lepisma saccharinum. Next base: position 18,587,278 of record NC_139243.1, on the reverse strand, counting down.
TCTAGAACTTAGAATCCAGGAAAAGATTACGGAAAATGCTAATAATCTAGAATCTAGAATGCGGGAACATTCTGATAGCTTGGAGGCTAAGTTACATGAGAACTCTAGGAGGTTAGAGGATAAACTTCAGGAAAATATGAATATCTTGGAGCACAGTTTACAACTAAGACTAGAAGAAAGTAGTAGAACTCTTGAGTGCCGGCTAGAAGCAAGGATGGAGGAGAAACTGGCCCATAGTTGTTCACAACTCGCTGCGTCCAATTCAGAGATTGGACGGAGGATCGAACAACTGACTCTGCAAATGTCTGAGGGACAGCAGAAATTGAAGGAAAGCCTTGAAATTGAGATGATGAGCTTACGTCAAGCATGTCAGTCAAATTCTCAGCAGCTGGAATCTAAACTCGATGAAACAGTTCTTCTGTTGAGGGAAGAAGCTGAGCAGACCAAGGAGGAGTTCCGAAAGGAAATCAGTGAAACGCAGAGCGGTTTCAGAGAAGAAATGTCCAGAGAGTTGGACAACCAGGTGACCAATATGGCATATCCGCTGAGAGAAAACCTGAATTTGCGAGTTGAAGAGACTGTGGCGGAAAAACTTAAAGGCACAGAGGGTCCTAGAGAGAATGCTGAAGAGTGGAAAAATGATATGGAATCCAAACAAGGGAAGCTTTCTTCAGACATGCGTAATCTTTGTGACGAAGTGGCTCAAATTTCAACCACTTTAAGCAAGTTGCCACTCTCCGGTGAACCAGAGTTACCGCGGGTGGACCAGCTGGGCGCGCCTTTTCGAAGGTTACTGTCTCCTAGTCGTTCTGATGTCTCTTCGGGGCAACGAAACCGTACACATTTTAAAAAAAGACGCCACAGAGAGATCGTTTCCAGTTCTTCAGGCAGCGAGTCGACTTTATCGGAAAAGAGAAAAGAAAGAAAATCTCGAACCAATGCTACGCGTGGTGGGATGACTCCCCGGATGGCTGACCTGAATTCCATGCGGAAATTCGACGGAAATATTATAGCCACTTCGGCTGAGATTTATCTCAAAGAATTAGATACCAACCTTGAGATCCTTCAGATCCCGCATAGATACAGGCTGGAGATTATTCCTCGTTTGCTAACGGGCATGGCTTATCATTGGTTCTACTCTCATAAGAATGATTTCCATACATATTCAGATTTCCGAAGGGCGTTTTAGAGGCGTTTTGCGTCTTCAGAGGCAAAAGAAAGGGAGTTGGCATCTGTTAGGGCCAAACGGTACAATAAAAACAATGACAATAGTTTGGAAGAATATGTTTGGTCTGTATACTCTGCTTACAGAAACCTGAGTAGCCACTACACAGAGCAGGAGGTGGTAAACCTCATAATCGGCCAATTGCCTTATAGAGTGAAGCAATTGTGTATGGCCCACGCTCCCGTAACTGTTGATTTGCTTGCAGATTTTGTTAAGAGATACGAGCAAGCAGAAGAGCAGGATGCTTGGCGAACTGCGTGGAGGAAGGAGAATCCTACTCACCAGAACAACCGAGATATTCCAGGCAACTCGGCAAACAGAAACCCGAGGGTTCGTATGGTCCAGAGGCAGAATAATTACCGTGAAAATCGCTCTGCAGGTCCATATAGAAACGACAATCGTTATCGTCAACAAAGCCAAAATAGGCAAAGACGTGAGTATGCTGCTGCCAGATACGAACCTTGTGAGAGACCACGAACTGAGAACCGTTTATCTTCACCGGAGCACAGTGAACCTTTGAGGGAAGGTCGTAGCTCTCCACGATTGCAAGCGGCGAGCAGTGGCTTACAAACAGATGCTGCAGTGTCGTACCCTAGTAATGAGCAGCAACAGAGCGTCGAGCTGACCAGAAATTTTTGCTGGGAGAATGGAGCAAATCTCGACCAGGTGCGGGATTTTACCCCACGCCTGGCATAGAAACGTCCCCTTCTGATGTCGGGCGGTCTCGGATAGAACTGGGGCCTGCAGAAAATAATTCCCAGTCTGTAAGTAATGATCTGAAGCTGGTGTTTGTTATTAATCATGAAGAGAGTGAGTTTCTTTACAATTTGTGTCAGGCTAGTCAGTCTAAAAACTTTGGAAGAGCGCCTGAGTTCAAGGCACGTGTAGCAAATGTTGATATCACTTGTATAGTGGACACTGCAGCTGAAATATCTGTTCTGAGTCTAGAGATTTGGAAGAAAATAAAGCAAAATTTGCCAGGGGCCATGTTACAAGCTACTCCAGAGGTGCGACTTATCGATTTTGCTGGAAAAAGTCGAACTCGAGTTGTGGGAAAGCGCAGAATCGTGCTGGAAATTGCTGAGAGCACCATACCTTTAGAGATTTTTGTTGTGAAGGATTTGCCTTCAGACTTATTATTGGGTTATTCGTTCCTGCAGAAATATGAAGCAGAGATCAATCTCAAGCATAAAAAGTTGTATCTAATCGTGGATGGAGAGCCAATTGAGCAAAAGCTAGATGATGATGATTCCGTTGATAAGCAGATGAGCGTCCGGAGGATTGAAGCTAGCTACGATAAATGGGCTACACCGCTAGAGGATATAAGGGAGAAGATTGACTCCAGTGAATTATTGGCTAAGGAACAAAGAGCCGAATTGTTCGAGATATTTATTGCACATAGTAAGGTGTTTTCAGGGAGACCTGGCACTGCCAAGAACTTAGTCTGTGATATTAATTTGTCCAGTACCGTTCCAGTGAGTCAAAAACCGTACCCGATTCCAGTGGCAAAACGGGCAAAACTAGAAGCTGAGCTGCAAAAATGGAAAGATTGGGAAATAATTGTGCCTTGTAACTCTCCGTACTTGAACCCGCTCATTGTTGTGGACAAACCGGATGGATCTGTACGTCCGTGTGTAGATTTTCGGTTGTTGAACAAGTTTGTTATTGTTCCTAGAAGTTCTGTTGAACCAATAGACGAAGCACTCCAGAAATTTAAAGGTGCCAAGTACTTCACTAGTTTTGATTTGGTATCCGGGTATCTGCAGATTCCTGTAAAGCGAGAATGCCAGTCATACACTGCATTTTCTTATAAAGGAAGACAGTGGATGTTTACAAAAATGCCTTTCGGAATAGCTAACGCAGTTTCAGTTTTTGTTTCGGCTATGCATTCTATATTTGGACCCGAAACTGATTCATTTCTGACCCAGTATATCGACGATTTATTACTGTTCGACTGTGATTTGCACGAACATTTCCGGCACATTAATTATGTTTTGACCAGACTAGAAGAAGTTGGAATGACGGTGAAGTTGAAGAAATGTGACTTAGTTAAGTCGGAAATATTATATTTAGGCCATATTGTTTCTGGGGATTCCATCCGAACTGATCCTAAGAAGAACGACGCCATTTTAAATTTTCCTAGGCCTAGAAATAGAAAAGACGTTCGGAAATTTTTGGGACTTGCCGGTTGGAGGAGAAAGTACATTGAAAATTTTGCAGTAAAAGTGCAACCACTTACTTATCTTTTGTCCAAAAATGTGAAGTTTCAATGGACAGAAGTAGAAAATGAAGCTTTCGAATTGACGAAACTTGATTTGGTTAGTGCACCTGCGCTATCGCAACCAGATTTTACTAAAGAATTTTGTCTACAGTCAGATGCATGTGGAAAAGGGCTTGGTTGCGTTTTGTTCCAGACAGATGGACATGATATTTTCGTTATCCAATATGCTAGCCGAAAGTTACGTAACAATGAACTTCATTTTTCTGTTCATGAACTTGAGTGCCTTGCTATATTATTTGGAATAGAACGCTTTGCAGTCTATCTTAAGGGGCGAAAATTTAAAATTTATACTGATCATAAAGGACTACAGTGGCTGCAAAATAGCAAAAATTGGAATAGTCGATTGACCCGTTGGTCTTTGAAAATCCAATCATATCAGTTCGAAATAGTGTATGTTAGTGGAAAAGAATACATTATTCCTGATACGCTATCTAGATATCCTGTGAAAGCAGATACTGAGAGCAAACCAGAGTCTGATTGTCTGCATTACCACATAAATTTTCTGTGGGAAGAAGATGAAGATGAAGAAGTGAGTGATTGGAAAGAAGCCCAGGCTAAAGATTCTTTTTGCAGTGAAATGATTGCTAAACTTCATCAGCCTACTGAAAACGAAGATGCAGGCATGACCAGGTTACGGAAGTCCTTTAAACTTCATCATGGATTGCTGTTTAGAAGTTACAGTGGGGAGGCTCCACGGTACAAGTTGTGTGTTCCAAATTCCAGACGTCCTGAGCTGCTGAAAAAAATTCATGATGACGGCGGTCATTTTGGTGTGGGAAAGTGTTATAGGCAATTGCAATCTGTAAGCCCATAGTGTAATATTACTCATGAAAGACGGATGTAGACTCAACAGACAGGTGACTCTGGAAGGTTCTGCCATTGGCTGAGCTTCTGCGCTGGTCGAGCGAGAAGTTTAGCGTGGCAGATCCTTGCCGACTACGAGAGACTTCTGACGTACTGGACACTGGCTGGACAGGCTGAGTATATTGCATTACGGTCTATCGCCCTTTATAGGCCCTCATGGCCGGGTGTAATTTACCTAAAGTCTATTGATTTATTTTGAGTTCTTAAAAGTGCAAGAAAAGGAAATTGTTTTAGTTTAGATTTTTTGGTGGATTGCTCCGGGTCATGTTGGCTGTGGGGGGTTTTGGGCTGGGTTGCGATTTGCTCTGACTCGTGTAGCCTTTACTTACCGACTGCTGACTATCAAATGGGACAAATTAAACTAGGTTAACTGGGAGATAATCCATAGACATTTCTGTTGAATTTATTGTATTTGGAAAGTATAAGTACTAATATGTTTTGTAATAAATATTGGTAAACGAATATTAAGTTCCAATTGTATACTTTAAGTACCTAATATATGATCATCCACTGCGCCGATAAGACAATCCTCGTCTCACTTCTTTGGTATTAAAGGGGAAACAAGAGACGTAGAGGATTATAAGAGCAGAGCATGGTTACATGCTGGTTCTGTCTCTGTTACTTGTGTACGATTGGCTATCAATATATCAATATTCTAGTTTGGTTAGACTGTAAAATGGTGCGGTAATATGGCTACCTCCCGGAATTATTATACTGTAGATATTACGGGAACAGTGGATGGGAGGAATTTTGGTCCGCCTTTTCCCCCACTTTCTTCAACTCGTAGAGAACATTCTGCTTCGCAGTTGTTAAATGAATTTGTGGGACCCTTACCACACACCCCAGAAAATACCCAAGGACGACAAAGGGAGGGGGAAGATGTAGAAACGTACGTAAAGGTACCTTGTAAACCTCGGTGGGTGAATAAACGCCCAAGTAAGCCTTTGGAAAGTTCTTCGTCGTCTGATGAAGACGAACGAGTATTATATAATAGGTCCGATTTGAGAAATTTAAATATGGAAATGGCCAAAGAAAATTTGACTCAATTAATAGCTACCGTACCTATAGTTAAGGAAATTAATGCTGAAAGCCTGTATAGATTTTTGTATGTATTGCAGGGTATTAAAGACAGAAAAATGTTTCCTTCTCACGAGATTATGCTCGCAGTTTTACCAAAATTAAATACTGAAATGGGTAAATTATGGATGAAATGTATAATTGAAAATATCCCTTGGAATGATGTAGTTCAAATGATCCTAAATAAGTATGCAACTTCTATTGGGAGACAGTATTTATGTAATAAATATGTACTGGGTAATCAAAGAGATAATGAAACTCCATTAGAGTATTTAGAAAGTAGAGTTCGAGCTGCTAAGATTTTGCAGTATGATATTGATGAAAGTACATTTGTAAGTTATCTTGTGGATAGACTTAAACCTCAGTATTCCCAAAAATTGTATCTAAAGGGGATACCTAATACTTTAAATGAATTGCAGAACGAGTTGAAAGTTTTAGAAAAACTTTCCTATTTGTCCAAAGATTTTTGGGGATTACAAAATATCGAACGACAATTCAAGGCTAAAGGTCCTGCATACAAAGAATATACGCCCAAATATTGTCGTAAATGTTCAGTAAGTGATCATTTTGAGCGATGGTGTCCGATGCAGGTGAGAGGTGCTCAATTTGCTTTGCAAGGATCGCGTAGTGACATAAGACCCAGACAAGGTGGTGAAACTAATGCGACTGCTGTGTTTGTTGACTGTAAAATCAATAATCTGAATTTATTGGCCTGTTTAGATTCTGCGTCAACATATAGTTTAATTAGTGAAAGTCTCTTAGAACGAATAAAGACTAGGGGAACTGTTCGAGAATGGGATCTTGATATGCAAGTGATAGTTGGTAACAACAACCTTATGAATATTAATAAAGGAGTTATGTTAAATGTTGGTCTTGGAAATTTATCGTGGACCACAACTTTTCATGTTTGCAAAAACATGCCTTTAGACTTAGTGCTTGGTGTGAGATTTCAGAAACAGTGCCACATGGTGATTAACTATTTAGAACAAATTGTTGGTTTCTCCGGAAGTGATGAGAAAATCCCTATTAAATGGACATCTGAAAGCTTATGCAAAAATTTTCGTGTTTTACAGAATATAGGTCAAAGACAAAGACAAGATCGTCCTTCATTTCCTGTACGTTCTCCTGCCCAGGGTTCAGCCAGCACAGGTCGAGGTGTCGGAGCTCGGTCTTATCAGCGCACGAGAACTGACCAAGGTCAACATGTAGCTTTTCAGCAGGCAGCAGGTGCGAACCAGGAAAACTTCGTCAGAATTGTAAACAATGGTGAGAACTCCTTTCGGAGCCAGTCCAGGACTTCGTGGAGGCCACGAGAGAGAAGGCGTGGACTCGAATCCAGAGCTTCTAATGTTTCTGGCGCATCTTTTGGACAGTTTGCATTAGAGGATACTGAACAACAGTTATGTAAGTTGAAAAGTGAATTTTCTGATGTTATTACTTCTAAGCTAGGACGTTTAAAGAACTTTTCGTATAAAATTAAATTATATGATAATGTTCCTGTACATCGGAGTCCATATTTTGTTCCACCATCTAAACAACAGGAACTAGATGGAGTGATTACTGAACTATTAGAACAAAACATTATTGAAGCATCTTCGTCACCGTACGCAGCACCTTGCTTTGTAATTCCTTCTTCAGGGGGGACTAAAAGACTTATTTGTGATTATTCTGCAGTGAATAAGAAAATAATCTATGATGCGCACCCAGTGGCTAATATGGAAGAAACTATGGCTCAATTGAGTCAGGGGAGAGTATTTTCTGTTATTGATTTGAAAAGAGCGTTCAACCAGGTAAACTTGGATGAATCTAGCAGAGATGTAACAGCCTTTGTAACTCCTAATAATCAGTATAGATATAAGGTCATTCCATTTGGCATTAGTATTGGACCAAGTTGCATGTCACGAGTTATGAACCAAGTTTTTCATGATTATAAGGGAAGGTTCTTACATTTATTTTGTGATGACATAATTGTTCATAGTGCTAATGAGAAAGAACATCTGGAACATTTACGTTTAGTACTGCAGAGATTACGTGAATATGGGTTAACGATTTCCCCCAATAAAAGTTGTTTTTTGAAAAGGAGAATAAAATTCTTGGGATTTATTGTGGGGCAAGGAAATTGTGAAATGGATCCAGACAGAATTGAAGCTATTCAAAATCTCCCTTCTCCGAGAAATTTAAAAGGATTATTAAGATTATTGGGTACCTTAAATTTTTATTCTAAATTTATTCCAGAGTATTCTACTGTAGTAGCTCCCTTAAATGAAATTCGAACACCCAAAATAAAGTTTCATTGGGGTTCTAGGCAACAAGAGGCACTAGAAAAAATTAAAACTCTATTTAGAGAACATGTAATTTTGAAATTGCCTGACTTAAATAAACCGTTTGTTATTCAATGTGATGGGTCCTTGAGAGGATTCGGCTCTTGTCTTTTACAAGCTGATGAAAATAATAATCTGAGACCAGTGGCGTTCTTTTCTAAAAGATTAAAAGAAGTTGATAGAAAACGAACAATTTATGAGATTGAACTTATAAGTTTAATGCAAGCCATATCACGTTTTGAATACTGTTTGAAAATTCAGCCTTTTATTATTCAATTAGATAATATGAGCCTTAGTTATATGGTTAAACAATCTAGGAAATATTCCAAATATGCGAGATGGATGGAGAAACTCTCTTGTTATAAGTTTGAAGTGGTGCACATACCCTCTAAGCAAAATGTGACTTCTGATTTATTATCTCGTATGTATGATTGGAGAGATTATCACACGGAAGAATTAGATTCTGATTATGTTAGTAATGTTAATTTGGCCATGTTGGTAAACCCATTTCATGCCGATACCTTGAAGAAAGAAATGTTGAAAGATCAGGAATTAGCCAATATTATGAGACAAATGGAGCAAGGTATAAATTTCCCAAATTATAAATTGCATCGAGGTTTCTTATACAAAAGAACTAAAGCCAAGAATTTTCCTTATAGGATCTGTGTACCCGATAATTTGAAACATCCTTTAATATTATATTATCACACTAATATGCGAACAGGATCTCATGGTAATTGGTTGAAAACACTTAAGCGTCTACAGAGACACGTTACTTGGGAACATATGTCTCAGGATGTTAAGGATTTAGTTCAATCTTGTGATGTATGTCAACGAGCTAAGTGTAAAAACACAACCCCTGAAAATATATTAACGTCTGAAATTGTAACAATTCCTATGAAAAGGTTGTACATAGATATTTGTGGACCATTACCTGTATCTAATGGTTATAAATATATTTTTGTTCTGGTAGATGGAGCATCAAAATTTTGTATATTTGAGCCAATTAGGAAATTGAGTTCAAAGGTATTGATTGATAAATTAGATCATATTTTTATGACTTATGGCTATTGTTATGAGATTGTATCAGACAATGCGTCATATTTTGTATCAGATGCATTTACCAGTTATTTATTTAACCATGGAATTCAGCATATTAGATTATCTGTTGGCAATCCTCAGGCCAATTTAAGTGAAAGATACATACGTACTTTGAAAACGGCCTTGAGATGTTATTATTCAGCAGATCAAACTAAATGGCATGAAGGTTTGAAAAAGATACAGTATAGTTTAAATTGTTCATACCATCATACATTGAAGTATACTCCGTCGGAATTGTTTTTGGGACGACAATTGTGGGATCCATTGGAAGTCCAATGGCAATTATCTGATATGGATTTTAATGTAGCAGATGGTAATTTGCAAGATAAATGGAAAAATGCTATCAGAAATATGCAAAGGGAATGGGAAAAGAGAAAACAATTGTATAAGAAGCGATATGCACCCATAACGTTTCAAGTCAATGACAAAGTATTAGTTAAGACTAAGATTAAATCTTCCTTAGAGGACAAGATAACTAAAAGTCTTTCTAATATGTACGAGGGTCCATATTTCATAAGTAAATTTCTAACAGAGAATTCAGTTCTGGTTAAGAAAGTTGATGATGACAGGGTATGTTCCAAAGTACATGTACATAAATTGAAAAGATATTTGGAGCCCAGGAGAGGCAATAATAGGTAATTTTATACATGGATCGACAAGATCTCTGACTATGTAAGGTTAATTAAGGATTCTCCCATTATATAAATGTAAATTATTGTAGATTTGGTGTAGGTTGCCTGTATTATAGTAAGAATGAATGGTTTATGTTTGTAAACTTGTACTGGTACCAGTTTGTTTTCTTTTTCTTTTTGAATATTTACAGGCGATGGAGTTGGAGGGATGACATGCGCAAACCCCTATAACTATTACGAAACCTCGCTCTAAAGCTTGAAACTTGGTTATGTAAGAAGAGTATGTTTGAAAGGTGAATTCTAAAAAGATATGTGTAACTAGTAGTACACTATGTGCTAGAAAATTGTAATTTTTGGGGGAGAGGTTGTTTTGTAAGCCCATAGTGTAATATTACTCATGAAAGACGGATGTAGACTCAACAGACAGGTGACTCTGGAAGGTTCTGCCATTGGCTGAGCTTCTGCGCTGGTCGAGCGAGAAGTTTAGCGTGGCAGATCCTTGCCGACTACGAGAGACTTCTGACGTACTGGACACTGGCTGGACAGGCTGAGTATATTGCATTACGGTCTATCGCCCTTTATAGGCCCTCATGGCCGGGTGTAATTTACCTAAAGTCTATTGATTTATTTTGAGTTCTTAAAAGTGCAAGAAAAGGAAATTGTTTTAGTTTAGATTTTTTGGTGGATTGCTCCGGGTCATGTTGGCTGTGGGGGGTTTTGGGCTGGGTTGCGATTTGCTCTGACTCGTGTAGCCTTTACTTACCGACTGCTGACTATCAAATGGGACAAATTAAACTAGGTTAACTGGGAGATAATCCATAGACATTTCTGTTGAATTTATTGTATTTGGAAAGTATAAGTACTAATATGTTTTGTAATAAATATTGGTAAACGAATATTAAGTTCCAATTGTATACTTTAAGTACCTAATATATGATCATCCACTGCGCCGATAAGACAATCCTCGTCTCACTTCTTTGGTATTAAAGGGGAAACAAGAGACGTAGAGGATTATAAATCCCGATATTATTGGAAAAAAATGAAACCTGATATTTCTAACTATATCCGTGATTGCCTGATTTGTGCAAAAGTGAAGCCTGACAAGTTAGGTATCATGAAGGAAAAGCTGCACATTAGTGGAAAGGAACCTCATGAGATGCTTTCCATTGACCTTATTGGAAAGTTACCGCCTTCTTCAGGGTACTATTATATTCTCAGCCTTATAGATGTTTTCTCCAGGTTCGTCACAGTTTATCCTGTGCGGAAGGCTAGTACCGTTGAGATAATCTGATTAATGAAGGAGACATATTTCGCCCATTATCCAGCTGTTAAACAAATTTTGTCGGATAGAGGATCCCAGTTCACTTCCAGGTCATGGCAGAGTTTCATCGAATCCATGGGAATGAAACATGTGTGTACGACGCCCTACCACCCTCAAGGAAACTTAGTAGAGAGAGCAAACCAAGAGATAACTCGTTTACTTAGGGTTTATTGCCAGCACGATCACCAGATTTGGTCCAAGCATCTTTATGAAGTTGCCTGGTTAATTAACAATTCTCTTTCTGAAGTTACAGGATATTCACCCATTGAATTGTTTTTCCACCATTCAGTTCCACCACAAGTGCTAAGAGATTTTCCATGGCCTGTGTCAGAAGACGGTGAGAAAGACTGGCAGAGTAAGGTTGTTCAAGTGCAGTTAAGGGAACGATATTCTGTGCAGAGGCGGAAACTGAAGCAGAAGTGCCATGCTTTGCAGTTGAAGGAGGATGACCTGGTGCTGCTAAGAAGTCATCGTCCAAGTTCAGCTGTTAACCGAACCATTTCCAAGTTGTTTTATTTGTGGACAGGACCGTTCATAGCTACCCAAGTGAAATTCAACACGGCAGTGTTATTGGACACAAAAACTCGTAAGGAAGTGTGCAAGGTAAATTTCGACAATCTGAAGATTTTTAATTGTTCTCCAGATATGAGGAAAATACTTTTAGAAGGTTGAATCCAAAATCTCCTAGACTGTGAGTGCTACCACGAGTAGTCGTCGATTTTGTTTCTCAATGGAGGGGGCGATTGACATGTCCTTCCCGGACGTATGAACAGTCTGCTGAAGTACATCATCCCGCCTGATAGATATGAATCTTGGAATAGAAGTTACGAGATGACTGGAGGTTCATGTGATAATTTTGGTGCTGCTGTTACTATGATTTTGAGTGCATTTCGTTATGATGTAAATTGTTGTTCTTCATTGCATAATCAAGATAAATATATTCTGAACCTAGATGTTAACACGTAAGTCCTGAGTTTGTTAATTTACTGCAAATCTTAATGTTTTCCCGTGCCCTGGGAGGTATAACGTGTATACCGATATACAGTCTCATGTTACTCATTCTCAATTTGTATAGAGATAAATCTATTCTTATGGATATTAATATGCTATAGTTGAATCTGGCACGACCGTGTCAGTGTGTGTGCGTGTGTGTGTGTGTGTAGATAATACAAAAATAATTTTAATACATAATATTGATACAAAATCAATATAAACTTTTAATTTTGCATAACTTTCGGAAAAGTATTGGTCGGTATCAGAAAATAAAATTCAGTCGATACTTTCCGATACCGAAACCACTGGTATCGGCTCTGACCTACTTCTTTTAGAGGTATAATATGATCCCTGGCAACAATGGAAATCTATCTTTATTACTAGGGAGGATTAGGATTAGTGAAAGGGGAGAAATTATATTCCCACGTAAATCCTATTTCTATTACTCTTGTTCTTTTGACACGCCTTTCCGTTGCTAAAATTAATTATCAAAGATAAGAAATGTTCATTTCTATGTATCCTTGGATATTGTGTGACGTGCCAATCGGACGTGTATTTCCGTCTGCCTACTCCCAAGGATATCGCTTCATATACTAAGTCTTTCTCGCCATTAAAGCCGCCCCCCGTGGCGGAGTGGATAGCACATCGCGCTACGACGCCAGGGGTCCCGGGTTCGAATCCCGGCCTGGGCATGGATGTTTGTGAGTGTCCATTCATCAATTATATCACATCATCATTCATCCTCATCTTCGCAAATTAGCCAAACGTGGCAGAAAAGCGAAGTAAAATGAAGCAAATCAATCGATCAAGCCACTAAACTATATTTTGTGGTATAACTCTGCTTCCAGGCAACTTCTCAGTGATCCAGCTTTCCATGAAGTTCTCCAGAGAAGCAAAGAGCTACATATTGAGCAGCTACATGCCCAGCACCATATTCGTGATGGTGTCGTGGTGCAGCTTCGTGGTGCCACCAAATGTGGTTCCTGGTAGGATGGTGGTCATTGTAACCACGCTGCTTTCGCTTATCACAATGTACGACACGAACAAGTAAGTTGAACGTCTATGATTTAAGTTTATACTGTTATTAATAATTATTATACTTAATTCATAGAATGGTGAGAATCAGCCTAGGATAATCTAGAATATTGTGTGTGTGTGTAAGATTCAACATAGGAATGTGAACACCATATGAGTAGGGGAAAAAAGAAAAAAGACTTGGTGAAAGTTCAGTCAGAGTCACTGTTCTACAAACTTTTACCCAATCCCTGTGCACATTTCGTGTAATTTCAGGAGTAATTAATTATATACATGTCATTACTCTGATGCAAAAACTGGACTCCTATTTACTCCAAGTAAAGGAAAAGCGAATCCAAACAAAATTCAAGGTTCTTCTAAATGGAAACCTTGCGAATTGAATGCATCTAGGACTAAATTCATAAAAATTGGATAACATATGTGGCACTGTTGCTCTAACATTAGAATGAACTATTGGAGTCTTACGAAAATATCCTATCCTACAATGATAGTCTTTGTTCCATTATTTCAAGAGTTTTAATATTAAGGGGGGGGGCAGTTGCGTATGAGAATATAAGAAAAACAAACATACAGACATTCGTATACGAACACATAATATGTATACACTACATAAATGTTCTTAAGTATAACGAAATTCCATTTACAACTACTTGAAACACATACAGCGTGACTAAATAATACAATACATATTGTAGTTCGCAAAGGCACAGAAACAAACGAATGAGGAAGCCAAGGAGTGCGGAAGTATTTTCCGGACAGCACTCATAGCTAATCATGGACTCCGGGAAGGGTTGGGGGCACGCCCTCCTTCAAAATGAAAGTCAATCAAAAATTATATATTTCACACATGTAATTTCATTTCAGTCACAGTAACATATGTTAATTGTTGCAAGGGCATTGTAGGAACATCATAAAACTGAAGCAATTTTTTTTTTGAGGCAACACTATTATGGGGAGAAATGTGCCTCGTTTGCTCCCTGTGGAGGAAACCTTGCCTGTCCCTCCCTGGAAAAAAAATCCTAAATCCTAAAAAAAAAATCCCAAATATCATACAAAGAGTTACTTTGGGGCTAAAATAACATTGATTTATATATCTTGTGGTGGTACGTAATTCAAGATCTGAAGGGGTCGCGATATTACCTGTGACGGCTCCTGCCCTTGGTGATATGATAGATTTATTATTAATCAGATTACTTCGTTAAATACAAAACACTGAATTAGACTACGGGTGTAGGGGTCCCGGTTTCGAATCCCGACTTGGTCATGGGTGTTCTTTCTGAATGTCCCCTCGTCAATTTCATCCTATCATCATTTATCGCAATTAGCCAAAAGTTGCAGAAAAGCGACGCTAAATAACAGACATCAAATCAAATTGAAAGTAAATTGGACTTAATATCTCCCAGAAAGCCATTATTGTTATCAGTTTTCGCCTACGTCTATTCGTGCATAGCCTAAGTTATTAACAGTCAAAGTTACGAAAATTGACAATTGCTTGTCCTTTAGGTTGGAAGCCCCGCCCTCCTTAAATGTACATTGCCTGGACGTGTGGCTTCTGATGTGCATCCTCATCGTGTTCTGCGTCTTGTTGGAGTACGGCGTCGTGCTCTTCGTCATCAGAAGCAGAGAGTGGTGCTCGGAAGAACCTCTGCAGCGCATCTCCATCGTGGGTCAGCAGGAGGGCAGCGGCAAGAAGATCGTGAGGAAAGGATCTCTGGTAAGTCAGACTGCGCTTCCCGTTTCGAGTAGAGTCTAATACTCAAAGTCAAACGCCATTTGTTCACCCTTAGTGCTTTAGCAGACGTACCGATATTTTGTCGGAGTCGTTATCGGCGACGACACCGACACGAATTTTGCACACGCGCCGATAAAATCGGAGTTCTCGCCGAAAACCTTGGCGCAAGAAGTTGTGGACACTCTCCTGTCTGGAATAAAAGGTTATAGTGTTTGTTGCATCTTCGACGTAAATTCAAACGCGACAAAAATAAAAGACGTTAGTAATATAACGTAACGTATTTTCAACCAATAACAATTGTTACTAAACACTTTGCTTCTATTTTTAAACTTAAATTTACAATCGTTCTTGAAATAGTACAGAGCCTCTCTGGTAGCACAGTGGTAACGTCTGTCGCCTTGAAATCAAGAATCCGAACCACAATGTTCCTCCACTAGGTACCTAACCCGAGACTCCTTGATTACAAGGCAACGACATTACCACGACGCCATCGGAGAGGCCCACGATACCACTTTGAACTGATACCGCTGCTCTTACCGATATTCTCACCTATACCGATACCTGTGCTTGACTATTGTAACAATTAAATGGTGTTCAAAATATTGATTAATATTTGTGGGTAAGTCTTCCATTTCAACTATAAACATCAATTTACCACAGTTTTGCTTTGAAATATTAAAACATTACATCAGAATACAATCACCCACGAATCAATAATTCTAAAAATATCAAGGGAGATATACTCGCAATAGTATCAACAATAACGCTCAAAACTAATATTCTAATTAAACTACCCCTTGATATTAAAATTAAATTAATATTAATTACTATCATATTACTAATATCACTCATGATATTACAAATAAAGCACCCATTATCCATAGGAATTACACAAACTCTTATTCCAGAATGCGAAATCTTTAAAATAATCGCAGCAAAATCTCTTGAAGGCAGTTCTTATACCCTTTCAACTTGCTCTTTTCTTCCCCGTTTGTTGGAAGTCTGGTTCCAAGACAAAATCTTAATTCCAGCCATTTTACTTTTCCATGAGAAACATAGACCAAAGAGGGGTTATTTTAACACAACTTCATCCTTGATACAGCTGAAATTTACGACGTGGGTCTGTATCTTTTTCATAGCGAGTAGCCGTCGGTCCGGTCCAACTACCGATTTGTCGAGGGGAGCTCCGGCTGCATATCGACCTGTCGGTGGTCGCTTCGGAAAATGTATCGTGCCGGACCACGTGTGCAGCTGTGCCATTAACCCCCGTTGATTTATTTTGCTGACGATATCGGTGCGTGTTCAAACGCTCTTTGACGTTTCTTTCTCGCCTGTTTCCCTTCTTGCAGTGTTGCCAGTCCCTGAATGTAACCGCTTAAGCAGGCGAACGAAAATAAGCCTCTGCGCGACGCGAGACGGCTCCACCAATAAACACGTGAGAGAAACGGGATCGCGTGGAGGGGAAAAGCGAGTGCGGTTGATCAGCCTTCCCAGCAGCGTGCAGTGCTTCGCTCTGCCCACTCGATTTCAACCCCTTCTATGCCGCTATGCACGGCCTTTCTCCAGATAAAGTTGGGACAGTTGATACGTTCTAGCAATTAGACGCGTTGTATTTTTATATACTATTAATATTAACTTAATATTACTCAGCGGTGAACGATGAGACTCGGTGAAGTACATAGACTCCTCTCAGGTACAGGGATAGTGTTAGGCAAGGACAACGTTCACAGCACAGGGAAATAAAACCACATTACTGCAGTATGTATAAACTGACAGGTTTTATTCTTTATTTATTGCAATTATAATGCAAATATACTTGAGACGAAGGCGAGTATTTCGCTTTGTCGATGAATTGACTCAACTAAAACGAATAAACTCAATGCGTGGCTATCGGCATGCCTATGATCACATAGACCTAACTTGCGCCCCGAACTACCACACCAAGAGATATGCAATGATAACTGAGCCAATATTTGCTCCTTAGGCTTTTATTTCCAAATTAATCCTTAGGCTAGCTTTATTCTTTAACGTAGAATGGTTGCAGTATTGTGCATATCATCAATGCATGGCTATCGGCGTACCTATGATCACATAGGCCTAGCTTGCGCCCCGAACTATCATACCAAGATGTATGCACAACACCGAGGAGTTCCATTTAAGTTTAAAAGCTTCGTCGATCCGTGGCGAAAGTGTGTGTTATTTCTTACGCGATATCCTCGCTTTTATACTATTTTCGAGAACACAGATTAAAGTACAGATGAATCACTCACTATCTACAAAAGGATACTATCAACAAAACTGACATCTATACATCTTTAGAAATACAAATTCGTATAGTGCACTCTCGCAAACATGAAGATACATTAAACTACTCATAACAGAGCATAAAATACAATAAACATTAAACAAAATATATACATTACAAACAGGGTGCAATATTACATATAATAACACAATATTTACGTGTCCTTTCATAAAAGTATAATATATCAGTGACATATTTTAAAGTTGTGACGTCACATAAAAATATGGATCAAATCACAGTGTATACGTTGCACTGGAATATAAATATTGGATTGTTAATCAATGCTGCTAAAGGTTTTTATGCCTCCAGTTCAACTAGTGGTTTATTTTTTAACCAGTTGCTCAAGTTCATACGCTCCTCACGTCAGCATCTCCATGTTACACTTCGTTGCCAATTTTCTCCCTGTCATCTTCTTAGCAACTAAATTGAGGACTAAAAGTGGTAAACGTTGTAAGTGCCAAAAGCGAAAGTGTTGGGAAATCGCATCGTTCCGCACATCAGCCCGTAAGAACGTGCACACTAGTGACCTCTTTACACGCCCTTTGAACTACTTAGAGGGCTACCAGCCACATTTCACGTTTACAACATTATAAAGCATGGCACATTTCACAGTTTAACGTGGAAAACGGTGTTTGAATTATTGTGGCACTTACAGCGTTTACCAATTTTAGTCTTCAATTCACTTTAATGAGAACTGAATGCATGATAGATGCTCCTTCTATCAAAATAATCGAATAAAACTGTATTCTGTACAGTTATCTTAGACTTTGACTATCTTTTATTGGGCACTATTGAAATTAATGTAGGTTATTTTCTTGTAATTTAGTGATACACTGGTTTCTGGGGGGATGCTAAGAAATATTTGTATATAGTAGTATGGAGCTCATAAGCTAAATGTTTATTCTGTGGATTATAAGCTAAATGTCATTACGATAGACCCTCTAGGGAGAAATGTTTGATTGGTTGAATGATATCACGTGGGCTTGAGTGTGGAGGAGGATATATTTGTTGAAGCATATTCTGTTTTATACATAAGGCAATATGAACCAGTATTGAATTGTTTATTTATGTTTCATTTCCAGTGTAATTAAAGCCTAGAGCAGGTATATGCTGTCATTCGCAAATTGTACTCTCAGTCCAGAACTACATAAACTGTGGCTGGGGGAAGTAGATAGTTGCAAGACCTTGAAATATTTAGTGTAACGCGAAGTAACAAGTAATATTCATTATTCAAGGTATATTGATGATACTATATATTAGGCATTGGTAATTACACAAGGGAATATATGGAAATAAATAATGGCAGATACGCATTTCAAACTTCTGTCGCCAGTTTGGTTTGGCTTAATAAATTAACTTTGCTACAGTATGAGACAAGGGTTTTGTTGTTGAGGAACCCACGCACTTGAGACAAAATTGATATAATTTTTGCTATAGATTCCTTATGCCGGGTGTCAACTAGTAGAGTAGCAACACTTGTCCAAAGCAGGGGGAGGAAAGGGAGGGTGGTTTCCACATTATATTCTCTTCCAGGGCGCAGAAATCTCTTGTAAAGAATGAGACATATTTCAAGCAAGAGCTACTAAAGCTGACATAAGATATTTTGTCCACATTTTTAATAGGCTAAATATTTTTCTGCAGCACAGTCATCTATGCAATAACTTTACACTAAACTTTTTATTATTCCCAAAATATAAATTGTTGACTTAAAATTACAACCGATTATAATTGATATTTTACTGTAGTTGAGTAGTGCAAAAATCAAATAAATGTGAGGGGGCTAGATGGACATGAACCATATATATATGTATATAATATCTGCTCCCTTGAGAAATATTTGGGGGCTACAGAGAGGAACTTTCTTCTCCCTCTCAAATTAACGCCGGTGTCCTGATTCGCCTAAGTGTCCAATGTTGATAGTATACAATTTCCCTTGTTCAGTTCCAAGTCAATAAATGATGCAGTTACTTGTTTTACCGCAAAGATGGCAGGACAGCAGGGTGGATTGATTTAGATCAGGTTGATTTAAATCGCGATTTAAATCAGGTGATTTTTTTTAAAAAAATCACTGATTTAAATCACTGTAAATTAATATTTTTTAGAATAATGTACATAAGGATTCTGTAGATATCAGAAACACTTTTCGGCCATTCCATGGTTACGGGTACGACATTTAGAAGCAAATTCATAAGACATGTTAGTGTTTTATTATTTATTAATGACATATAAATGGGTATTCAATAATTGAAAAATGCAACTCAATCAGTTTATGTTATTATGAATTTTTGAATGTGTGGTTTCGGGTGCAAAAATTTTCGGAAGTGCCTTTTGAGGGCATTTACAAATACTTAAAACTCTGTGAAAGTACACCAAAAAATATGAATAAAAATTGCAAGGGACAGAAGTATAAACAAATGACAAATATACTGATGATATTTTTGGAAAGTCTTACACAGTTATTTTAAAAATTAAACATTTGGCAGGTTACGGGTGTTACATGCTTGGTTTTGGGTGCGACAGCGTGTGATTATTGAGATTCTAACCATTATTAAGCCTACAATTAACACACTTTAATATGCAATAATCAATTTTTAATAACAATCATAGTTTTAGAATCATTAATGTAAAACAAATATTAAAGAATAAAGCGTATTTTTTAAAATTTATGCACTTTCGAAGACATCAATATTTCACGGAAATTTATAATAAATCCTTTTCTTTCTCCGTTATTACGGTAGGTTTAGGCAATATTTCTTTGATTTGTTCAAAGTTTACATATGAAATGTCTTTCTCGTTAGTTTGGAATAGTTTTTGCTGTTTTGAGCAAGCATTAAGGCACATCACTTTGTGCATTTACCTCAATTATGTCTTGGTCACGTCGCTCATCACTTTCAAAACTTGTATCTGAGTCTGAGTAAACATCATTATATCTCAGTCTAGGTATGAGATAGAGGCTGGTGAATGTATTCAACTCTTGAGTATGGGTTTGATACCTTCCCACCTTGACGTCAACATTTCTTCAAACTTCGAAATCTGTTCTATTGGCATGTATTTAATATTTATTTCACAAATGCATTTTTTCGCACAATTGTAAAACTTTTCAGCTGTGTTTACGTTTGCACGTCATGACTTTACCTCTAACCAAGCTTTGTGTTTTAATATGATATTATGATTCGTACTTTATTCGCCCATAGTTTGAACAAATCAAGACAAAATATATCTAATTCATAACTTAATTAGCTTAGAAGTTGTACAAATATATTAAAAGGCTAGATATTAAATAAAATTATATAAAAAAAACTCAAAAACATCGCCAAAAGATAATGTCGCACCCAAAACCAGAGTCATTCGCGCCCCTAACCAGAGGTATGACGCACCCGAAACCGCCAGAAAATATACAAAAATCAAACAAATGTGAACAAAAATTATGCGAATAGTTTAGTTTTTAAATATATTTAGAAGAAATACAAGCATGATATTTTGAGGTTAGAATATTCGAAGTCATTAAAACATATCGATGTTTCGGGTTTCGGGTGCGACATGAGTACAGCTTGCAACTACAAATATAATAATAACGTAAATATTTTCCTTTTTTAGTAAAACAAACAGAAATTATGTTGCAAAATAATATGTTTATTTGTTGTTGCCGGTTTCTTATTATTACTTTCATTGATAGCTGAAAAATGTTGCCAGATGTGATGCGCAAATTTGACATTTTGCAAGCATGCAGGGTTGCCATACTTACAAGTACGATTTTTTGAGAAAAAAGAGAAATAAATACATATTTTATATTTAGTTTAGAAAGTATGAATTGTGTGGATAATGAAATCGTAAAATAAAATGCAATATCATTAATTCAATTTTTGATGGCCCAGGCTCACTTTACATTGAATGGCCGTTTTGCTGAAAGTACATTAATCTCGTAATCATTTAAAGTTGATTATTAGGTTCTAATATAGGAAAATAAAGGAAACAAAATATTTGTACTGATGGTGTGAAGCTCATACGAAAGAAAATGTAAACACAGGATTTCTTTTGATTTCAAATTCAATAATTTTATGGGCAAAAATAGCAAACATTTTGTGTAGAAAATTATACAAGATACTAATCATTTTAAACCATAAATAGTGTCAATAGCTATCAATAAACTGTAAATAAACATGCCAGCTGATATTTTTTTCAAACTATCATTAAAAAAATCTCCAAAATTCAGCTACAAGACTATTTAAGTTAATATTTTAAGTTACAATTATATAGTACATCCAGAATGTTTTAGTTTCACTGGAAGAAAAGTTACTGAAATTATTATTAGTTTCATTAACATACGCAACAAACATTTCCATACTAGTTACAGTATCAGAAAAATGTATGTTTACGAATATTTTTATTTGCTTGAATCAAACTGTTCAAACATTTTACAGGACCGTTTATAGAAAGAGCCTTTCTATAAAATACACATATCTATGTGCATGGTGGTGCCAAAAACTATGCAGGCAATTGTAAGCGTGCTTTTTTTTTAAAAAAATCAAAAAAATCGATTTAAATAAAAAACCAACAAGAATGATTTTTGAAAAATAAAAATCATGACTTTTATCCACCCTGCAGGACAGTATTGGTAACATACGGCAGAAGTGATCAGTTATCGAAACAACATACATTCTGAAAGAAGAAAATCATATGCTCTATGTAAATGACGGGGCATTAAGTTCATTAGTATTTTCTCTAATTCGATAGCCAGAAGTCGAACAAGTTTCGCAGAACTTTGTATCCGTTGCCATCCAGAGTTTTAATATATGTAGAAGGACATGGGCGCCGGTAGGAAAATCGAATCGGTCCGTCGACCGCCAAGGTAGAAACTGTGTTATGAGCATGGGCGTCCGGAAGGGGGGGGCAAGGGGGGCCGTGGCCCCCCCTGGAAAATGAAAGTCAACCGAAAATTATATTTTTTGGCATATAATTTCATTTCAGCCACAACAATATGTATTAATTATTGTATGAATATGATAAATTCAAATTTAAGCAATGTTTCTTGACGGAACAATACTATTATTGGGGAAAATGTGCATTGTTTGCCCCCCTGGAAAAAAATCCTGCGGACGTCCATGGTTATGAGTGTAAAATACAGGAACTAGGTTATGTTTTCATATCCTACCATTCAAACAAAAGAATAAATGGATCAGCAGTTTTCAAGATTCCAAGAAAAGAGAGTTTTATGTCAATCATACAATTTTATTGCTAAATATACCCCCAGATTTTTAAAGCTTTTTTGTTAGACAAGGTATATAACAAAGTAGAATAGCTATGCATTTCAGTACACTGACTGTACGAAGTGTAAAATGATGATGAAAAACAATTGTGCTGTTTTCCATCCATTTGTTGCATTGAGAAGTCTCTTCCCAAGCATATAATAATAATAGCTTTGGAACAAAATTGGCTTATTTAAATTGGTTTACAATAGTTTCTTTATTGTATAATAATCATAACCATGATAATTATAGTTTTCATTATTATTTCTACTATTTCAAGGTATATCAATGGACAAACATTTCTGGCGACGTCAATATAAAAGGGGTGTGCGACGTGCATTCGTCTGATTTCAACAAGTCTAAGTGACAAGGATAGCAAGTCTTATAAGTGGGCTTGTGAAGCTCGGGCCCACCCTCGTATTGTTATCATATTTTAGAAATAAAGTATCCGTGTTTAACAAAACAAAATGTTTCATAATTTTAGATTTAAAGAATTCTCGCAACTTAATTACTGTTCATAATAATTTGTTAGATCTATAATTTGATACTTTTCAGTGTTCTATGTTACTTACACTGTCCGTAGTCATATCGTTATTTTGAAAGTAAAGGAGGACAAAGGCTAATAACGTGTTGTGTGTTGTATAAATTTACATAACAAATGTTTTTCAGAAGTTGACGGCAGTGTAGGTGGATCATGTCTTGTAGAACTTAGGGGTGTAGTAGAGGTTACATGGCGGTATACACCGTATTTCTTCCGGTTAACCTTACTCGATAGCCTATACCTTCTGCCAGGGTGCAAAGTCACTACAGATTGGTGGGGGGAAGGAGCAGACACACACACAAACACACTGTATGTGTGTGTGTGTGTGTGTGTGCGTGTGTGTGTGTGTGTGTGTGTGTGTGTGTGTGTGTATATATATATATGTCATTAAATATATGTCAATTATCGAAAAATTCAATTATATTATAAAATATACAATATATTATATGGATTGTCCTTCATTCAAAATTCGATTGCAATTTTAAGATATTACTACACTGCTAATGCTGTGAACAATGATTTGCGTGAGTAGGGGGAGTGGCCAAAATTAAGACACATAAGATAATAGTTACCAACATAAAAATAAGTTGTTTTTCTTTATATATTTATATACTTTGCGGTAGCTGACGAAATGCGATGAGAAATGGAGAAGAAATAACAAATCGGACTAATTTCTGTGTTCTGAGGATTGCTAGGTTGAGTGTCCTTAGAGACGAGGCTCTGTTGTTCGTTTTTTGTGTGTGTTTTTCGATATTATTTCCGTGAAGTATATTCGACTTCAAAACTAATTGTTTAACTTTTGTTATTATAAGAAAAAAATTATCCCCCCTGGAAAAGTTTGTTGGTGGGGCAAATTTTTGGACAAGATCGTTGGTGGGGAGAATTCCCCCTGTCCTCCCTCCGGGATTTAGCACCCTGCCTTCTGCCACAATGTGTATACTTTCAGCAATCGTTTCGTTTGTAACTATTCATGTAATTTGTCCGTTTTACAAAACTTAGCGTTTACCCTCTGAAAATTTTCGGAGTACAGCACTGGTGGAGCTACATAATAACGTTATTTCTTTCCAGGCGAACGTGCCAGGTAGCGTGAGAAAAATGTCTGCCGTTTGCTACAAAGTGAAGCGTTGGTTTAGAGACCCCAAATGGAACGTGGCAGACAGGATCTCCATCGTAGCGTTTCCTGCGGCCTTCATCCTCTACAACATCATCTACTGGAACGTCGTCTTCTGCCTCAAATCGGACCACCTCGCTAGGCACAACATTGGTGTGTGACATCCTTGTTCCTCTTCCATGCTCTTAAGTGTATCCCATACCAATTATGGTACCGAAATCATAAATTAAGCTATTGGAACGCTATGTCTTATGAACTGCGATGTATTGTAAAAATAAATGAGAAAACTGAAAACCAATGCAACATTTACTGAATGGAACAGTCTGAAAAATACTTAAAGGAAGATCGAAAAGCAATTCCATAAACTCACTATTATGGTGCCATTTATAAGAGGAACCCTTCGCCTAAAATTACCACGAGGAAAAGTTCTAAGCTACCACGGTTTTGAAGGATCATAGACGGATCCAATCTATCTATCTATTTTATTATCTATTGCTTGAATATTAAATTATGGTATAGTTGGAAATATCCTTACCTCTTTCTAACTCTGTTATTGTAAATGATCTTCCTGATTTCAAAGAATAATGTCTCACGTTTATTTATTCACAATGACATGCAACTTATGTTAAATGAAAGAAAAACTCAAAACGTTTTAGTGTCTGGCAAAGCTGATGTTTAGTTACGCATTCCGCCGCTAGGGCGACAGTAAATCAAGATGGCTGGAAACGAAGACAGGAGAGCATTTTGTGTCCTGGAATTTCATGTACAACAGTCAGGTTTTATTTTTGTCCAACGAAGTTTTAGGACGAAGTTCGGGTTAGATCCATCAAGCGGGCACTCAATTCCGAAGTGGTACAGATAATTTAAAGAGGAAATCAACAGGCCGGCCAGGAGTTAGTGATGAACCGGTTGAGCGTGTGCGTGCGACTTTCGTCAGAAGCCCCAAAAAATCAACGGTTCGTGCAAGCAAAGAATTGAACTTGAGGCAGACAACAGTGTGGAAGATTCTGCGAAAACGTTTGAAATTTCAACCTTACCGATTGAAATTGTTGCAGGCGCTTAAACCTACAGACAAGGATAAGAGACTTGAGTTCTGCGTTGCTATGCAAAACCTTATGAAAAGAGATGGTTTCATTGAGTCGGTTGTCTTCAGTGATGAAGGTACCTTCCGCCTTTCGGGGAAAGTAAGCAAACAAAATGTGAGGATCTGGGCTTTGGAAAATCCTCATGTTTACGAAGAACACGTCCATGATTCCCCCAAGGTGAACGTGTTTTGTGCGGTTACCTGTAACGAGGTGTATGGCCGTATGTTCTTCGAGGAGGACACTGTAAACGGACTTTTCTACCTTCACATGTTGCAGAGATGGCTTTTCTCGCAGCCGGAAGAAGACATGGAAAATTTTATTTTCAAGCAGGATGGGGCACCCGCACATTGGCACCGGGATGCCAGAAGGGAACTCAACAGAAGGTTACCAAATCAATGGAGAGGACGAGCTAGTCTTGAGGATCAGGTTCTGCTTCCTTGACCCCCCCCCTCTCGGTTTGCCAGATATCACCCAGTGCGACTTTTTGTGTGGGGTTATGTTAAAAACCAGTGTATGAGCCACCCCTACCTAACAACTTACCTGAACTTCGAGTACGCATCCAAGAAGCAGTTGCGTCCATTGACTCTGAGATGTCGGGAAGAGTGTGGCAAGAATTTGACTATCGGATTGATGTGTGCCGAATTACAAAAGGCACTTATATTGAGCATCTTTGACGTGGAACATAACATGTACGTATATATATAAAAAAAACTTTTTGAGGTTTTCTTTCATTTAACGTAAGTTACATGCCATTGTGAACAAATGAATGTGAGTTATTGAACTTTGAAATCTGGATTTACAATAGCCCTATAGATATAGCTCTCTCTCTCTCTCTCTCTCTCTCTCTCTCTCTCTCTCTCTCTCTATATATATATATATATATATATATATATATATATATATATATATGTGTGTGTGTGTGTGTGTGTGTGTGTATATATATATATATATAAGAGAGAGAGAGAGAGAGAAAGAGAGAGAGAGAGAGCTATAATATGCATGCGGTGTGTGCGTGTGTGCGCGCGCACGTTGGGGGCCACTTGTCCCTGTAGTCCCCGCTCAGCCGACCAGCGCGAAGGAATATGAAAAATTGTCGTTAAACCGCCACTGTTCTTAACAACTAATTCGATAAATATCCCATTCGTATACACTTTTTAGTAGTATGAAATGAATACAAACTGTGTCATTACAATAACAATAAAATATATTTTTAAAAGCTGCAGACCCTTTTTATTAATAAAATACTCACATATGCAGGATTTTCAAACATTTTTATAAAGCTGTGCATTCCAGTAGAAGAAGTATCATTTTATGACTTAAAAATGAATTTATAATATCGAAAACGATTGCTTGAATTTGAATATTAAATTATGGTAGCTATTGTGGAACGATTCAAGGGAGACTCTGTAAAAAAGGTAAAATCTCTCGCCAGACATCAGTGCTCGGTCAAGCGACAATTTACAACACAACATAGCATTCCACAAATAGCGGAAACACATGACGTCAGGAGACACGGCATTCTTCGATACTACCGGGTTCAAGCCCGCCATCGGCTGGCAAATACGGAAGTGCTGTCGAAGCAGCTAGGAAGTATTTGCCAGCAGCTTAAAAGACCTAAGCACCAGAATTCGAGGCTCAGAGGGCTCAGAGGGCTCAGTAAAGGCTCAGTCAAGTCTCAGAATTCAAGGACCTCCAGAAGAAACCCAGGCGAAGACCTAGACACCTTCCAGGTCTCAGCCCGGCTCGGGAAACCGAGACGAAGCTTTCGCCTAAGGCAACCGCAGTTGACTATCTTCGGCACCACGGCTTACAACTTGTAGCCGTCGGACAGACCACCGTCCCGGCGCCTTTTCTAGGGCCGATACTCCAAGACCAGCGTGTGCTTCGTCGCCAGCCACGGGCAAGAATACCGTGGGCAGTCGAACTCAGGACTCCGTGCTCTGTCGCCTGACGTCCACACACAACCGCTTGGCCGAGAGGTAAGATGTACGTCGTCTACATCCCATGACATCATTCCACTCCCTGCCAGAAGCCTGTCAGTGAGATTGTATGGGGACCATAAACGTAACCTAGCTCTACCATCTGACCCCTAAAGCGTTCACAGTAACGATCCCCGTAGTATTAGTAATTGAAACCAGTGAACGCATCATGGTGGAGTTGCTTTGGGCTACCTTGTAATTTTGTACGCTCCAGTACAGGTTGCGCGTAACATTTTAACCCCCCCCCCATCCCAGTTTCGAATCATGGTATAGTTGCAATAGGCGCAACAACAATTTTATTCGCTCCCATACAAATTGCTTTTAAATTCATGGCGAACGTGCGAAACCTTAGCATAACTTTTGCATGTTACCGTACATGCCAATACAGCCCACATTAACTTCTTCATTCATATCAGTTATCAGCGGATGTCAGAGATGCACTTATGCTGTAATTTCGGGTGCGACAACGATATCATTAACGTCAAAAGTCTAAAATTTTGCTAAGAGCGTGTAAATCAATCATCCAACCAAACCAACCTAAACCTCATTCCTATTCAGTTACAAGTAACGAATGAACACATCACTACATGACGTATTAGATCAGTCACTCGATGAAATTTTAAAACTACTTTCAGAAATACGTAAACCCCCCACCCCGCCCCTAACTAGATCTAAGGCAACAGCTTCATACCCCCTGTTTCTAAGCGGTCTGGAAACTCCCAGACGGAAAAAGAAGATTCCTTTCACCAGTACCCCCGAGGTACCTAGATCACATACCGCAACCGCTATGACTCTACACTTACCGACTAACCTCTACCCACCCTCTTTCTCCGGGCAAGATCCCTCACGAGTTGAGGAGTTCTTCTCAAAATTTGACAGTGTGGCTACTGCCCTCACGTGGACAAATGACCAGTGCAAAGAAATGCTACCCCTTTTTCTCTCAGATGTGGCCCTAATGTACTTCAACGATATCAAAACTCGGCCCACATTTGCCACATTAACTGTAAAGCAGATCAAAGATGAGATGATAACGTTATTTCGCGGCAGTTATTCACCCGCCCAACCCACTCAAATTCTTATGGAAACCAGACAGTCCCTGGGACAGTCAGTTTTTGACTACATTGTTAGAAAAAAAAACATTAATTTTAAGATTTTTTCCCCAAGCCACCAATGAACAAATAATGTCATTTTTCATCTCTGGTCTGCTCAGTAAGTACATTCAGGCGATTGGCCATCAACAATTTGAATCCACCTCCGAGCTTATAACATTTTTGCAAAATAGAGAGCGACAGGAATCACTTATTCAAGCTAGGAAAAATGATGAGCAAACGCAAGCATTAAATCTTGTAAACCAAGCTGCTGCGTTGCAGAATTTACATTACCAGGCTTCAATGCAATCGCATACGGCACCCTCGCCTGCAGCGAACATTGCTCCCAGTATATACTCAACACTCACGCCCCCTTCTTCCTTTCCCCCTCTACAACAATCTCCTTACGCGGCATACGTCATACCACAAAGCATTTCCACAAACCACGCCCTCGGTTCTCAATACATGACAAACTTAGCTCCAACCGTTCAGAGTTCGGCTCTCGCTGCAAGCACATCAACGCCAAAGGCATCTACGCATAGTTCTAATTGCATCCAGCAAGCGGCAGCATCGCCCAGCTGCGTTCAGCAGACCCACGACGATTGCATTTCACATCAGTTCGGAGCGATGCGTATCTCGAACCATTGTCGTATTGACTTACCGAATTCAAGAGGACGCGGGGGTAACCGTAACGCAAATCCCCGTCCATTGTATCCAAACCCTTGTGAATACTGTGGATTAAGAAACCATGAATCAAACGCTTGTTTTTATAAACCAGAGGGTTCTTTAAACTAAATAGGGGTACGAGTCAAGCACCAACCCGATCTCGTACCGTTCAACAAACAGAAACTTTGATAGAGAAAGACAGTTTACCTTATTTAAAGGCCACCCTTAACAATAAATCAATCGAGCTCATGATCGATACAGGTTCACAAATATCCATCTGTAGCAAGAGTATTGCACCGTCATCTGCAAAAATAATTCAAGCAAAAACTACAATAAAAGGCGTAACTGGATATCAGGTGAATTTATCTGAAATAGCGGTTTTACAACTGAAAATATATAAATTTAAATACTCTCACGCATTTAGAATAATTGAATCAAATAGCATGCCTTGCATTTTACGTGCCAGTTTCGTTCCAACGAAACAATAAAAACGAGCCCGTATTACTGACCCCCTCTGTTGAAACACTGTTTACTCATGGTATTTGTGTACCTCACTGTACATTAAACCCCCAGTCAGGAATTTTACTTGTCATTAACCCAAGTGATGTGCCTGTTACTTTAAAAGCGGGTACACAGATAGGCGAAATCGCATCATGTAACATAGTAACAGATGTCACGGACATCATGAATTTTGACACTTTTCAGGCTAATCGTGACTTTTCATTTACATGCACAAACAACGCAAATCCTTCACCGAGCCAGCTTAAGTTTGATCCCAAACTAATAGACGTAAACCCAGACCTATCACAGGAAGACAGGCAAAAAATGTTAGACTTAGTGTACAATTATTCTGACATTATGTCATGGGAAGGTGACCCACCCAGTGTCACGAACGCTTACGAATATGACATCGAGTTAACACACGACAAGCCCATTATAAGCAAACAGTATAGAATTCCTTTTAATTTGCAAGAAACAATGAAAAGTGAGATCGCGAAACTTGTCAAAGACGGTGTTCTAAGTGAGTCACAGGGTTCGAACTACAGACACCCCGTACTTTTAGTGAAAAAACGCGATAATTCATACCGTTTTGTTTCCGATCTTCGTGCTTTTAATGTTGCGTTAAAACCCCTAGGCCTAACTCAGCCCACAACAGCGCAAATTTTAGCTGACATAGGCGGAAAAAAGTGGTATAGTGTGCTTGATTTACGTGCAGCTTTCTTTCAGATACCACTTTCGCAACGTTCCAAGGAGTTAACAGCATTCTCTGTCGAAGGCATTGGTTCATTTCACTATAATCGGTTAATTATGGGAATGAAAACTTCATCTGCAGTAATGAATTTTCTCATGCACAAGGTACTATGTGAAATTCCAGCTTCAGAAGTATCATGTTACACAGATTATATTATTTGCAGTGCCGACACAATAACAGAAATGCTACTCGTTCTGGAGAAGGTATTTCGAAAACTACGAGAAGCTAATCTCAAGTTAGGAACTAAGAAATGCAAATATTTGTATAACGAGGTCCCCATCTTGGGCCACCTTGTCTCTCAAAAGGGCACCCGAATATCGGATCACATTATCAAGGCTATCACAGACTTCCCCCAGCCGAAGCCGAAGAGGAATCTAAAAAGTTTCCTCGGGCTTATTAACTTCATACGGAAGTTCCTATCCGGTTTCCATGTCCCCGCGGAATGTTTATTTCGCTTGCTGAAAAAGAATGTCAAGTTCCAATGGACCGAAACTCATCAAGAAGCTTTCAATAAGTTAAAAACCATGATAACAACTGCGCCCGTTCTTAAAAGCTACGACTCGGAAGAAAACGCTCGTATTCGTGGATGCTTCATACGTGGGCATCGCTGGGGCCCTCCTCCAGGAAGAAAAAGACGGTACGCGTTCTGTAATAGCATACTGTAGTCGCTGTCTTACAGACACCGAGAAGAAATATGATGTTTTCACACTCGAGATCACAGCAGCGCAATATGTACTAAAGACTTTTAGATATTTTCTTATAAACTCCAAATTCACGGTTTTTACGGATAATCATGCCCTGTCTTATTTGAAAACAACCAAAGCTGAAAATTCGTTGCTAGCAAGGAAGGCCATTTTTTTTCAAGAGTTCGACTTTGATATTCAGCACATTTCGTCGGCTAATAATGCACTGGCCGACTGCTTAAGTCGCCAACCTGTAAATACGGCTAATCGCGACGAGGAAGTTGATTCCGATAGCGAAGACATGGCGCGCCAGGTATTTTCCATCCAAGCCCAGTCTTTTGACATGGCTACCGCACAAAGACAAGACCCCTACTTTGGCAACATAATTAAAATATTAGAAGACGACCCCTCAGCTAACCCTAAGTATGAAAAAACAGCGTATTCTTTCACTCTTGAGAACGGTCTGCTCCATAGGCTTACCAGATTCGCAAACTGTTACAAGAAACAGGTTTGCGTACCCAAAGCGAACCGCAAAGAGGTGTTCGAACTTGTGCACGCCAATCAGAACATGAACGCTCATCAGGGAGCAGATAAAACTTACAGGCACCTTGTATCTCGGTATTACATACCAGACATGAAACGCTTTGTGTATGACCAAGTGAAAAAGTGTGTGCCATGCCAAATAGCTAAGCGTCATCCTGGCGCTAGGCAACACACATTACAGCATTCCGAACCGGAAGAAGTTCCGTTCAAGAAGATTCATTTAGATGTTTGCGGCCCCCTTGCGTCAAATACTAAAGGTCACAAGTATTTTTTATCTGTAGTGGATAGTTGTACAAGGTACGTCGTGGCGACCACCATTCCGAATCACGATGCCAAATCAATTGCTGACGCACTTTTTCATTGTGTTTTCCTCAGGTTTGGTCTCCCAGCTACGATCGTTCTTGATAAATCGTCTTCAAATACCTCAAATCTAATGCATGAGCTAGCTCAGTTAACTGGCATACAGCTAAAATACGTAAATACTGCGGCTCATTACACAAACGGCTTAGTGGAAGCATCCTTCAATTACCTTAAGAATATCATTAAGCCCTACGTTCTCACAACAAAAGGTAAATGGCAAGACTATTTGCAATCTGCCGTACAAGCTCACAACATAAGCTTCCACGACTCTGCCCGCCAAAGTGAATTTTATTTGTTACACGGGTTCGAACCACGTCTGCTGATAGACGCAGTCATCCCATCCCCCCCACAAGCAACGGCCCCTACAAATGAAAAACGGCTGGAACAGTTAAAAGACATTCGCAAGTTGGCTCACGACAATTTAAAGAAGCGCTTTCTACAGCAAAAGACATATTCGGATAGTATTACTCAGCAAACCGAATATACGATAGGACAAGATGTTTGGATCCTCGAAAATACACCTGCCCCAAACACCCCCCCGCGCTTTTGCCATCTATTACAAGTTTAGAGGTAAAATAGTAGAGAAAATGGACGCGAATTCTTACAAGGTTTCATTCAAAGATGGTCGAAATAGAGAGAAAGTCGATACTTTCTCAATAGCTAGACTAAAGCCTCGCTTTGAGGGCGATCTCTCTGACACAGAAGAACAGACAGATCCCTCTCACAGTACTGCAGATTAAAAGAAAAGAAAAACTAATTTTTGTTGTGTACTCACCAGGCACATGCTCCAATGTCGCCCCCCCCCCCCCAATGCTCCTGCAAAACTCACTAAACACCCAATAACTGCACTAATTCTCCTTTCTCTTATCCATGGCTCTCCCATACGTTAACCACTGCATTTATTTTAATGTGACCAAATATTAGAAATATCACAACAACTCCAGTGTTGCCAGATTGATTTTTTTCTCACAAATCAGAATAACGAAACGGAAAGAATAGCAAACTTTTCCGAGCATAGCATGGCTACAAGAAACAGTAATTTTTACACGCGCACAAGAGATAACACCAACAACACAGAAAGCATGATGAATTGTTTCAGACTAGTGATTCATACGAATTAGTTGAAACAGCGTGCATCGCGTATATGCATACTCCACAGAATTCGTGCGTCCTTGGGAACCATGTATGGAAAAGCATAGACTCAAGCAAACTCATCAATCCAATGAAAATCAGCACTTCACTGTGTCAGTAGATTATGCTGACAGCCCAGAATTGCTGTGTGTATGACACAGTTTGGGCTGAAGAATATAACAAAGCTCACAAACCATAAACAAAGAAGCGCATTCATGTTAGGTAGCTAGAATTGTTGGCTCAGGAATACTCGATTCTTCTCGTTTCAAACTATTCTTTATTAACAATAATAACAAATCAAAGGTGAGAAATAATAACATTAATATTAACAACACTAACATTTTGCACAACTGTCAATAGTGCATAAACTTATGCTTTATTTTAATGTCACTCACTCATTCTTTACAGCAAGTTAATAAGTAAATCATTAATAAATAAGTAAGAATGTAGCAGTGAACATTAATTATTCTGCAACGACACATCCCACATTGCTAAAACTAATATTTCGTTCAATTCCGTTACTTTTTATCCCAAGAAAGCTAATGCTCTCTCACCCCATGTTCTCCTCCAATCCCCAAGTCATTTTGCGTCGTATTTATCCATTGCCTTATTTGTTATTCTAACGCTCAGTATAATCCTCGTTTACTTGCATTACAAAATCAGAACTTGTAGAAAACCCATTCGAAAGGTTAACGACTGCGAAATTCCAACTATAAGTGCACCTTTGCCGTCGTTATCTCGCCCATTAGTACGACCTCCCCCTCCGCCCCAAACAATCTCCATGGCAGTCCCCACACATCAAGCTCCCCCAATCCCATCAGCAGCTCCGCAAATTCAAACCCTCAAAGTGAAACGCACTCCTCCCCCACAGTCTATCTACTCGCAAGAATATATTTCCCACACTCTCCTTCTATAATCACCCCAACTCTCGGCTAAGGGACAGACGTCATTCCATCCGGAAGCAGCCCAGAGGAGTACCAACATCTTCGACGCCAGGACTCTAACCTCCCCCGCCACCCTGTGTTTCAATCAGTGCATCGAAACAGAGCTACGTGTCGTCACCCTTGGCGACACACTTAAGTGCTCAAAACAAACTGTATAAAAGTGCTTCAAAACAAACAGTGTATTAGTGCTTCGATTCACAGTGTGCACACAACAAAAGAAAAGAAAAATCACAAGTCGTTATTTCTTGATGCAATTAAGCTCTAAACAATTATTGTAAGTTTAACGACTTCCACTTAAACAATTGACAGTATTCTAAACAAATAATACTGCAAAACTTATGTAAAAAATATTTTATTCATGGATTAGGGTATTAATAATAAGGTAAATACAACAAAAACAACAACACAAGTATTATCAATGCCACAAGGTCAGGAACACTACTAGTACATGGACACTGCAATAACAAACAAAAAAAACGAATTTCTTGGGTGTATATCTATTTTCTTGCTTATGTACAAAAGAATGCATGAACACTGCAACGTAAGCAAGAATTTCTTGTGTGCATATCAACGGGTGAAGGTATAATCAATTATGTAATCCATCGGTCAACGGGAACCTTACCTCACAATATTATGTAACTTCTTTTTTTGGGGTCAAATAAACTAACCTCATATAATCTTTCTCAAGGTGATGGGTAACCACAAGCCTGTGGATACTCTACGAGCAGGGGAATGTGGAACGATTCAAGGGAGACTCTGTAAAAAAGGTAAAATCTCTCGCCAGACATCAGTGCTCGGTCAAGCGACAATTTACAACACAACATAGCATTCCACAAATAGCGGAAACACATGACGTCAGGAGACACGGCATTCTTCGATACTACCGGGTTCAAGCCCGCCATCGGCTGGCAAATACGGAAGTGCTGTCGAAGCAGCTAGGAAGTATTTGCCAGCAGCTTAAAAGACCTAAGCACCAGAATTCGAGGCTCAGAGGGCTCAGAGGGCTCAGTAAAGGCTCAGTCAAGTCTCAGAATTCAAGGACCTCCAGAAGAAACCCAGGCGAAGACCTAGACACCTTCCAGGTCTCAGCCCGGCTCGGGAAACCGAGACGAAGCTTTCGCCTAAGGCAACCGCAGTTGACTATCTTCGGCACCACGGCTTACAACTTGTAGCCGTCGGACAGACCACCGTCCCGGCGCCTTTTCTAGGGCCGATACTCCAAGACCAGCGTGTGCTTCGTCGCCAGCCACGGGCAAGAATACCGTGGGCCGTCGAACTCAGGACTCCGTGCTCTGTCGCCTGACGTCCACACACAACCGCTTGGCCGAGAGGTAAGATGTACGTCGTCTACATCCCTTGACATCATTCCACTCCCTGCCAGAAGCCTGTCAGTGAGATTGTATGGGGACCATAAACGTAACCTAGCTCTACCATCTGACCCCTAAAGCGTTCACAGTAACGATCCCCGTAGTATTAGTAATTGAAACCAGTGAACGCATCATGGTGGAGTTGCTTTGGGCTACCTTGTAATTTTGTACGCTCCAGTACAGGTTGCGCGTAACATTTTAACCCCCCCCCCCCATCCCAGTTTCGAATCATGGTATAGTTGCAATAGGCGCAACAACAATTTTATTCGCTCCCATACAAATTGCTTTTAAATTCATGGCGAACGTGCGAAACCTTAGCATAACTTTTGCATGTTACCGTACATGCCAATACAGCCCACATTAACTTCTTCATTCATATCAGTTATCAGCGGATGTCAGAGATGCACTTATGCTGTAATTTCGGGTGCGACAACGATATCATTAACGTCAAAAGTCTAAAATTTTGCTAAGAGCGTGTAAATCAATCATCCAACCAAACCAACCTAAACCTCATTCCTATTCAGTTACAAGTAACGAATGGGGGCCTACCCGATGGCGCAGTGGTAGCGTCGTCGCCTTGTAATCAAGGGGTCCCGGGTTCGATACCCGGTGGAGGCACAAGTGGTTCGGATCCCACTTTAAACTGTAGGTCCAGTCCCGATTAGCCTTTCTGTGCATAAAGTGGACTTAAAACCCCAACTCAACAACAACAACAAGTAACGAATGAACACATCACTACATGACGTATTAGATCAGTCACTCGATGAAATTTTAAAACTACTTTCAGAAATACGTAAACCCCCCACCCCGCCCCTAACTAGATCTAAGGCAACAGCTTCATACCCCCTGTTTCTAAGCGGTCTGGAAACTCCCAGACGGAAAAAGAAGATTCCTTTCACCAGTACCCCCGAGGTACCTAGATCACATACCGCAACCGCTATGACTCTACACTTACCGACTAACCTCTACCCACCCTCTTTCTCCGGGCAAGATCCCTCACGAGTTGAGGAGTTCTTCTCAAAATTTGACAGTGTGGCTACTGCCCTCACGTGGACAAATGACCAGTGCAAAGAAATGCTACCCCTTTTTCTCTCAGATGTGGCCCTAATGTACTTTAACGATATCAAAACTCGGCCCACATTTGCCACATTAACTGTAAAGCAGATCAAAGATGAGATGATAACGTTATTTCGCGGCAGTTATTCACCCGCCCAACCCACTCAAATTCTTATGGAAACCAGACAGTCCCTGGGACAGTCAGTTTTTGACTACATTGTTAGAAAAAAAAACATTAATTTTAAGATTTTTTCCCCAAGCCACCAATGAACAAATAATGTCATTTTTCATCTCTGGTCTGCTCAGTAAGTACATTCAGGCGATTGGCCATCAACAATTTGAATCCACCTCCGAGCTTATAACATTTTTGCAAAATAGAGAGCGACAGGAATCACTTATTCAAGCTAGGAAAAATGATGAGCAAACGCAAGCATTAAATCTTGTAAACCAAGCTGCTGCGTTGCAGAATTTACATTACCAGGCTTCAATGCAATCGCATACGGCACCCTCGCCTGCAGCGAACATTGCTCCCAGTATATACTCAACACTCACGCCCCCTTCTTCCTTTCCCCCTCTACAACAATCTCCTTACGCGGCATACGTCATACCACAAAGCATTTCCACAAACCACGCCCTCGGTTCTCAATACATGACAAACTTAGCTCCAACCGTTCAGAGTTCGGCTCTCGCTGCAAGCACATCAACGCCAAAGGCATCTACGCATAGTTCTAATTGCATCCAGCAAGCGGCAGCATCGCCCAGCTGCGTTCAGCAGACCCACGACGATTGCATTTCACATCAGTTCGGAGCGATGCGTATCTCGAACCATTGTCGTATTGACTTACCGAATTCAAGAGGACGCGGGGGTAACCGTAACGCAAATCCCCGTCCATTGTATCCAAACCCTTGTGAATACTGTGGATTAAGAAACCATGAATCAAACGCTTGTTTTTATAAACCAGAGGGTTCTTTAAACT
Source organism: Lepisma saccharinum (assembly GCF_977018435.1). Taxonomy (NCBI): domain Eukaryota; kingdom Metazoa; phylum Arthropoda; class Insecta; order Zygentoma; family Lepismatidae; genus Lepisma; species Lepisma saccharinum. Next base: position 18,550,362 of record NC_139243.1, on the reverse strand, counting down.
AAATAGGGGTACGAGTCAAGCACCAACCCGATCTCGTACCGTTCAACAAACAGAAACTTTGATAGAGAAAGACAGTTTACCTTATTTAAAGGCCACCCTTAACAATAAATCAATCGAGCTCATGATCGATACAGGTTCACAAATATCCATCTGTAGCAAGAGTATTGCACCGTCATCTGCAAAAATAATTCAAGCAAAAACTACAATAAAAGGCGTAACTGGATATCAGGTGAATTTATCTGAAATAGCGGTTTTACAACTGAAAATATATAAATTTAAATACTCTCACGCATTTAGAATAATTGAATCAAATAGCATGCCTTGCATTTTACGTGCCAGTTTCGTTCCAACGAAACAATAAAAACGAGCCCGTATTACTGACCCCCTCTGTTGAAACACTGTTTACTCATGGTATTTGTGTACCTCACTGTACATTAAACCCCCAGTCAGGAATTTTACTTGTCATTAACCCAAGTGATGTGCCTGTTACTTTAAAAGCGGGTACACAGATAGGCGAAATCGCATCATGTAACATAGTAACAGATGTCACGGACATCATGAATTTTGACACTTTTCAGGCTAATCGTGACTTTTCATTTACATGCACAAACAACGCAAATCCTTCACCGAGCCAGCTTAAGTTTGATCCCAAACTAATAGACGTAAACCCAGACCTATCACAGGAAGACAGGCAAAAAATGTTAGACTTAGTGTACAATTATTCTGACATTATGTCATGGGAAGGTGACCCACCCAGTGTCACGAACGCTTACGAATATGACATCGAGTTAACACACGACAAGCCCATTATAAGCAAACAGTATAGAATTCCTTTTAATTTGCAAGAAACAATGAAAAGTGAGATCGCGAAACTTGTCAAAGACGGTGTTCTAAGTGAGTCACAGGGTTCGAACTACAGACACCCCGTACTTTTAGTGAAAAAACGCGATAATTCTTACCGTTTTGTTTCCGATCTTCGTGCTTTTAATGTTGCGTTAAAACCCCTAGGCCTAACTCAGCCCACAACAGCGCAAATTTTAGCTGACATAGGCGGAAAAAAGTGGTATAGTGTGCTTGATTTACGTGCAGCTTTCTTTCAGATACCACTTTCGCAACGTTCCAAGGAGTTAACAGCATTCTCTGTCGAAGGCATTGGTTCATTTCACTATAATCGGTTAATTATGGGAATGAAAACTTCATCTGCAGTAATGAATTTTCTCATGCACAAGGTACTATGTGAAATTCCAGCTTCAGAAGTATCATGTTACACAGATGATATTATTTGCAGTGCCGACACAATAACAGAAATGCTACTCGTTCTGGAGAAGGTATTTCGAAAACTACGAGAAGCTAATCTCAAGTTAGGAACTAAGAAATGCAAATATTTGTATAACGAGGTCCCCATCTTGGGCCACTTTGTCTCTCAAAAGGGCACCCGAATATCGGATCACATTATCAAGGCTATCACAGACTTCCCCCAGCCGAAGTCGAAGAAGAATCTAAAAAGTTTCCTCGGGCTTATTAACTTCATACGGAAGTTCCTATCCGGTTTCCATGTCCCCGCGGAATGTTTATTTCGCTTGCTGAAAAAGAATGTCAAGTTCCAATGGACCGAAACTCATCAAGAAGCTTTCAATAAGTTAAAAACCATGATAACAACTGCGCCCGTTCTTAAAAGCTACGACTCACGGAAGAAAACGCTCGTATTCGTGGATGCTTCATACGTGGGCATCGCTGGGGCCCTCCTCCAGGAAGAAAAAGACGGTACGCGTTCTGTAATAGCATACTGTAGTCGCTGTCTTACAGACACCGAGAAGAAATATGATGTTTTCACACTCGAGATCACAGCAGCGCAATATGTACTAAAGACTTTTAGATATTTTCTCATAAACTCCAAATTCACGGTTTTTACGGATAATCATGCCCTGTCTTATTTGAAAACAACCAAAGCTGAAAATTCGTTGCTAGCAAGGAAGGCCATTTTTTTTCAAGAGTTCGACTTTGATATTCAGCACATTTCGTCGGCTAATAATGCACTGGCCGACTGCTTAAGTCGCCAACCTGTAAATACGGCTAATCGCGACGAGGAAGTTGATTCCGATAGCGAAGGTATTTTCCATCCAAGCCCAGTCTTTTGACATGGCTACCGCACAAAGACAAGACCCCTACTTTGGCAACATAATTAAAATATTAGAAGACTACCCCTCAGCTAACCCTAAGTATGAAAAAACAGCGTATTCTTTCACTCTTGAGAACGGTCTGCTCCATAGGCTTACCAGATTCGCAAACTGTTACAAGAAACAGGTTTGCGTACCCAAAGCGAACCGCAAAGAAGTGTTCGAACTTGTGCACGCCAATCAGAACATGAACGCTCATCATGGAGCAGATAAAACTTACAGGCACCTTGTATCTCGGTATTACATACCAGACATGAAACGATTTGTGTATGACCAAGTGAAAAAGTGTGTGCCATGCCAAATAGCTAAGCGTCATCCTGGCGCTAGGCAACACACATTACAGCATTCCGAACCGGAAGAAGTTCCGTTCAAGAACATTCATTTAGATGTTTGCGGCCCCCTTGCGTCAAATACTAAAGGTCACAAGTATTTTTTATCTGTAGTGGATAGTTGTACAAGGTACGTCGTGGCGACCACCATTCCGAATCACGATGCCAAATCAATTGCTGACGCACTTTTTCATTGTGTTTTCCTCAGGTTTGGTCTCCCAGCTACGATCGTTCTTGATAAATCGTCTTCAAATACCTCAAATCTAATGCATGAGCTAGCTCAGTTAACTGGCATACAGCTAAAATACGTAAATACTGCGGCTCATTACACAAAACGGCTTAGTGGAAGCATCCTTCAATTACCTTAAGAATATCATTAAGCCCTACGTTCTCACAACAAAAGGGAAATGTCAAGATTATTTGCAATCTGCCGTACAAGCTCACAACATAAGCTTCCACGACTCTGCCCGCCAAAGTGAATTTTATTTGTTACACGGGTTCGAACCACGTCTGCTGATAGACGCAGTCATCCCATCCCCCCCACAGCAACGGCCCCTACAAATGAAAAACGGCTGGAACAGTTAAAAGACATTCGCAAGTTGGCTCACGACAATTTAAAGAAGCGCTTTCTACAGCAAAAGAAATATTCGGATAGTATTACTCAGCAAACCGAATATACGATAGGACAAGATGTTTGGATCCTCGAAAATACACCTGCCCCAAACACCCCCCGCGCTTTTGCCATCTATTACAAGTTTAGAGGTAAAATAGTAGAGAAAATGGACGCGAATTCTTACAAGGTTTCATTCAAAGATGGTCGAAATAGAGAGAAAGTCGATACTTTCTCAATAGCTAGACTAAAGCCTCGCTTTGAGGGCGATCTCTCTGACACAGAAGAACAGACAGATCCCTCTCACAGTACTGCAGATTAAAAGAAAAGAAAAACTAATTTTTGTTGTGTACTCACCAGGCACATGCTCCAATGTCGCCCCCCCCCCCCAATGCTCCTGCAAAACTCACTAAACACCCAATAACTGCACTAATTCTCCTTTCTCTTATCCATGGCTCTCCCATACGTTAACCACTGCATTTATTTTAATGTGAACAAATATTAGAAATAGCACAACAACTCCAGTGTTGCCAGATTGATTTTTTTTCTCACAAATCAGAATAACGGAACGGAAAGAATAGCAAACTTTTCCGAGCATAGCATGGCTACAAGAAACAGTAATTTTTACACGCGCACAAGACATAACACCAACAACACAGAAAGCATGATGAATTGTTTCAGACTAGTGATTCATACGAATTAGTTGAAACAGCGTGCATCGCGTATATGCTTACTCCACAGAATTCGTGCGTCCTTGGGAACCATGTATGGAAAAGCATAGACTCAAGCAAACTCATCAATTCAATGAAATTCAGCACTTCACTGTGTCAGTAGATTATGCTGACAGCCCAGAATTGCTATGTGTATGACACAGTTTGGGCTGAAGAATACAACAAAGCTCACAAACCATAAACAAAGAAGCGCATTCATGTTAGGTAGCTAGAATTGTTGGCTCAGGAATACTCGATTCTTCTCGTTCCAAACTATTCTTTATTAACAATAATAACAAATCAAAGGTGAGAAATAATAACATTAATATTAACAACACTAACATTTTGCACAACTGTCAATAGTGCATAAACTTATGCTTTATTTTAATGTCACTCACTCATTCTTTACAGCAAGTTAATAAGTAAATCATTAATAAATAAGTAAGAATGTAGCAGTGAACATTAATTATTCTGCAACGACACATCCCACATTGCTAAAACTAATATTTCGTTCAATTCCGTTACTTTTTATCCCAAGAAAGCTAATGCTCTCTCACCCATGTTCTCCTCCAATCCCCAAGTCATGTTGCGTCGTATTTATCCATTGCCTTATTTGTTATTCTAACGCTCAGTATAATCCTCGTTTACTTGCATTACAAAATCAGAACTTGTAGAAAACCCATTCGAAAGGTTAACGACTGCGAAATTCCAACTATAAGTGCACCTTTGCCGTCGTTATCTCGCCCATTAGTACGACCTCCCCCTCCGCCCCAAACAATCTCTATGGCAGTCCACACACATCAAGCTCCCCCAATCCCATCAGCAGCTCCGCAAATTCAAACCCTCAAAGTGAAACGCACTCCTCCCCCACAGTCTATCTACTCGCAAGAATATATTTCCCACACTCTCCTTCTATAATCACCCCAACTCTCGGCTAAGGGACAGACGTCATTCCATCCGGAAGCAGCCCAGAGGAGTACCAACATCTTCGACGCCAGGACTCTAACCTCCCCCGCCACCCTGTGTTTCAATCAGTGCATCGAAACAGAGCTACGTGTCGTCACCCTTGGCGACACACTTAAGTGCTCAAAACAAACTGTATAAAAGTGCTTCAAAACAAACAGTGTATTAGTGCTTCGATTCACAGTGTGCACACAACAAAAGAAAAGAAAAATCACAAGTCGTTATTTCTTGATGCAATTAAGCTCTAAACAATTATTGTAAGTTTAACGACTTCCACTTAAACAATTGACAGTATTCTAAACAAATAATACTGCAAAACTTATGTAAAAAATATTTTATTCATGGATTAGGGTATTAATAATAAGGTAAATACAACAAAAACAACAACACAAGTATTATCAATGCCACAAGGTCAGGAACACTACTAGTACATGGACACTGCAATAACAAACAAAAAAAACGAATTTCTTGGGTGTATATCTATTTTCTTGCTTATGTACAAAAGAATGCATGAACACTGCAACGTAAGCAAGAATTTCTTGTGTGCATATCAACAGGTGAAGGTATAATCAATTATGTAATCCATCGGTCAACGGGAACCTTACCTCACAATATTATGTAACTTCTTTTTTTGGGGTCAAATAAACTAACCTCATATAATCTTTCTCAAGGTGATGGGTAACCACAAGCCTGTGGATACTCTACGAGCAGGGGAATGTGGAACGATTCAAGGGAGACTCTGTAAAAAAGGTAAAATCTCTCGCCAGACATCAGTGCTCGGTCAAGCGACAATTTACAACACAACATAGCATTCCACAAATAGCGGAAACACATGACGTCAGGAGACACGGCATTCTTCGATACTACCGGGTTCAAGCCCGCCATCGGCTGGCAAATACGGAAGTGCTGTGCAAGCAGCTAGGAAGTATTTGCCAGCAGCTTAAAAGACCTAAGCACCAGAATTTGAGGCTCAGAGGGCTCAGAGGGCTCAGTAAAGGCTCAGTCAAGTCTCAGAATTCAAGGACCTCCAGAAGAAACCCAGGCGAAGACCTAGACACCTTCCAGGTCTCAGCCCGGCTCGGGAAACCGAGACGAAGCTTTCGCCTAAGGCAACCGCAGTTGACTATCTTCGGCACCACGGCTTACAACTTGTAGCCGTCGGACAGACCACCGTCCCGGCGCCTTTTCTAGGGCCGATACTCCAAGACCAGCGTGTGCTTCGTCGCCAGCCACGGGCAAGAATACCGTGGGCCGTCGAACTCAGGACTCCGTGCTCTGTCGCCTGACGTCCACACACAACCGCTTGGCCGAGAGGTAAGATGTACGTCGTCTACATCCCTTGACATCATTCCACTTCCTGCCAGAAGCCTGTCAGTGAGATTGTATGGGGACCATAAACGTAACCTAGCTCTACCATCTGACCCCTAAAGCGTTCACAGTAACGATCCCCGTAGTATTAGTAATTGAAACCAGTGAACGCATCACTATAGTTGGAACTATCTCTCTCGACTGCGGTACAGATATTCTCAGAGGAAAGTAAAGTTTCGTTTCCTATGTTGGGGAAGGATTTAGAGATGTGGATATTGGGAGAGAAAATCCAGAAGGGGAAAATTCCTAGGTTCCCCTTTCAATTCTAGTACTTTTTATAATTCACCTTTCATTGCTAAGAAAATGTTGGGTCGCATTTTCGAGCTGATACGATTAGCACCACGGTTCAGCCGCTTTCTTCCCTTCCCCCAGGTACCAATTTATTTGACGCTGCGTGAGCCCCAGAGGTGCTTTATACGGGGAATCGAACCTGGTTCTCCTCCGTGCCAGTCAGACGTCTTACCGAGTAGACCATTGCAACTCCGAAGCCGCAATAGTGTAACAAATTTCTTCAAAATGAAAAATTATCTAGAACTTTACCGAAAATACTTACCCATAGCCTTTCTCTACATTCCGCGTCAAAAGAACTCTTTCTCTGTGACCAATCGAAATTACTTTTCCAAGCGTCATTGTGTAACGAGTGCACTCACGGTCTCCGAAATGACGTGTCAGTCATACCCCGGCACGGGGCCAAACGTCGTTACGTGTACGGGAGGCCGGTCGTGACTCTTACGGTCCAGGTCTTTAAGTTCGGTACTGAGACGGTCGTTTATTGTCGTATTATTGCGAGGCGGAGATAAATACCCTGAGATATTATACTGTTTGTTTACCTTGGATATGTAGATTCGAACAATCATAATACACTAAGCATACTATCCGATACCTGAAAAACGTCAAATAACAACACTGACGAACGGTAAAAAGTGAATATATATTGTAAAAACAAAAAAATATTGCAATCAACAACTGTTTACATTGCCTCCTCAATCGCTCACTCATTCACTCTCTCTCTCTCTTTCGCACATCTGAGGTATTTTTACATGTGAAGTATAGATACAAATCATGGATCTCATTAACATATCATGCCTTTTTAGTTTTAAACCTTTATGTGAATTTAGGGTATTTGTCTGCCAGCTCCTGTGCTCAGTCCTCAGAAAGCGGTTAACTAAGACAATTGGGTCGGTATGGTTAAATCTTTCGTTCGAAAGAACATATGCATCCAGTCGTAAGCACGACATTTAACAAGTTTCTTGGACGGGGGTAATACACATAAGCCTCTCTCGTCCAATGAGAACAACTACACCATTACATAGTGATGAAAAACTTAATCGGCTCCAGCTGCCGGAATACACAAATCAATCGTCGGCGCGAGCAAAAATTACATCAAAAACCACTATGCAACAAATAATACTGTTTCACGCGCACGACCTTGCAATATAAAATGCGCTTTCCACAATGAAAAAGGACTCATCAGTCAACTATTGACAAATTAAATGGCGCGACGGGGCGGTCGGTTAGACAAAAATGGAGCACACTTTGACAATTTACACTAAAAATTAAAGTAATGAAATGGAGCTTCTAACTCTGAATGCAGACAATTAAATTAGAACATCTGAACATGAAATGACCCTTTTTTTTATAACAATACCAAAAAATTATCAGACACGGAAGTTAGGTTCGGGGTTCCTGAGTCACTTTGCAAATAAGTGAGACTTCGGCGTTAACAGTACGATGTTGGTACAATGCACGTTTACATGGACATAGACCATCTGAAGAATACTCTACCGGACTCTGCTACATTGCGTGGTCATTCATCTCTCCTGGACGCGGGACTTGCACACGGTTCCTTTACGGCGAAATTATTCTCCGAGGACGATCGGAAAGAAGGATGATTGCGACGATATGGTGTACTTGCACCTCCTTAGAACTTCGGTGTTCCTCTCGTCACTAGCGTCGGGTGTACGTGGTCACGCGACGGTCCTTAAACTCTCTAGTGTCGGGCATCAATTGGACGTCGATCTGGAGTCGTCCTTCTCTCTCTCTCTTTCTCTCTCTCTCTCTGGTAACTGGCTTCGATTGGAACGTCGAACTGGAGACGTCCTTCGGGCTTTAGGCAGTTTTTTGGTTTGGCGTCGTTTTTGGCGGTGGCTGGCTGGCTTCACCGGATGATGGCGATGCATCGTTGCAGGCGTTAGGGAAGTCGACGGACTCTCTTCTCTATCTCCTTTAGCCGCCCATTATTATGTAGTCCACGCTTGGCAAAAACAAATCACCGCGTAATTCTTCACCAAAATGAGGCGCACACTGGTAACTCTCTATCTGCAATTCGCTCACGGTACGTAAGAAAACAAAGTCGACGAAGACAAAACAATAGTCACGCGAGAGTGTAGCGCGGAGATGCTCTCCCTATGAAATCCGGGTAAAAACTGTGTCCGACTCGTAGTACTCTCGATTTTATACCACTTTCGAATTCATCCGTTGAGAACCACGCTAAAGTGGCTTGACTTCGGTTTCCGAGGCGATGGAAACGACTTCTGTCCAATGTCTTGAAACGCGGTCACCAGGCGCGTCCTCGCTCCTTTCAGGCTTGGGCTCCAGCTGATTTTCCTGGTCATCCGTGAAAAATGGGTTCGCCCACCCGCTGCGACTCCTAGCCCGGTCCCGACGAAAATAATCCTTCCTTTTCTCCGTGACGCCCCGTGTTGGTGCAAATATGTCATGTTCTAAGCCGCACTGACAGTTCGGCTTTCACTCAGGAAAAACCCGTCTCCCAACTCCCGACGTCTGGCTCGGATACAAATTTATCCACAAAATAAATCAAACCTCACACATTTATATTTGAACATACAATGAATCAATAAACAAAAATTTATATCGAACACTACGTTTCACATGTCACTGGATACCGTGACAATTGAACATGCAGTAATACTTCACTTTCTTTTCTCGTGACTCCGAACTGGGCATGACTACCACAAGAACACTGAAATGTACCTAATTCCACTGTAACACACCACGAACTAAATCTATATAGCCTATTGACACAAAACTGAGCAAAGGTAAATAAAGAAATCTCTAGATTTTCACGCACAAATGCGTTTAAACTTTCTATATATCCCTTCTCTCAGTTATTTAAACAATGACTAATTTTTCACGAGCGAGTGACTCCCGGCCATTCCAGGAGGGCTATTCACGTTCCCATCCCTGTACAAATTGTTTAAAAAGAAAATCTCCACGTCTGTACTTTCACGGGGTGGCTGAGCGCCTTCCACAAAGAACGTGTCTTATCTCTCTCTCAGTGAGCGCGCGTTTTCTGCTGTGGACAAAGAGACTTCCCTACCTCTATGCCTAGCACCAGATAAAGGCTTTCATTGTCGTAGCAGAAATGCTAATGGCTCCGAAACTCAATAAAGAGCCGTTTCAGAATATTCTGCACAACATCGGTTATCTCGGCTAGGGATACAGTTATTTGCTCTTTGTGTCAATTAAGACAACTGCATGGGTCGTGTTAATACAAATAGGCATGTGCTCACAGCACGTGTATCAGAGGTAGCTGAATAGACGGTCGAGGCATTGACGAATTGTTGTTTTAAGTCCACTTTATGCACAGATAGGCTAATCGGGATTGGTTTGATTTGATTTTGATTTGAATTTAAAATTGTGGGGGCGTCAGCACTAAGGCTATTTTGAACCCGTCACATTATACGGGGTCCAGCCCCTTATCGATACAAATAACAACTCTAACGTTGCAGAACTGAAATCATAAAATATTAAAATCTTCTGACTTTCGTTAAAAGCTGAGGCTGTAAAGGGGTACTCAGCACACATAAGGACAAAAGAACAGGACAACACACACAAAATTATACTGGCCATGGGACCAGTCGCCAGAGTCTCGTTAGTCTTCAGTCCAGGGTGCACTAACGTGGAAGTGAGGTTGACATTTGGGTGTACTACGTGGAAGGTCACCCCTTACACCCCTAATCGGGATTGAACCTACAGTGGAAGCCTCTGTGCAATGTGCCTCCATCGTCAAGGCAGTGTTGAATCAGCCAGTGGTGTCCCGGGAGGGAAATACAGCCGGAAATTGGAAAGCCCCCTTCCGCCGAAATTTCAATAACCTGGCAGAGCATTCAGACAATAGCTACGAAGTTCGGCAACCATGTTCACTTTCTTTAATTCACGTCAATTTAACGTAGTACGTACTTACTCTGTTTTTTTCCGTAGTAATAAGCACTGATTAATGGTGGTGGGGACTTTTCATTTTCTGGAGGGGCCCCACTCGGGTCACCCTTTGAATTCATCACTGGGCCAAGATATAAATAACAAAGGTAAGTGCACAAAAATGCCCCAACAGTGAATTGGCGAGTAGTTTTCAGTATGCCCATTATAGTGCGAGTGAATTGTAATTCCTGGACTACCCGTGCTACATGAAGAATCCGGTAGGCTGCACTGAAGGTGACCATCCTTGCATAGGCGCCGACTCCATGGGGCTTGGGGGGGGGCTCGAGCCCCCACAATGTTAACGATGTGGGGGCAGAGCCCCCCAAATAATTTGCTTAAGAGGATCTAATGCATTATTTTGCTTCTCTTGTAAAGTTTATTCTGAATTGTGCCACATGAACTTAACTTTAAATACATATTTGAAATGTTCTAGACCATCAATTTCGGGCGCTGAGACCGCTAAACCATCAACTTTTTGGGGGAGGCTATGATCAGATACAGCAAAACACATGACTTATTACTAGGAATGTAATTATGAGTATTGTTAAAATTTTTACTAAAAAGAGTTTCAAAAGACGATGTGCATGAACTAGGATAGTGGATGGGACGTTCGACTACAAATGGCTCTCACATGACATTCAGAACGAGATCATTGATATATTAGGGCATAGGCGCCGACTCCATGGGGCTTGGGGGCTCGAGCCCCCAATGTTAACGATGTGGGGTGCAGAGCCCCCCAAATAATTTGCTTAAGATGATCTAATGCATTATTTTGCTTCTCTTGTAAAGTTTACTCTGAATTGTGCCACATGAACTTAACTTTAAATACACATTTGAAATGTTCTAGACCATCAACGCTGGGGAGGGGGGGGGGGGCTGAGACCGCTAAACCATCAACTTTGGGGGCGTGCTATAACCAGAGACAGCAAAACACATGAGGGAGGGTATCTAAGTGTCCCCCTCCGATTTCCATGAAACGTGGCAGGTGTATAGAGAGGCCCAAAGGAAGAAATACGTGATTTTTCGGCTAAAAAAACGAGTTTATGGGGCAAAACCCCCTCAAATGTCAAGATGAGGACAAATTGAAGTGGGGGAATGTGACCCCTGTGTCCCTCCGATTTCCATGAAACTTGGCAGGTGTATAGAGGGGCCCAAAGGAAAAAATATGTGTTTTTTTGTTTCTGCTAAAAAAGGGGGGTTTAGGAGGCAAACCCTACCTCAAATATCAAGATGAGGACAAATTGAAGTGGCGATCTGACCCCTGTGTCCCCTTCCGATTGCCATGAAACTTAGCAGGTGTATAGAGGGGCGCAAAGGAAGAAATACGTGTTTTTTTTGTTTGTGCTAAGAAACGGGTTTAGGGGGGCAAATCCCCGCTCAAATGTCAAGATGAGGACAAATTGAAGTGGGGATCTGACTCCTGTGTCCCTCCGATTTTCATGAAACTTGGAAGATGTATAGAGGGGCCGAAAGGAAGAAATACGTGTTTTTTTGTTTCTGCTAAAAAAAGGGGGGTTTAGGGGGCAAACCCTACCTCAAATATCAAGATGAGGACAAATTGAAGTGGGGATCTGACCCCTGTGTCCCCTTCCGATTTCCATGAAACTTGGCAGGTGTATAGAGGGGCCCAAAGGAAGTAATACGTATTATTTTTGTTTCGGCTAACCACGCTGCGTTATTCCTGCTCTGGTCCGTGTATTGTTTTGCCCATGCCTATCCAGAAACAACGGTGTATATGAATTCAGCATCTTTCTACAATTGCACTGCGTTTGGTACCAACAATCCTACAGTTCTGTGCTGTGTGTGTTCCAATTATATGTGCGTATTCTTCCTATGCCAGATTTACGTGGTTTCGGGGTCAGATCCTCACTTCAATTTCTCCTCATCTTGACATTTGAAAGGGGGGTTGCCCCCTAAAACAGTTTTTGAGCTGAAACAAAAAATCAAGTATTTCTTCCTTTGGGCCCCTCTATACACCTGCCAAGTTTCATGGAAATCCGAGGGGGGCACTTAGATAACCTCCCTTGTAAGTATATAATTATGAGTATTGTTAACATCAGGGCCGGATTAAGGTGGGTGCTATTGATGCTGCAGCATTAGGCCCATTCCTGAAATAAGCCCAGATGAAAACAGGCGAGAATTTTCCGAAAGCTGAACAGTTTTCTTTTGCTATATTAACTTGAAAATAAATCTTAGAATGAAATTTGGAGCCCCAATTTCGGACGCCTAGACACAGCGTTACTTATTATACAGTTACTATTATTCTTTGCGCTGTGACGTAACTATAACGTCGTTGTGTTTATTTTTCACCGAAGATTTCAAGTTAATGCTGTCAACTTTACGTTAAACAGTTTACTTAGTAATTTAGCTGCGTTGTCTTGCAATATCTTGGCGACTGTTGCACCTTTATTATTGTTCGGTAAGTGCGACGTAGTAAATTTTTCACTTTGAAAGTTAGTTGTACGAAAAAAATCGACGGTATTTGCAGCATCAGGCCCAATTTCGTCTTAATCTGGCCCTGGTTAACATTTTCGCTAAAGAGTTTCAAAAGGCGATGTGCATGAACTAGGGGAGTGGATGGGACGTTCGGGCTACAAATGGCTCTCACATGGCATTCAGAACGAGATCTTATATTAGGGAGATCTGTTTTGCGCTCCGTGGTAGCAGATATTAAAAGTCGGGAATGTGAACAATTGACATTCTGCATTCGAACTTTGAATGAAAATTTTGATATTTTTGAGAAATGCGTGGACTTTTACATAATTCCGAACACTGAGGCCAAAACTTAAAAAAGGGAGGGAGGGAGTCATTCATTAATTTATTTCAGTGATCAGAGCCCCCCAATAATTTTGACAAGTCGGCGCCCCTGCATCCTTGCGTTGTCTTTCGGAAGGTACAGTCACGAACATCCTGGATTGTAATGACCTCCTTTACTTTCAATGGAATCGCTACAACCCAAAAGTATCCGTGACTGTACTTTCCAATGGCGTTATTACTTCACTGAAGATAAAAGTCCTTTCGAAGTCCCTAGTAAACTTAATGCTCTCCGATATATAACACCTTACGTCACTGTTCTGTACAAAGAATGTCCATTTAAAAGAGGGTCTTGTATTTATAATATTTAACTTGTTGCCGCTAACTTGATGCGGGAAGAAAGGGGTAAAGCATTTTCTATGTCTCCGAATTTCCTCGAGAGTTATAAATATAATATAGGTATATAAAATATAGTTTATATGTATTTGAATTCCATAGTCTCTAAAACTTAAAGAAATACGAGTACACTGCAGACGGCCAAGGCTTGACCTATTTAGCTGAAAGTATGGATTTAATTATTTATTGATCTAGTTTATTTTTCTTCGCTTTTATGCCACTGCTGTATAATCGCAAAGATAAAGATGGGTTATGATATGATGAGATTTGTGAAGGAACATTTACAAAGAACATCCATGCCCAGGCCGGCATTTGAACCCGGGACCCTTGGTATCACAGCGCGCTGTCATAACCACTCGGCAATGAAGGCCTGCGCTTGTATTACCATAAAGAAACACTTTAATAACTAGGTTCCAACTGCATACTTTTATATAAATTGCACGCAACAGAAATTAATAACATTTGATTTCTGTTTTGCTTCTTAAAATTATTCCCTTCTGCATTTAAAAATATTCATATTTTAGCTTAGAGCAACCTTTAGTATATAACTTGGACATTTTAGTTAATTTTTTTTTCTTTGTGCATGTAATTTTACAATAACATTTTCATTTTATAATGTATATATTGTAAGAATTTACAATAGTTTTCAGTAATGTTTTACTCCTGGTGTCTTGAAGGTTTTGACAGAGTCACTCGTGGGAATACGCCCAACTCTTCTTTGGCGGTTTATAGCTTCGCTAAATGAAGGAGTGTCGCAGTAAAAAGGATGTCAAATGAAAGCTACATGTTTTGTTATTGTTACCTATAAGTTTTATTACTGTAAGTCTTATAGCAAAAGAACCATAGAAAAATGAACAGATGAACGTCAATTGGGGCGAATCACCCCGTGTTCAGGTTAAAATGCCCACCCATTAGGGGTAAAATGTCCAATACAAGAAACAATTGTTGTACTGCTTGACATGGCATATTTAAAAGAAAATATTACACAGCGTTAACTGTTTCGTAAACGGAACATCATTTCTACGGACAAGCATAGCGTTTCTAACAAGATCTATTTTGAATTTACCATAGCCTCTTTTACTGTATACATTTGTGAGAAATTGCATTGCACTTTGGACACATGGACGTGAATTTGGTACATATTTCAAGCATCTACATACTACAACGAATACACTGGATTCAGACACATTTTGATCCTTTCTTATCATAATAATGCCCATGGGCATATTGTACTTAATTTCTGTGGGCATATCACCCCACACCTACAAGCAGAAAATTGAATTACTGGGTTGGCAACTCTGAGCACCATGCGGCAGTTTCACTCTGCAGATATGTTTCCCTCACTCTTAATCTTTACACCAAATGTAATTCAATTTCTTTCTCTCTTGGGAATATTATTGCACACTGTTAATACAGCAACGTCCAAAAAATTATTACCTCAAAAATGTTCTTCTTACCTGATGAAATTAACCCTGAATGGCTTCAGATTCTTCTCACAAGCTCCAAACCTGCTGCCTCGTCTCACAACAGTGGGCGCTTTCAAACAAAGAGTTTGAGCATTTAACCCCGATGGGCATAATCCCCCGAGTGACTCTACATGTCCAACTTTGTAACAATTATTTATTGGTTTCAGTAAAACAATGAGACTTGTAACAATTCCGAATCCTTTAACATGACATATTTTCCTAAATTTACTTATAGTTTCGTATAAATGGGCGCATTTTGTGCATTGACCAGACAATGGACGTTATTTCTCCAAATAGATCAATTTGTGCAAACTCTCATTACCGAATAGGAGATTGCCCAAGTAAGCATGTCACTTTAGTGAATGAGAATCCCATTAGCCCAGTCAATGAAGGGGAAAGAAACGTCGAATGTCGGGAATAATTCCTTAAAATCTGAATTTTCGTCACTATTGGGAGTTCAAAATCCCAAAAGTGCCTTCCCCTCCCCCCGTTGCTTAGTCCCGAGCACCCTCCCAATCTTCATACTCTCAGGTTCTTAGTTTCTGGTTTATATCTCCGTAACTAATGGCCATAAGCAGATAATGTTTTTTTGGTCTTGATCCCCATTACATGACTTAAAAAAAGGCTCAGTCAGATTTTTTAATAATGTCAGTGGATTTGCCGTAATTTAAAAAATAATCTTCAAAAAGGCTGATTTTTCTAGAACCTTTTGAAGTTTGCACATTATTACTTTTAAACAAATTTATCGACAGGAAATTGTTTGGTATAAAAGCTATTGCCTAATTTGTAAGTTTTAAATTAATACAATTTCCAATGTACGTATTTTAATCGAAGATACGCCATAAAATGTGTCTCCAAATGGAAGATAGTAACAAAAAGTGTGTCTCGTAACGACACATAGCGTATCATAGTCCGGCCGCTAAGTCTCTAACAATTAACGAATTTATAATACCAAGAGGATTAATTGTCATAACATTTAAGATATTTTCCGTCGAAGAGACAATCGCTATCTGCATGCTGACGGCCGCCATATTAGATATTTTTGTTTATTTGAAATGTCTCGTTAACCGTGGCCTATAACGTCCGGTTTTCTGAACTGTATTGAATCGAATTGTTGTTTTAAGTCCACTTTATGCACAGTAAGGCTAATTGAGACTGAACCTACAGTTTAAAGTGGGATCCGAACCTCCACCGGGTATCAAACCCGGGACCCCGTGATCACAAGGCGGCGACGCTGAGAAATGGTGAGTTCTGTGCAAGATTTAAAGTTTTCGAGACCTGACGTCACTCCCACCTTCAACCCACAAAGTTTATAATTGCCTCACCTGTATCCAAGTACCTTGTAAACACACACACACACACACACACACGCTCACCAGATTTTCCTTTTCCCCCAGTTAAAAAGAAAGATGATACTGTTTGAAAACTGTTTCTTGAACTAGAGACAAAATAGTGAAAACAAAAATGCACAATTACACACTAAAGAAAAAAAGAAAACAAATTCCTTTTGATAACTGTATATGCTTCTCTTGGCGACATAGACGTCGAACAATGTTAGCTACCGTTCTGAAAAATCGTAATGCGATGAAAGTATTAACGTGCACAGAGATGTTGTAAAGTCTTAACAATCTCACCCAACCAATGAGAGACACGCACTTGAAGCAACATGATTGACAGGCTAAGTCTTGACGTCATACTGACATTCATTTTCAAGGAATTCTTATATAAAATGTCAGGAGTAGTTAGTTAGTTTTTGTAACGTCTAAATTGTACGCTGTTTGATCTTCAAAAGGATTGCCTGTTTAGACTACAGATCGCCCGAGATATATCGAATGTGAAGAAGCATATCATAATCAAATTTTGAAAGAATATTCAGGTACGGATATTATTCGGATATATTGTCCGGATAGTATTATAATAATCAAATCAAGAAGATTTAGATGGGCAGGCCATGTGGCACGAATGGGAGAGGAAATAAGAGTTTACAGGTTATTTTGCTATAAGACTTACAGTAATAAAACTTATAGGTAACAATAACAAAACATGTAGCTTTCATTTGACATCCTTTTTATTGCGACACTCCTTCATTTAGCGAAGCTATAAACCGCCAAAGAAGAGTTGGGCGTATTCCCACGAGTGACTCTGTCAAAACCTTCAAGACACCAGGAGTAAAACATTACTGAAAACTATTGTAAATTTATTGATCTAGTTTATTTTTCTTCGCTTTTATGCCACTGCTGTATAATCGCAAAGATAAAGATGGGTTATGATATGATGAGATTTGTGAAGGAACATTTACAAAGAACATCCATGCCCAGGCCGGCATTTGAACCCGGGACCCTTCGTATCACAGCGCGCTGTCATAACCACTCGGCAATGAAGGCCTGCGCTTGTATTACCATAAAGAAACACTTTAATAACTAGGTTCCAACTGCATACTTTTATATAAATTGCACGCAACAGGAATTAATAACATTTGATTTCTGTTTTGCTTCTTAAAATTATTCCCTTCTGCATTTAAAAATATTCATATTTTAGCTTAGAGCAACCTTTAGTATATAACTTGGACATTTTAGTTATTTTTTTTTCTTTATGCATGTAATTTTACAATAACATTTTCATTTTATAATGTATATATTGTAAGAATTTACAAAATTTTGTTGGAAAACCTGTAGAAAGGCCAAGACGAAGATGGATGAATAACGTTGAGATGGACCTAAAGGAAATCGGTAAGAATGGAAAATATTGGATTTATCTTGCCCAGGATAGGGACAGATGGGAGGCTCGTGTTGCTGCAGCCATAAACCTGTGGGTTTATGAAGGCTTGAGAGTTAGAGTTAGTAAGTTAATCACGTTCTACACTTCAAATTTAATGCCCATCAAAAATAAATCAATGACATTTTCCAATAAAATTGGACGGTTTCAAACAACCGTAACTTAAATTTCTAATCGATAAAAAGTGATTACACGAACACACACACAAAGGAATGCGTATACATAACGAAATCTGACACTTGAATTCCACCCAAAGCTCATTAAAATGGGTCCACTAGTTTTCCTCCGCCCAAATAATTTCAAATGGCATCGAATTTCAATGTTGAGCCAGGCATCGTAAGTCAGTGGCGACTGTAATGAGCTACGAAGCCAGAGGTCGCAGGTTCGAACCATGGTTAAGCTTTGAATGTATCATCGAGTTTCTCCTCATCATCCATTATCATCACCGTCGCGATTAACCTAGGAGTTAGAAAACCCACGTAAGATAACCGAAATAGGAAGACAGACCATTTCAAAATGAAAGCAAATCAGGTCGGGTACTTCAATATGTTATGGGGGTTGTAAGGTAAACATTTGATGTTTGAACCGGTTTGTGTTTTTCTCTCTTGTTAACCAACTCTCTCTCTCTCTCTACAGCTATATAAATCGATAAAATCACGATCGTATCTGACAACCCTCAAGAAACATAATAATGGGTGGTGTTTTGCAAGGGAGAAAAGTAAGAGACAGAAAAAGAAAAACAGAACGAGAAAGGAGAGAGAGAGGAAGAGAAATAAGACATATCGAGGGCTTGTGCGGGAAAGAGAGAGAGAGAGAGATGCAAGAGAGTAAATGAAAGGTAGAAAAATATAGAAAAGGATTTGAAGCATACAGCTAGGAACAGAGAGAAAGAAGAAAGCAAAGTCGAAAAGAAAAAGAGAAAAGAAAATCGTATCAGTGAGACGGAAAACAAGGAAAAATGAGAAAGAGTTAACGAGAAAGAGAAAGTATAGAAGAGGATGAGACAGAAATTAGAAAAAGAGGAAAGACGAAAGAATTTTGGTAAGAGAGAGAGAGAGGAAACAATATAATTGAAAAAGATTATATATATATATATATATATATATATATATATATATATAATATATAGGAGGAAAGGGGAAGATGGCTGAAAGAAGTAGAAATAGTGAGTGCGCAAAGGGAGATAAATTAGGACAAGGGGAGTTCAACAATTATTACCCCTAACATAGAAGGAATGCTCCGAAACAACTGAAATTTTTTATGTGTCATGTATGACGCTTTGAATGATTACACACAAACGGTCAGCCATGTAGGGTCTATAATGTGAATGTTATGTTATATTTTTCAGGACAAGGTGAGCTCTGACTGAGGAAATGGAAAAATCTGGAAGTTTGAGCCGTCATTAAGTACCTCCAGAAGAAGGGGTTAACACCGAAGGAGATTCATGATGACATGGTGAATGTGTTGGGTGATGGTATTCCGTCATACCAAATTGTCAAGAATTGGTCACGTGACTTTCGGTGCGGCAGGGAGAGCTGTGAACATGCGTCAGGTGCAGGACCACCCATAACAGTGTGCACACCTGAAACATCAACATGGTTCACAACCTGATAATGGTTGACAGACGATTGACAGTTCGCAGGTTAGCTGAGGTTACTGGCTTGTCAATCGGTTTAATAGAAACCATTTTACACCAAAACTTGGAGATGCGCAAGGTATCTGCGCGATGGGTACAGAGAATGTTATCCATTGATGCTGCTGCAGGATAATGCTCCAGCCCACAGAAGTAATATTACAACCGCCGCTGTTGCTGCTGCTGGATTTGAACTACTCAAGCACCCTCCCTACTCTCCAGATCTTGCCCCGAGTGACTTTCACTTGTTCCAAAGGCTAAAGCAGCACCTGTGGGGGACCACCTTTGCCAGCGATGCGCATGTTATGCATGCTGTCGAAGAATGACTTCTAGCAAAGCCATCGCAACTTTTTGAAACTGGTATTCGTGCTCTGGAACATAGGTGGGAAAAGTGCATTACAGTGATGGGAGACTATGTGGAAAAATGACATAAATTATATGTCAGAGACATTAATTGTTGAACTCTTCTTGTAGAACTAGAAATAGAGAAACAAGCAAAGAAAGGATTCAAGGAAGAAAAAATGGAAGAAAGAAAAATAAAATAGGAAGAAACACGAAGAGGAGGAGGGATAAAGAAACAAAAAGAGAGAGGAAAAATACAAGTTCACAAAGAGAGATTGCCGATTAGACATTCAAGGGCTGTGGAAAGACTACAATTTGAAAAATGTTAAACCAGTAAATGCTCTCTTTTGTTTTCTGGCTGGTATGACGTCGTCTTTATGTTGAAACCTTACGTCGAAAATGGCACTGCGTTCTAGCAGTATCGATTTAATGTCCAAACACTTCTTGCTTCGCGATATCGACTCTTCAACACGTGCCATAAAATTTCAGAGTCCAGGTCGCGTTGAAGAGAATGCTTCACTCTCCCCCCGCCCCCTCTCCCAGATATCCCTTTTCACAAGAAAGGGCAGACATGGCAGTTGTAAACATTTTACGTGCATTTTGCACGACCTTCTACTTTTACGATGAGATTTACGGTCAATGCAACGAGAGGAGATGCAATACACCATTGTAGAAATGCTCGATATGAAGATATATGCAATAAAATGGAGAACAGTGACTGAACAGTGTTGACAACTTTTTCAAGTTATCACTAAATTGGTGATTGTGTCCAGGTAAATTGTAAAAGCTGAAACCAATTTTGTGCGCAGGGAATCGATCCTTTATTACAAGTTCAGAGGCAGCCACTACGCTATCTGGGAGGTCCACCGTCTCTGAGGGTCTATTGCCTAGCGATGCAGGGTTTTACGTAAGTAAGCTAGTTAAGATAATCTTCCTCGTGCACATTACCCCGTGACATAAAGGGACATATAGCGTGATGGACAGATAGGGCCCCACACATTCTCGATCTCGGCATTTTTCTTTAAAGTGATGTGTTCAGCACCACGCTCCGCTGCCATTTCACCATGCACCCATTTATTTCAGGCTGGGTGAATCCCAGAGCCGCTTCATGCACAGACAAAGCCGTAAAAATGCGGACCCGGGTCTCCTGCGTGGAAGTTTGGGATCCTGGTTATCCAACGTAACTTTCTAACTGTTAGATAAATCGCGACGATGAGGATGGATGGAGAGTGGAAGAAATAGATTAACTCCAAAAGAACGTTAATCTAAGATTTGATCCTAAAACCTTCATAAGTCGAGCACTCAACGAGGCCATCTACAGGATTCTATTTATCTCTAAATCCGATTGGTAATTCACGTAGTAAGGCATTACAGTGAGTAGTATAATCGGGACTGGACCTACAGTTTAAACTGCAACTACCACATGTCTCCTCAGCACATCGAAGTTGCACTACTCCATCGGAGAGGTCCTGGAATTCCAGCGTGGGTATTTTGCGAAGTGCGTTTAAATGTACTATGAAGACAAATAGGAGTAGTGAACATTCGCGATTTCGACTGTATTGAAGGTGATGTGATGACCAGTACTCCCCCGCTACCTTTAACTACCAGGGATGCACACATTCATTACAGGCTCGGCTATCCCCAGAGCCACTTATAGTAAATCCCATTTGCGATCAGACAACCAGGAAACTGAACCAGTTCTCTTGCGTGAAATGATGAAATGAAGCCAGCGGAAAACAGAAAGAAACTTCCATGCATTAGCATTCGAACCTTGAGCACCACATCACATAAGTCCCTTTTTGGTAGCGAGTTCTGTACATAACAGTATTTTCACACAAACGACCCCCTCCCTCTCTCTCTCCCCCTCTCTCATATAGTATAGTTCGGTGGAGTCATCCATCTCCCTTGCAGTCAGTCCTATACTTTGCCCTTTTCTCCTGACTTTGATTTTTGGCATAGGCTTTCTTTGTGACTGTCCCTTCATCAAATTCATCTAATCATCATTCATCCTTATCGTCTCGATTATCCACAAGTGACAGAAAAACTATGCCCAATAACAAAAATACAACCCCCTAGGGGACCTTGCCTTGTAATCAAGGGGTTTTGGTTTCGATATCATGCGGAAACCCATAGTGGTTCTGAACCCACTGTAGGTCGAATCGCGATTAATCTATCTGTGCATAAAGTGGACTTACAACAACAATTCAACCCAACAACCGCCTAAGCAGACCACTGTTATTGTGTAAAAACCATAAAAATTATACGTTTCTCACATGAGATTTAATTAAGCTTTAATTAACATGTAAAAATATCAGATCCTCATCAATTGATAAGTGATGAAATTGCATTTTAAATTAATAGACACGAAGGTGTTCGGTGCCTGTTATTTAGTTGGCTTGGGATTTTAGTATTATCTGGAATTTCTTGTTGGCAACACTTGCATATAACTGGCTCATATTCTACAGCAAAGGAGCGATATGTCCCTTGGAACGGTTTAAACTGAGCCGTTGGGAAGTTGAATGGAATGACAAACGGTATAGATTATGGCTGCAGTTTTTTTTGGGAATTGGAGTGAGGATCGGGCACATGGGATTTAAAACAGAAGGCTTGAGTGAGGAAATGTGCGAGAGAGAAAACAAGGGTGAAATGCCAAAAGTATTTAGATGTGGAGGAGAGATACAGACAAGAGAGAGAGAGGAACAAGCTGGACGAGTGAAAAGAAAAAGAGGAAAAGAGCGAGGAGAAGAAGATAGAGCGAAAGTGGGAGAGAAAAGGACAATAATAAGAAAAATAGAGATAAGGAAAAAAGGGAAGTGACAGGGGTTGGACAAAAAATAAAGATAAGAGAGGAGAGAGAGAGAGAGAAAAGTAAAAATGGTGAAGAAAGGGGGAAATTGAGATAGAAATGAAAGAGAAAGGTATATCCAGAGAAGCAAATAGGAAAGAGGTAAAAGATGGTTTCAAACGGACACAGGCAGAAAATTCTGAGAAAGAGAGAAAGGGACGATAAAAAAGAGACAGGTAGGCAAACAAAAGAGAGAGGACATGGAGACCGGAAAATATAGAAACAGGAAGAGGGTAGAGAAAACAACAAGGGAGGAAGAGAAAATGAATGAGTTAGTGAGAAATGCAAGTGAAGAGACAGGAAGTGAAAAGAGTTAGACAAGCGCACAGAGATATAGAAATATAGACAGAGAAGTAGAGGGAAGGAGACAGGGAGAGAGAGAGAGAGAGAGAGAGAGAGAGAAAGAGAGAGAGAGAGAGTGAGAGGCGATAGGAGGAAGAAGAAGAGACGTGCAGACAGAATGCAGCATTGCTCATGATCTGACAAATAACATAAACCGTATTGCGCAGTATACGGAAAGTACCATTGAAAGTTTTTATGTACGAGCGAGTCATATTCCCCAAAAAAGTTATCAACGAATGTTATTCACTTTACTGATATTTTTATGACTATATGTCACTACCACCCGATTCAACGAGGAGTATAATTCACACGAACTATAACAGAAATATAAATGGAATAAACTTTCGAAATCCATTCGACAACGAAGTGCTACCATAATATACCTAAATTCTCCAACCTACAAAACTTCACATGGAAATAACCTGATTATAATACAGAACATGCATACGGCAATGTTTGCATAATCAGATAAATATTATTACGAATGGACAGTCTCTCCCAGCGCATTGATGGTCGATTCAGGATCGCGTTAACTCAAGTTTCGGGTTCGAATCCTGTCCTGAGCATGGGCCACATTTATTTTCACCACGCACTTGCAAGATATTTAAAATGAACTTACATGGAAGTCAGTAATAAGCTGTGCGCCAAGTCAACTTTGCAGCAGGGTGTCGCATATGTAGATCCAAACGTGCGCGTAGAATATAGTTCCGCTGAGATTGGTTTTATTCCGACGCAACTGCATACTTGCAAGACAAAAGTATTTTTAATTCATAATACAAGTATACAGACAAAATGATACATCCATTAGCAGGTATGGACTTGATCGGTTGCTATCACTGTGCAGACGAACTAGGATCCGCAGATTCGCCAACTGGGCAGTCGATTGCGCGGAAGGAACAGTGAAGCCCAAGAGCGAGTCTGAATACGTTGCAGACCGCGTGGATAATGCACACTCGCACAATTCCTACCAGCACCTTCTCGCCAGAGTCCTCCTTGACTGGATGACTTATACTCCAGGGAAGACTGAAAACTACACACGAAATACATATTAAAAAGTAATATGTATATTATTATTGAAAAAAAGATGGAGCTGATGGTTGCTTGACAATAAAGTACATAAAAGCGATGGGTATATACGAGCTTCAAAGCGTTCCTTATACTACCCAGGTTTTTGAAAGTGTCCTCCCTAGGCTGGTACGCGGATATGGAAAATCTATAATCTGTTTCTTGTGCGTGAGGAACATGAAACGTGTTGAATTCTGTCGCCAATTTCATGAAATATCCGCATTCTACCGTATCGTACCCAAGGTATTGGGTAAGAAGTTACAAGTCTTATGTTATTCTTAACATAGCAGGAAGCAGAGAAAGGAATGCGGAATAAGGAATCAGGCAAACGTTAGGTTAGTGACTTGAGAGACGACTAGGGAATGAGCGTTGGAATCGTGAGGGAGCGAGAGCAGTTGGCGAAAATATGAGAGAGAGTAAGGACGGCAGATTGTGAGAGAGAAGGGAAGTGGGAAGCGATTATTGGACAATGTTGCGTGAACAGATTGGATTCTGACAGGAAGGTCAGACAAATGGCAATTTAGAGGACAATCTATGAAATAACCTTCATCTATTTGTGAGGCAAGTATTATCCTCCACTTACCAATATCCATATCGGTTCAGTCATGGAGAGTAAAAAACCCATATCTAACGTGAGTTAATTCTATCGCCATTCCTTTAAATGTAACCTCTTGCATATATCACATTTAGGCCAAGCGAGTGATAACCATCTGAAAGATGAATGATGAATGAGTACACCACCCAACTCAATCTAAAGGTTCTTGGTTCGATCCCATCGCAGTGCGTAACATTAAATAAATTGAAACTATATGTTGTTTTTTTTAGTTGTTATTTTATTTAGGCTACTCTGTCAGAACATTTCTGCGCTAGTGAAACTAGCGTTTCTCTGACATTTAGCTAAGCAGGAATTCAACACACGCCATAACAACCTTGTATGTATGCTAGTACAACTTGCAATATTTTAAATACCACGTTTTCATTCTATAAATGTAGATGTACCTCGTTTGTTAGCATAATTACAATGATGTTAACAGAAAAATGAAATATGCAAATCAAACTATAGCTGTAATTCCCGTGGCTTGGCTAGGACTGTTATACCTTTCATTAGGAACAAGTCTCATATTTTGGCATGCTTTCGTGTATTAGATGTTCTTTTTAATAGGCAAAATGTGAAAAACAGGGTTATATCCCCCATGGGTACTCTTGTATAAAGAACTAATCTTAAGGCAAGCTCAGTGAGGATCCATACACAGAAAATATAGCGAATCTATATTGATTGGTTTGCTTTATTTTACTTAGCCACTTTTGTGCCACTTTTGGCTAATTTGCGAAGATGGGGATGAGTGATGATATGATGAAAGTGATGAATGGACACTCACAAACATCCATGCCCAGGTCGGGATTCGAACCCGGGACCCCTGGCGTAGTAGCGCGATGTGCTAACCACTCCGCCACGGGGGCCGGCGACAATCTCATTAGTTAGTCGCTTTGCAATAAAGGGGTCTAGGGTTCGATACCCGGTGGAGGCACATAGTAGTTTTTGCATCCCACTTTTAACTGTAATTCCAGTTCCAGCATTTCTGTACATGAAGTGGACTTAAACAAACAAACAAACAAAAAAACTCAACCCAAGTTGTATGTATAAATATTACCAAGTAAATTATCAATCACTATGCTATGTTAGATTCAAGACTTGAAAAAAACTTCTGTTTCTCAAAGGCACAAATAATGTGCGATGCACAATTTGCTTGGTACTTTTTATGCGTTTAACTGTACGAATCCTGAATGAGACATAGAAAATAGCCTAATTCTTTTTCTATCATTGCTTAAAGTGATAAAGACAACATAAAGTAATACGTGTTATAATTGCTGTAACAAAACTAATTCAAGAGTCCATAAAACCTGGTAAGTTGGACATTCCTGTTTTTACAAGAGAACAAATTAAAAATTTCAAGACTCACTACTTTTCCCCTGTATACAATTTTTAAGTTTTCACATTTCTCAAGACTTATCTAATTGTACTCTGTATAGTTTCAACATACAAAACACACTGACGGGCAAGCACGTATCCAGGAATTCCTTTCGGGGGGGGCTCAACACCATTTTTTTAAAGGGGTATAGTAAGAACCTTACAATTCTATGTTTAAGACCAGTGGTGGCAATTGGGTTCCAGAACGGGGGGGGGGGGGCAGAGCATGGTGCAAGGAAAGTTTACTTTCTCTTGGTAGACAAGGCTTAACATTAAGAGGCCATAATGTTGAGGCAATAAAATGGGGAGCAACTATCCCTTAAATCGTCGCCACTGTTCAAGGCTGCCAAATTATTCAGAACGTGAAATCAGAACATTTTTTACCACTCGACTCCTCTGTTTCCATGCATTAACATTAACATTGTGTGCCGGAACCATCTCAGTACGTGTGTTTGTCCATTTCTTCTCATTAGGCATAAAAACATCTATGGTGTGTTTGAGTGTTTTTACGAAGCTGTTACACATGGACGGGATGGACAATCCACTCGACAACGCGAGATTCAAATTGTGGGCTGTGAAATGGACGCAGACAGCTGTCGAATATGTATCTCTGATTCGAGCCTTAACACCACTAACGTGTCTTGTACTCCCATGTTTGCAGCTCTTATAAAAGCCGATACCTACCAAATTGTTTAGATTCAGGCCTTAGCACTCACAAGTGTTCAAAAATGCCTGTCACAGCTTCCGCTGTCTTGTCATAAATCGGCACAAAACAAAGGAAGTCTTCTCGAATACAGCTGGATCACGAAACAATTAATGCACAGTGAAAACCCTTCCGTTCCCAACACATCTAATGTTTCGTTTCCCAGTATGATCAAATGCTTATTCATTTATCTTCAGTGACGTGCCCAAGGGAGGGTTGGTGAAGTCATAACCCCATTTTACCAGTATTCCTTTTTTTTTAAAAAAAAAAAAGAAGAAGAAGAAGAACGTCAAAGACAGGAAAAAATGGCAAAATCAGGACTGACCACCAAAAATAGTATGCGTAACCCATCTCCCTTCCGAAAATCCTGGGCACGCCACTCTTTATCTCACACACATTTTTTTTAAATCAACTCACCAGAAGTTTTTATCATTCCGTATTGGAGATTAAAGTAGGATTTGATCCTTTAGGGTGCTGTCGTCTGCCTGCCTTCACACCTAACCTTAACAAGGCCCTAATTTTCCATCCTTGTGACTTGGATTTTCAAGACTTAGGAAGGTTACAGACCGAAGGGACACGCGATACATGTCGAATGGACCAATCAACAGCAACGTTTCACACCGTAGCGACACAAAAGGCCGCACAAACCTCCCTTATTAGGCCACTGTCATTGTCACCTCGAAGTAGTAGCTCTTGTTGAACACAGAAGAAAAAATGTATCCTCAACCGGTGGGAATGCTCCTCAGTTTTCTTCTCTCTCCTATATTTTCTGTGCTTGTTCACTATAAAGGCAACACCTTACGATTTGATATACACAGGACATGTACTATGTAGACATTTTAACGAAAAATCGGTTGAAGTCGAGGATGGCTAGGTGGCTCAGTTGGTAGAGCCCTGATTCGGGTCCTGGTAGAGCCTACAATTTCCGCCTAAAATGTCCACATATGCAACATCATCTTGCTTTCTCTTCTCGACATTCATAACATTTTCGGCTGTCTCTTTATGGTAGTTAAGTGTTTGAATGTATTTTGAACCAAGTAGGCTTAAACAACAATATTTTTTTATATCATGAAATTCTCGGACTGCGTATACGAAATTTAGTTCTGGCAAAACTAAATCATCACTCAAAACTTTGATTTTCACTTGATCTATGCAGATTATTTCTGTTTTAATAAACCACTCCAATATCCGGTACTGCTGAAATATTCACTTTAGAGAGAGAGAGAGAGAGAGAGAGAGATAAAGAGAGAGATGCCTTGATCTCTGCGGCCCTTGACCCGAACTAGCACTACACTGAGGCCCCGGAAGTTCTGCTGTCGTCAATGTCTTGATTTTCGAATCACTATATCTTATAAAGCAACCAGAGGACGCTGACTGATCACTAATTGACTGTATGAATTGTCACACTTACCTCTGAAATCTCATTAACCGATTCTTTGTAGAGATGAACCGAAAAATTGAATCCGCGTATTTATATCCTCATTACATTCTAGAACGTTCCACAGATAAAACGATTCGTTAATATTGCCAGTAGTTGACTCCTCTCATTTAAGAACGTACCCTTTCCCGCCTTCCAGAGATTATAAATTACAACAAATCGTCCTACTTGTGGCGCTACCTTTGTTGTGCAGCTTCCAAATGCTGACAAGTCTCTACATAGTGCTCAAGTGCGCTGCGACAACACCGAAAGCGCAAGAAAAGTTTACGTGCAATATTATCAACAACAGGGTTTATAGAACTTTCTCTGTCTTGCCTAGATAATTGTCTGTCTCCTTAAATCATCGTCACATTATTCAAAAAGCCAAAAACCTAATTTTATCTAGTGAAAAATAAAAAAAATTCTGGGGGGGGCCTCGGGCCACCTCAACCCCGCCTTGGATACGTGCTATTAACAATAACAGAGTCATAGAACATTCTCCGTCTTGTCTCGATAATTATTTCTCCCAAATTATCATCACATTATTCAAGAAGCCAAAATCCTAATTTTATCTAGTGTAAACAGAAACATTTCCTGAAGGGGGCTCGAGCCTCCTGATTCCCACCTTGGATACGAGCTATTGACAATAGTAGGGTTATAGAACACTCTCCGTCTTGTCTCGATAATTATTTCTCTGAGATTTATAAATTTATTATCTTCACATTATTCAAGACGCCAAAAATCTAATTTTACCTAGTGTAAATTTCCTGAGGGGGGGGAGCTCGAGCCACCTCATCCCCACCTTGGATATGTGCTATTAACAATAACAGGGGTATAGAACATTCTCAGCCTTGCCTCGATAATTATTTCTCTCCTTAAATTATTTTCACATCATTCAAGAAGCCAAAAACCTAATTTTATCTAACGTAAACTGAAAAATTTCCTGGGAAGAGGGTCGAGCCCCCTGTGCCCCATCTTGGATACGTGCTATTGTCAATAACAGGGTTACGGAACATTCTTCGTCTTGCCTTGATAATTATTTCTCTCCTTAAATTATTGTCACATTATTTTATTTCACACCACAAGAAACCAAAAACCTCATTTTATCTAGTGTAAACCTAAAACTTTCGGGGGGGGCTCAAGCCCCCTAAGCCCCCCCTCTGGATACGTGCCTGCTGACGGGGCTATTTAATGCCATCGACAACAGCAACTCGATAGAATTGGATTTATCACTTCTTTCTCCTGTACTCGTTAATTGAGGACTAAAAGTGGTAAACGTTGTAAGTGCCAAAAGCGAAAGTGTTGGGAAATCGCATCGTTCCGTACATCAGCCCGTAAGAACGTGTACACTAGTGACCTCTTTACACGCCCTTTGAACTACTTAGAAGGCTACCAGCCACATTTCACGTTTACCACATTATAAAGCATGGCACATTTCACAGTTTAACGTGGAAAACGGTGTTTGAATTATTGTGGAACTTACAACGTTTACCAATTTTAGTCTTCAAATGTATAATGCAAGCGAATAAGAATTATACATCTAAAATTCGTCAAAATTCCAATTGTGGAGCGTATATACAAAGGCTGGAAGATTTGAATTCTGTCGCCGGCGCATTGTTTCTCAGAAAACGGTCGTCACGTATTATATTCTTGTAGAGCTGTTGGTGTAGGTGTTCAATTTTCAGCTAATGAGCGATGTAACTTTCCAGTGTTGCAAAGTCTTTGCGGCGAGATCAATCCTCTGAATAACTGCTTTTCCACTGTGTTTATTTGAGATTCAAAGGGACAGAGATCTTACGCGTCGACGCACAACTTCATTAAAACGCCGCCGGACGAACACCGGAACGTGCTCAAACATGTTCATGAAAGCAGCACGAGGGACTAATTTTATCAACAGATGGCGCCAGGAGCGCACTGCATGAAACGAGACTTTAAATAGGCAGTGCGCATGTCTGTACATGCGCAGTCAAGCTTATTAAGAGCCTTCCAGAGCATACTGTAAACGCACGTGTAGCTTTTATGATTTTCATTATTCTTGATGCAGTAAGATAACTTACTTTGGCATTACTCAATAAAGTTTTATAATAATATTATTTTATCCTAACCTAAATGGTTCGAAAGCTGATTTAAAATTATCGAACCCTCATGTTCCTACTCGCAAGGTTAGAAATTTATAATTCAATAAAAGTGTGCAAAAATTAAATAGGTGATTGTCCACTGAACAAATTCAAACAGAGAACTTAGGGTCGGAGAAGCCACCGTAACGAGATATGAGCTGAAACACGTAGAGCTCTAGCACATATCATATACGCCACACTATAGCATATATACAGTATGTAACATTGTTATTCGTACACACAGAATTTCCGAGGAAAAAATGTCATATCTACTAGTAAATATAATGATTTTCATATGTACCTGGAAATTAATGTTAATGAAGGTTTCAGCAACAAATGTCAATAAAATTGTATGTTCAAAATGTATAAAAAGAGCATATAATTTGTGTGAAAAGAGAAAAACACGCTGTTTCATGCAACATTGTTATTCGTACAGGCAAGAGCTTCAATCTTCCTCGCATACAGCGCCACCGCTATTCGGGCGATTTCGTGCAGTTTGCAACTTCGTAACAAGTTTGAACATGCAGCCGCGCTACCCGTCAAGCGGAATGCTGGCGTAGGTATTGTTGTAGGCCTATCGTCTATCTATCAGAGTGTTCGAAATGGGCAAGGTGAAGGAATTTAGTTCCAATCTGAAGGATGTTATTATAATTTGGCCCTTAGAGGTTATTCGTTAAGAAAAATTGGACAAACAGTCAATAAATCACACTCCACAGTTCAATACATAGTAAACAAATTTAGAGAGGATGGTTCAGCACAGAATGTGCCGAGAAAACCAAAAGAGAGACGGTTGAATAAACGTAATGAACGCTTTATTTTAAAAAGAGTGCGAGAAAACCCCCGACTAAGTGTTCCTCAGTTACGACCGTTAGTAGAAAATGTTACTGGCAAGATGATATCCGATCAAACTGTCCGACGTGCCTTGTGGAAGCATGGATATCATGGCAGAATACCACGAAAGAGGCCCTATGTAAGTAAGGTGAATCGCAGGAATAGACTTTCATTCGCGAAAGAGCACACCCACAAGGACCAGGAATTTTGGGATAGTGTCATATGGTCAAACAAGTCCAAGATTAATATATACGGGTCAGATGGGATAAATAGGGTCTGTAGAAAATCAAATAAAGAGAATGATCTCATTAATACAGTTCCGAAAGTTAAACACGGTGGTGGGTCATTAATGAATTGGGGCTGTATGTCGTCCAAAGGTGTTGGTACCATCCAGTTTATTGATGGTATCATGGATGCATATGTCAGGCACAAATAATTAGTGAATCATGTGTTCCAGGGTGCATTATATCACATATTTGGACATATTGAAGAACAATGTAAAGCAGAGTGTCCAAAAAATGGACATGCCGCCTAACTACAGATTCCAACAAGACAACGACAGTAAGCATAAGCGCGAGTTAACATGAATTGGCTAATATGAAATGTGCCCAAACTACTACAAACACCAGCTCAAAGTCCAGACTTAAAACCCCTCGAGAAATTATGGGCAATTTTGAAGAGGCGAGTCCAAAAAGCAGGCGTCAAGTCCAAACAAGAGTTGAAAACTGTTGTGCAAGCCGAGTGGAATAAAATAAGGTCTGAAACATGTCTGAAACTGGTTAATTCTATGAAGAACAGGCGTCAAGCAGTAATTAAAGCCAAAGAATACGCATGAAAGTATTAGAACTGTGAGTCAATTTGCTCTGAATATACTTTTTTCTTTTGTATTATTAAGTGTACGAATAGAAAAGTTGTACAAAAAAATGGCATGTTTCTCTTTCAGTTTCATTAAATTTATTATTGTCATTGGTTATACAGAATTTGGGTAAGATTTTATGTTCCTAATGATATTAGTTATTGAATTGTAAAGAAACAATTTAAAAAAAGTGTATTTCCTTTCAGATATTAAAGCATTTTCTTTGAAAACCCGTGTGTACGAATAAGAATATTACATACTGTATCCATAACTAAAAGAAAGAAACAAAGAAGTGCTCCCCTGTGCTTAGCACCAGGCCATGAAGGCGTATAGGGGGCGTGGGGGTATCCATAGGAAGGACAAATATAGACATTGCTGACGTACAATGAGTAGCTAAATTTATTGACATTGATTTACGCGCATGAGTTATGTGCTTGATGTTTGGAAACAAACAGTTGTTAACAATGTACACTTATGTACCTAAAAACAGTTGTTCAAAATGACGACGAACAAACCAGAATGCAAGCATCCATTATAATATCCCTGGGCCTCCCCCATGGCGCAGTGGTAGCGTCATTGCCTTGTAATCAATGGGTCCCGGGTTCGATACCCGGTGGAGGCACAATTGGTTCGGATCCCACTTTAAAACTGTAGGTCCAGTCCCGATTAGCCTTACTGTGCATAAAATGGACTTAAAACAGCAACTCATGTAATATCCCTGGGTTGTTACAAATCACATCACAAACGGCAACAATCCTGACAACTAATTCCACGTCCGTATTCACTGGGGTCTCATTAACAAGTGATTTGAGATATCTCAAGGTGTTCCGTCAATCGCAAAACAATGTGTAAAAAGCCAACCAGCGCCATCTCTTGGCGTTGAGTACTACTAAAAACAATATAGAGCGTACAGCAAAGACAGACACAGAGGTGAAGCTTCATCTACAAAACTGACTCAATTTTCACGAAACCTGGCAGTGAACATGAAGATAAAATAAAGTAATTTTATTTAATGGTGGTAAATTGTATTTATGTAATGTTTTCGTGTTTGTGAATAAATTGATGATGTGTGTGTGGCTTTCGAAGAAAATGTCCTCTTTTTAGCATTTCAAAATATGGTAGCCCTATCATAATCTCAGCGGTGAAGGATGCCCAACAGTCCTGAGCCGCAACACAAGGCGAAAAATTAAATAGATTCAGGTCTTCGCGGGCCAGCTTCCCAATTCAATCCAGTGAACAGGAAATGCAACATCGAGATGGTTTCGGATATCCACACTGAAGTGAGGCGGTGCTCCGTATTCTGTACGCTGGTTTCTCCGATCCTAGGTTTCCTATCTCAAATTGCACAGTATTGCATCACCTTTTTTCGTGTTTCATTTTTGCACGCTTTGACTGAATCGTCCTGTATATTGGAACCCAGAGGGACAGAAGCGTTAGTAAGGTTACCGTAAGATCATGATTTTATTTATTGATAATATACACTCAGCGGCCGATAATTGTAGCTCTAAGTAAAACCGGATTAACTGAGCGTTTAGCTAGGTGCTAGTAATCCCTAGCTCAGTTCCAGTAACATTTCCCAGTGTTACGTCCCAAGATTTGAAATATGGAATTAGGTCATTGTCAGTAACGCTATTGAGGTGTAAGGGAAAACCTTCTGGTAAGTCACCCACAAGTCACTTCCACGTAGTACACCACGGTAACTGCTTGCAGGCCAACGAGGCTCTGGCGCGTGAACCCACGACCAAGATAATCCTTGTGTTGCCTTCTGTGGGCTGAGTGTCCCTTTCCAGCCTCAGCTTTTAACCTAGGTGAGGAGAGTTTAGTCCTCAGAGAGAGTATAGGGTCAGGTATTGTTAAGCAATAAATTAATGAGTTTTAAAAATTGAGTAAGGAAGTTCTTGTTAGGGGTCTGTCCTCAAGTTTATGTTACTTAAGTAGCTTATCCCCATATTGTGCGAGGGGAGAGGGGACAAAAATTTCCCATGTGCTGATATACCCGTGCTATAAAAATCAATAAATCAATAATCGAAAAACGAAAAAAGTTTTCGAAATATTGAAAAACGAAAAATCGAAACATTTCACTTTCGAGAAACGAAAAACATTATTTTCGAAAATCTGCACCCTCCTTACGTCCCAGCGGAGAGCCCGCGTTCTGCCTGATTAAAAATATAAATATAGTTGTCTGTATGCAAGAGATATGCACGTGAATATAAGCGGGACGAAAATGCGCCATGCCTCGCCGTTGCGCAGTCACGCGCTATCTCGGCCCCGAGCCAAACTGAACGCACTGTGTTTACCCTGGTGCCCGTAACATTTGTCCCAGTGTCAGTAACGTTGTTGTAGTGTTTAAATCTCCACACTCTAGGATTAACTCTGTACCAGTAACGGCGAACACATGTTTACACACTTGAGACAC
Source organism: Lepisma saccharinum (assembly GCF_977018435.1). Lineage (NCBI taxonomy): Eukaryota > Metazoa > Arthropoda > Insecta > Zygentoma > Lepismatidae > Lepisma > Lepisma saccharinum. Next base: position 18,516,057 of record NC_139243.1, on the reverse strand, counting down.
AGAATTACCCGCATAAGTAACGCTTTCGGAATCTGCACGTCAGCGGAATGACTCTCCTACCGATTCAGTCAGTTTGATAACTAATTAAGCTGTCCAATCAGCAAGCTCCAATCTTCTTTGATTGATCGATACATTCCTTTCCCAGGCTAAGGGGAGGGGGAATGGGGAGGAGAGAGCCGGATTGAAACGGCAACTCGCAAAAAAAAAAAAAAAAAAAAAAAAACGTGTGATCTACAATCCTATCATCCTGCGGTGAGAGAGAGTGGGATTATGGTATTGGGTAGAACGAGGACTTTAATCCCAGCTGCTCCAATCCTTTGATCTCGTGTGGAACTAATTGAAATGTAATTGTACGTTACTAGCGTCCATGTGTTTCGAAAAATTTCCAATGTTTTTTTTTTAATATATCTCCGTAAATGAAGTGGCCAGTCTAGGAACATCTATCGGGGAAAATATTAATTATGCAAATTCTTGTAGTGGTAAATTAATTTCCTGTTTTATGCTATGTAATCTGATTGCATATCATAGGCCTGCGCACGGGAGGGAAACGGGAGGCAGTAGCCCTTCCTAATACTCTCACGTAGAAATTTAGGGTAGATAAATCTTATTACCGTTATTAAATAATATTATTTTCTTTTAAAAAATAAGTAATTTCAAGCCAGCGAAAGTTCCAAGCAACTACGGCGGGTTTGTTTTCTATGTAATTAAACTATCTCACTTCGTTCTCCAGCAAATTACTAGGTATTAAGACTCACACATTATACTCGTAGGCATGGTTGTGTTACATCTATGTGGTCGCAGAATAAATTGGTCACACATTGGAAATGGATAAATTATGTGTAGTTGCTTTGAATCTGCTGTACGAAATCATGTTTATATGTAAATTAGTCCCGTCCAATATATATATAGCCCCAATCCCACCACTCACTGACATAAATGTTCTCCATGAAGGAAGCCCCGGAGGCGAAAAACGCCCGATTACGACCCCCCATGAAATCGTCCCAAAAGGCCGAGAAAATTCGAAAATCGCTCCTTTGGCCCTTCCTTAAGGGTGAAAATGCCCTTTTCTCACGTCCTTAGCAACCGTTGCCACGAGCATTTTTTTGCAGCAGACATTGTTTCCTTCAATTCTTAATAATCAAGATACATTATATTTCTCATAGATCAATAGCACACAGATGAATGAACTCATGGTTTTGAAAAGGTGCCTGAAACAAGGGTGACATCTACATAATAAGGAGTTTCAGCCCAGATACAATTACGTATATATTAACTAACTAACTAACTCTCTAGCCTTCTTAAACCCGAAGGTTCATGGCTGCAGCAACACAGGCCTTCCATGTTTCCCTATTTTGAGCAAGTTCTATATACTCTTTTCCATCCCTACCGATTTCCCTTAGGTCCATCTCAACGTTGTCCCTCCATCTTCGTCTTGGCCTTCCTACAGGTCTCTTACCATCAGGTTTCCCAACAAGAATCCTGTAAACTCCTCGTTCCTCTCCCATTCGTGCCACATGGCCTGCCCACCTAAGTCTTCTTGATTTAATTATTCTAATAATATCTGGACATGAATACAAATTATGTAGTTCTAAATTATGTAACCTTCTCCACTCACCTGTCTCCTCATCCCTTTTAGGTCCAAATATTTTCCTAAGGATCTTATTTTCAAATACTCTCAATTTATGTTCCTCTTTCAATGTAAGGGACCAAGTTTCACATGCATATAATACTACAGGCAAAATTACTGTTTTGTATATTTTAACTTTCAGTTTCTTAGATATTAAACGAGAAGACAAAAGTTTATGAAGAGAGAAGTAACATGCATTTCCTGAATTAAGCCTACTTTTTATTTCCTCTTTAATATAATTTTCATTTGTTAATATTACTCCTAAGTATTTGAATTTGGAAACTGGTTCAAACGAGTTGTTATCAATAATTAGATTTTGATTATTACCTAACACTTGGTTTCGGCCTGTAAGTATATATTTAGTTTTCTCTTTGTTAACTTCCAAACCTATCTCTTTAGCAGTTTTGAAAAATATTTTAGCATTATTCTTAATTGTATTCACATCATCCCCCAGTAAGTCTACATCATCTGCATATGCTAACAACTGAGTCACACCATTTAAATTTAGTCCTTCTTTAGTTTCTTTTACCTTCCTAACAGCATATTCTAAGGCAAAATTAAAGAGCAATGGAGATAATGCATCTCCTTGTTTTAACCCATCATGAATTGTAAATTTGTCAGACATATTAATACCTACACGAATTTTACTTTCTGTTTCACTGGTGCATACTTTTATCATACTAACAAGCTTCTTAGGTATTCCAAACTCAACTAATATATTATATAGTTTATCTCTTTTGACTGAATCATATGCTTTTTTGAAATCAAAATTACGTATATATTGTTATACTCAATGCGAAAATATCTACATCGTGCTTCTTTTAACTAAATGTTATAGGTATAATAACAAACAATTCTTTAGAGCTTTCCGTGCTTGTTGTTGTCCATGGAAACGGACGTTGCTAGGGAACTTAAAGAAAGTTTATTTTCACCCAGAAAACTAGTGTAAGTGAATTATGCTAGACCTTTCGAATTTCAAAACATGAGCATCAGAATTTATTAACAGAAGAGAGGTAGGAATTTGATGGGAATTACGGAAAACAGTTATTATCCAATTACGTTCAAAAATGTGAAAATAACAAAATACCTAAATATTGCATTTTCATTTAGTCGCTTTTCAATTCGTTTAAGCAAAACATCCAACTACTTATCTTGAAACGGTTATTACTTACTCAGTTCATTATTAAGAAAATCGACAATAATAGTTTGAATATTTGTACCTTATTAGAGCCCATACATATATAAAGTTACTTTCTAAATTTTTCAAACTTATACATATGTTCCCCATCATCCAATACAACATGCAGACATTTTCAAAGTCATTAAGATCTATGAAGAACCCCATCTATAACATGATTGCGCGCATAACGTGGCCGAAGGTCACGCATGCGAGCGTACAACACGTGGCCAAAGGCCACGTCGAAAGTACGCGAGTAGAAGAAATAAAGAGGGAAGGTAACAGCTGGAATTCTTCTAATAGAGTGGATCCGGACACACACTATATACGTGATATATCAGTCGGATGGAATGTGGTTCTTCTTTCTCCGATTGAACTTTTATGAAGGTTTTTGCCCTCCTAAATCAGAGGGTCTGCGCACGCCTATGTTATAGTCGGGATCGAACCACAGGGGAAAGTGTTAGCTCATAGCCACTCCTTATGCTGGATCTACTCTTGCTGAGGTACCTACATAAATGTAAACCTATACAACTCTTAAATGAATGGCAACTCACACATTTTTAGGTTAAATGGCCTTAAGACTGCATCGCACGGTTAGCGTTAAAGAGAAACGGATATTACCTGTCTCGTGTTCGAAGAGATGACCAATAATAGTCCCACTGTTCAGTGGCGTAGAAAAGGGTGGGCGAAGTGGGCGACCACCCGGGGCCTCGTGCCCGAATGGGCCTCGCGTCTTATGGGGTTGATTCAAGAATTGTATTAAATAGAAATGAGGGGGGGAAATATGGAAAAGGCTAATTTTTGTAGGCAATAAAATTAAAACATTCTGTTTCTTTCTGGCTTTAAATTCTAGTTAAACGTTATAATACGTCAAATCAGGGGCGTAACGTACAGGCGGGTGGGCTCTAAGTCTAAGGGGATCCGGAAAAGTAACAATTATTGTCATACTTCTCATGTAAAACATTTACGCATAAATTCACGATAACTTGCGTGGACATTTTTACCCATTTATTATTTTCTAGAAAGAAAGCAATTTGTCTTGTCCTTTCTTCTTTCTTTGAACCTTCCACTCCCGATTTTAATATGTTAACAATAAAGCCCCTGCAACTGCCACGAAGCAAGTGCGAGGCATTTTAATGCTTGGGTCGTTTGCAACTCAAGAAGGCGATGGATAATATAAGCAGTTCTTACTTCCTTCCTACAGCTTCATATTTCAGCTCCCGGAAAACAAAGAAATACATTTTCAGGGTGACCGAAATTATTAAATATCATTTTATTCAGTAATTAATTATTATTTAAATATGATAACTTGCTGACGTGTCCCTGAAAATTTTCTATAAGTGTAACTCGAGAATGGGAGGTACACTACGCTACTATGCATAACCGAAGATAGAGGGGTGAGGGATGCAAAGATGAAAATATCGCCCTGAGGAGAAATTTCTCGACCATACTTCTGAAATCAAGCAATGAAACGCGTGAAATTTCCATACTAGAAATCCTGAGGTTTTGAGACATAGTTTCGTCAGTGGCAAGCAAAAGAAAAATGCTGTGATTTCCAAACTCACGGTGGTTCAGAGCGTTATATGGGCGAAACCTCGCAGAAAGACACATGGAATGTTAAACACGGAAGTTCGGGTTCGAATTCTGATCACCGAATTTTCATTCTACTTGTTTCTGCGTCTATTTAATCAATTCATCATTCATCCTCATCATCGGGAGGGAGAGGTAAAAAATAAATTCGTAATACACGGTGTCGTGTCATTTGCGCAGAGGCTTCTTATCGGTTCATTTCCGCCGTGACATATGTCAAGACCATCCTTGGCTGGTTTTCACAATCCAGAGTGTCATCACCGCCGCGCGCACGTGTGTTTATGGGCACATGGTGCATAGTGCATAAAGTGGACTTCAAACATAAAATCAAACGTATGTTTATGGCGTTGCACTGCTGTGTTTGCACTGAAATGTTAAACCTATCCACAGAGTCAAATATGACTTTTCTTTACTTATTTCAAAAGACGTTACACAGGATTACTTGTAACAATTTTATTCCACAACACAAAATATATAAATCAGCATCAGCCTATTAACTATTAATCATTTATCGTTAATCGTCAAAAAAAACATTGTAAATACAGTGTTATTTTTTGCAAACATTACATAAGTATTAGCTACGTATATATAAACACAATATTTCGATACACTTCCACAAGTAAAAAAAGTAAAAGTAAAGTGCTCCCCTGTGCATAGCACCACGCCATGAAGGCGTATAGGGGGTGTGGGGGTAACGCCCCACACTTTCTTGATCCGGTCGTGAGTGGGGGTGATGTGATCAGCATCACGCCCCTGACCGCCTTTACCCCCCAGGGTTTCCACCAGGTACCCATGTTATTCGACGCTGGGTGGATCTTCCACTTCCACAAGAACAGTACAAACGTTATTTGAATTCTTGTAGGTATGCAAATGCTCGAAGGCATCCTCGAAGATCGCCTGAGCTTCTGTACTTCGAAAGAACACACTCAACACATTTGTCCATTTTCAATGCATTGATATTTTCATATTCTCAGCCATCTTGTCGTCTCTTACAAGTCTCAGTTTTACATAAATACTAATTTCCCAATGTATATCCCTCATATACACTTTCATCTTACATTCATTTACCAATCACCTTCCTTTTCAATCGAAGATAAACACAGCTGCAGCTGTGCAACGTCATAAACACAGGTGCGTGCGGCGGTAATGACACTCCGGATTGTGGGAAAACCCACCAAGGAAGGTCTTGACATATGTCGCGGCGGAAATGAACCGAAAAGAAGCCTCGGCGCAAGCGACAGGGACTCGTAATACACCTTTTCCCCGGATCAATTTAAATACGGTAGGAAACTTTTATTCTGGATGAATTTAAATAGGGTCCAAGTTCCGTATTGAAATGAAACGAAATGCAACTTGGGCCAAATTTAAATTGTGCGAGAAAAAAAATGTTTCAGTCCTGTTGCGGAACCAAATAGAAACCATTACAATTTATGAGTTCCTGGACATTCAACAACCATGGTTACCAGCGCAAACAACGAATTTAGACATCCCAGGTTCGAACCCTGGTAAGGCACTGAAATATTACTGCGTTTGCTGCATCATTCATTATTGCTGTTCCGGTTAACGCAGAAGAGCGAAGGTGGATTTTTTAACATAACGAAAACACACACAACAAAAAGCTTCACAAGACCTTATTGGAAACGCCTCACAATTCTAGAACTTAACCTCGTAGATCGAACACAACACCAGAACGGTGTCAAGTTACAACTCGAAGCGAGGCAGGAAGGGAATCCGATCCGTGTCGAACATCTTCAACGAGTCACACTTCAGCCAATGGCGCTTAATGTGGTGCGCCATTCGAGACAATAATGGGTCAGTAGATATAGATTCACCTCGATAGACAACAAAGGACATGGGGTGGGGGAGGTAGATGTAACGAAACAAGCATTTCACAGAATGGACTGAGACATGCATCAATGACAACAGCATCGGCGCCCAGGTTAATCGCGACGATGGGGATGAATAGTGGAGAGCAGTGCTAGTTGCGAGGGACGTGTTTTTCGTGCTACTTGCGCCGATCCGGGACATTCCGGAGTTTAATTGTGAACTGGTCTATGTGGCAACGACGCAAAGTATGCCAGCCGTTTCATTTCGCGACCCTGAGTATAGTATTTATCCACAAGATGTTTGAGCGCTGCACGAATTATATGTGAATACTTTAATTTCTTTCTGAGTATTTTAAAAATCAGTAGAGATGTAAACGAGACGAGATTTGGTCTAATCTCGAGTTGACAATGTGTGTTACATTCTAGGTCTCGACTCTATTTATAAACTTTTGACTAGTGCTCAGAGAGAAAGTGTCAATCTGGTCTAGTCTCTCGAATATAAACAACGAATAGACCGAGTCAGTTAATACACTTTCCACGCCATACAGAGGTCACTAAGGTAAACAACTTTCTTGGCAATGTTTTCTTGCTTCACGCCTCGTCTCGACGCCACGAACCATCGGGAAACAGATTTTATGCTAACTAAAATGCAAACACACAGCACAGGCTTACACCTGCCACTAATGAATTGGCTTTGAAATTACAATGAACAATATATATATATATATATATCTTACATACAGGTTGCCGGTAAGTCCAACGCCATAGACCAAATGGTTTTTGATTGATTGATTTTTGTTGTTTAGCGTCGCATTTCTGCCATTTTAGGCTAATCGCGACGATGAGGATGAATGACGACTTGATAAAATATATGAAGGTACACTCGTAAAGATCGGTTATACCCAGGCCGAGATTCGGAACCGGGACCTCATAGTCAAATGATAACATTGACTGTGTTTTATTCTTTTGTAACACTGAATGTTGCTGCACACAAAAAATTGGTTTGTTTGGAATTACCAAAAAAGTTTGGTTCAGCTGTTTGGTTATGCTTTTTGTTTCCGATAACCAAATGTTGCTTGTAATTACTAAATAGTTTTGTTTAAGAATACCAAAAAATTTGGTCAGACAAAATATGGCACTCGTAAACAAAATGATACATATGTAAGTAAAGAGAAACAAAACGTTTGGTTAAATTTACTATATGTGCGTGAGCGTGCTTTCGAATTTGAAGTAACGATTGTCCAGTTTCGTCGAGTGTAGTATGAAAATCATTTGTCGAAAATTGAAACTCATGTATATAGATAATTACTCGAAGCGAGTCTTTATGTTGCTGTGTAACCTAATATTCTGAAAAAATACTTACTTTATACTGAGTTTCCTACACCGATCGCTAGATGGTTCTGTCAAAATTTATACAAGAAACATAAGTTTTTGTACAACAAATAATAGTATGTTTGATTGTAATCATAGTGAAAAATTGTGCTTTAACATTCTTCGAAAGATATGTGAACATTGAAGCTACAAATTAAGAAGAAAATGTACTGCAGTAAATAAAAGTGAATCTCCCATGAGCAACCTTTTGATTCTGGAGTATATAAGTAGAAGGTAAGTGTGCCGCAGAAAAAACAAACGCTCCAAAATCGGTTAGTTCACATGAACTTTCTATTCTGAATGTGTATTTTGAGATCAGTTACTTTCTACAAACTATCCAATCCACCCTAGTTAAAATTAGCCACATGACAACATAAGTAATTATGAATAAATTATTTTTTAACAAATCGTTTGGTAATTTTTGACTAAATTTTTTGGTTTTCCTAAACAAATGGGCTACATTTTGTTAGATTTACCAAAATAATATTTGGTTTTGGTAACCAAAAAATTGTTTACGACAAACAAATAGAACTTGACCAAATCTTTTGGTACTGGTGAACAATTGTTTGGTTGATGCCTATTTAAACAAACGATTTGTTCACCACTACCATTTTTTTGGTTAATCCAAACAAACATTTTTCTCTGTGTCGCGTGGAAGTCATACAAATAATCGTCGTGTAAGACGCTGACGGACGTAACTCCAATTTATAAAAGTTACAGGAGAGAGGAAATAATGTATTCTTAAAGGTCTTCTCTACTGTTACGGCGGCCGATCCTAATGCTGGCAAGGGAAATGGGGAGCGGGGAAGCGACCGATCCAAACGATAAGAAACGCAGCAGCCAGTAGAACGAGATATATGTAATAGTTCCTCCCCTCGACGTCGTGACTCTCGGCGCCACCGCTATTCTCTGGTTGGTCTTCGGCGTAATCCCCGTTCCTCACTACCCTTGCCAGAATTAGGACCGGCCGCCGTAAGAGTAGAAAAGACCTATAGAAATATGTCTGACTCTTAAAAATAGTCAGTAAATTGGACATTCATGACTCCATCTTACTTCTAAAGATTAGAAGTGAAGATTTGTCCATCTGACTCCAAATAGGAGATTATTTAAAGAATGCTGAGAACCGTATTTTTTGGATTAACGTTCATCTGGCTCTCATACAACGTTTTTTCCCCGTGCTCGACAACCCATCATCCTGCCTATAGACCCGGTAGAGGCACAAGTGTTTTGGATCTCAATTTAAACTGTAGGTCCAGTCCCAATTAGCCTTTCTATGCATATAGTGGACTTAAATCCACAATTCAGACTCAAACTGAAGACCCGCGTGAAACTCGACGAAATGCACACTGAACAAATACTGTGATTTTGCGTACGGTGCAGAACATTTTGAAAACCCCTGTATAAATAATATTAAAGTATACTCTGTCTCTGGAAACTCTGGAGCGTGCGAACGAAAACAAGTTCCTGTGCAAGTAGTGACTCGATGGTTCGATCAATGAACACGCGAGAGGGAACGGGAAGGGGGAAAAGCGACTGAAGCTAGCAGCCTTTTCCAGTAGCGTGCACTGCTTCGCTCCACTCACTCACTTTCTCCTCTTCTCTACGGTTATGTGCGACCTTGCTCCAGAGGTTCCCGACATAGAGTCTGCTTCAGATTTCTGAAGAACTTATGTAGCAAAGTAATGTTGTATATACACATGTATCTGCACGTAGGATTCGGGCTCGTTTTATGGCTAATGTTCATATCGCTACGGGTTTCTGGATGTATGTTTATGTTTGTATTGCATATGCATTTTTACAAACTCTTTACTGCAGACTGTGCACAGTAAACATCTCCCAAAGTTTATATATATATATACACAGAACCCAAAACGTGTCAATTGACACATATATATTTTGATTTCAATAACACGTTAACGTGCATAAATTGCAAATGATGCACCATTTAGTGTGTCAATATCAGGGGCGGCGCCAGAAATTTTTCACTGGGTGGGCAGAAGCTGTATATTGATAGATTAGGGTGGCCATATACATATATGTACGTATATATTAAAATGTATCCCCCTTCTCTCTTACACTCCCGATTTCCCTACACTTCTATTCCCTTTAATTTTCATCTTTTCTTCTTTACTCTTTAATGCCTTCTCATATCTTTCTCAGCTTGTTACCTCTTTCTCACTTTCATTTTCTCTCGTTGCATTCTTCAAGTATTTCTCTTAACTGGCACACACGCACACAAGTGTGTGTGTTTGGTGTCTTTCTTCTTTCTTTTCTAATGTATTCTCGCATCTTGTTCCACTTCTTTGTCTCCGATGGACACAATTATTTCAAGGAAGTGTTTGTGTGTGCGCAGCCATACATTCTAATCACATTCTTTCATTCATGTCAATGTAGTGAAATAAATGTGAATCGGTTGCATCACATTTTGTCCTTCAAGTGCAAAAACTACAAGGCACATACTCAATTTTATATAGCTATCCGGCGACAGTGATAGAAAGTGTGATGGTACACAATGATGAAGAATTATATTACTTTCTCGTAATTTAAATGCATGTTCCTCATCATTTTATTTTCATTATATGAGTTTTTGACTTAAACTTAGATAATTGTTCTTGGCTTACAAAGTTATTACAACTGAAAAATGTATCTGAAGGTATGTTTGCAGTAACGGCGATCGGGTGCCAAAACTTGGGGGCAAGAACAGTTTACTTTTTTGGTAGAAAAGTCTTAGCATTAAGAGGCCATAGTGCGGATGCAACAAGTGGCAAAATGTGGTGGGGGGAAGGGGGAACTTTCCCACCTTGTTCCTCCTAATCGCTGCCACTGGATATTTGGATTAAAATTAATGTCTTATTGGGAATGTACACACACACACACACACACACACACAGAGAGAGAGAGAGAGAAAAAACAATTCTTTCTTCAATCTGCATAAAGTATCCCAAGGCTTATGAAAGGCTATTTTGACAAGACATCGCCCAAAAGTAATAATCAAGTAACATTGAAAAATCTGTTAAGAATTGAAGAGATTATTTGTTAAGTTACTATTCGTTTTCTGAAGTTAGTCTTTGTTACCCATGCGTGTGAAGTAACACACGTAGGGTTAGATGAACACATGCACTGAGGTAAAAAATAGTTTACATTTTGTAGAATGTGATTTTGGACACAAGGAATTCATCGAAATTGATCACCACACCCGGTAATTCATCTCTTTTTCACAGATGACTTGGGTTGTATGGCGCAGCCTTTTCGAAAGCGCTCAAATGTCAACCTCTATCCTGACCAGCTTACCCTGGAAACTTTAATCCTGCAGGTGAACGAATCTCTGGCGCCTGGAACCACAGTCAAAATAATAATTTGTGGTGGGTTGTATTTTCAGTGTCTGCGTGTATTTGTTTTCGTCCTTCGTCACTTTCACCTAATCACCATTGAACCTCATCGTCGCCATTAGCCAAGTTAGCAGAAAAGTGACTTCACATAGAACAAATCAGTCGAATCAGCAACAACTTACTTTTTCAAAAGTGGAGTTTCGTTAGTTCATACCCTCCGAAAGTTAAATGGTAGTTTCAATTTCACATTGTTTCATTCTTGGATCAAGGCAGCTAAGTCCGTGAACAATAAAGTTGTTTCCGAAAATCTCAAATATTTGTCTCTGGCAATACACCCTCTTAAATGAACGCATCTTCTGTGGTGATAAAATGAAACGTTTTCTGTGAGTTCTTTAAGTATAATTTTCTCGAATGGCATAACGTTGTCGCCTTATAATGAAGAGGTTCTGGCTTCTAATACCCCCTTCCCTGGTAGGAGCACAATGCGCACTGGTTCGGACTCCACTTTAAACTGTAGGTTTAGTCCCGATTAGCCTATCTGAGCATAAAAGTGGATTTAAAAACAAAGAAACAAAATTTTCTAATGGATACTTCGTGACACCTTTTTCCTTTACTTCATCTGCATCTACAGATTCTGTTGACCTTTTCGGCTGAACCTCTGATGCTTCTAAAGTTTAAACCATTCTCATCGTGATTGATTAGTTTTCTGACGCCCTCAAAACAAAGCTTTCCTACCAACCTCTTTCTACTTTTAATTCTACGTAAGTTAATCACAAGAAAAATCGCATCATTACGTAACTGATTGGCTATGATCAATTCAATAAGTCTGTAGATTTTTCCAAACCCACATAACTGTTGCATCAAAATTTATACACCTCGGTATTGTAGTGAATATTGTGATTGCTTCTAATTAGTATTTATTAGTTACAAAGTTGCTGTTTGTATACAACGTAGATATTTGAAGATGACATGTATGTAAAAATTGTAATGAAATAAAGAAAGAGACACTTCTGGAATTTCAATGTAGACGTAATTACAAAGTCGAAATAATTTATTGTGTTGCTGGAGGAATCAACGTTAAGATGTTTTTTTATTGGTTCATTTAGAGATTATTTTAATCATGCGCAGGCCGGGATAGGGATTTATATATGTGAAGGCCCGGAGCTTACAACACCAAGACCCCACCCCCAATCCCCTCCAGTTTCAGTTATAACTTTTCGCTAAGCTACATGAGGTGGTTAGTTATACGTATTTCTACATTTTTTCATCACATCCGAAGTACCTCCTTTTTTCTTTATGCAGTACTTTTCAAAGCAGGTTTCCCCAGAGAAGACCCAGAGCTGCAGCCCTCAAGGTCACCCTAAATCCTGACCATACCCTGCATAATTTTGCACCTCCTAAGCCTACTAGCTGCTTCTAATCATAGAAGTATTCAATTGATGACAGTTTATTTTGTTTCAAGTTCTCTTGTAATTATTTTTGCTTTCTAATGAAAAAGTTAAGACAGCTTTTTATGGGATGATGATATGTGAATATTTCTAGTATAGATAATATTCATGAGTAAAATATACATGTAATGAACACCAGAATAAACTTATTTAAAGAAACATTCACATATCCCCAAGTGTATGTACTTAGTGAATTTGATTGGGTGGGCAATCGGGTGGGCACAGGATTTTTTGGGTGGGCGTTTGCCCACCCGTGCCCACTCCTGTCGCCGTCCCTGGTCAAAATACACATAGGAATGTATTAAATGGTATTTTTATGAGATGAAGTTCCGTGTGATGAACTAAAATGCATCAATTTGGAAGATCATTTCGAAGATAACAAAATTACACATTTAGATGCATTAAAAGTGAAAGTTTGTTATCTTCGAAATGATCTTGTCTGATCTTCCAAATTGATGCATTTTAGTGCATCACACGGAACTTCATCTCATAAAAATACCTTTTGATACATTCCTATGTGTATTTTGACACACTAAAAGGTGCATCATTTGCAATTTATGCACGTTATAGTGTTATTGAAATCAATATATATATATGTGTCAATTGACACGTTTTGGGTTCTGTGTGTAGTAACAGACTACATATTTCTCGCCTTTTATATACATAGTTTTAGTCTATTATTTTCTTTTTAGCATCTATTTAGTTTGAAATTCTGAAGTGATACATTACCAGTAGATAAAAAATGTGCATCCCACAACAACTTTGATTTCTTGACCAAACGACCACAAAAAGTTGAAAAACTCACTTTCTCTCCCCGTTCCGCGCCTCATTTATTGCGCTGACGATGTTTCACGGGCGCAAAAAGGCAGTGATGAGTGAAAGATGAGCTCTCATCCTCTCATCCTTCTCATCCCTCTCATTCTCCTCTTATTCTCTCATCTTCCTCTCATCCTCCTCTCATCCTCTTATTTTTCTCTCATTCTCTTATTTTCTTATTCTCTTATTTTCTTATTTTTTGAAAGATGAGTGCACCTTATCGTAATTTTCCAAGTCTGGGACCAAATGTTTATATATCGTGACCTTCGTAAACCTCTCCTCTCATCTTCTCATCTTCTCATTCTCTTATTTTCTTATTTTTTGAAGAATGAGTGCATCTTATCGTAATTTTCCAAGTCCGGGACCAAATGTTTATATATCGTAACCTTCGTAAACCTTTCTTCTTATCCTCTCATTCTCTTATTTTTTTATTTTCTTATTCTCTCATTCTCTTATTCTCTCATTCTCTCATTCTCTCATTCTCTTATTTTCTCATTCTCTCATTCTCTCTACCTTTAGAATATTGTTGTCAACATTAGAAATGAAGTTGGAGTGCTGGAATCAACGGGGCCAAATGTTTATATATCGTGACCTTCGTAAACTTCTCTCTCGGGGAGGGAACGATGTACCACACACACACACACACACACACACACACGCGCGCGCGTATGTATTGTGACGCAAACAAACAAACAAAATAATAATTGTTGTTTTTTAGGAGACCTGGCCCCTATAACCTCGCCAGGGGTGCGTGGTGGCGGCGAAATCATCACGAGTTTAGATTTGTACTGCGAATGTTGTCAAAAATTTAATTAATGTTGTTTATTCTCGATACTAGAATCTTACATAGATTATTCTCTAAAAACGAAAATCGATAATCCTATACCAAGCCCCCCCCCCCCCCAAGGCATTCAGGCAATTTCTAATGTTCGCGTGGATAGCGACGCTCGGTAGAATTTTTCCTGTCCCTGTGGAGAAATTGTGTTTCGTCGCTCAATGTAACATTTTCATCACGGACCAAACTATCCACAGCAACCCCTCCCCGAACCCATTTACCTTGCATCCTCTTCCGCCCGAAGAGATTCTATTTTTTTTTTTTAGCTTTCCCACGGTCCTGAATAAAAAATCCATCACATCCCCGATAACAATAGAATCAGAAGCGGATGCGGCGGAAGCAAACACAGCAGCATCTTCCGCTTTTTGAGTTTGTGCTGGGGATTGTTTGTTTCACACACCACACCCTGACGGGGCGTGGAATAGAGGCCGAGGGGGAAATGATCGACAATACATGCATGGGTGGAACTGTCAACGTCCTGTTTATTGTTATTTGTCCCCCACAGGATATTGTGCGTATCACAAAAGTTTTTTGTTGAAAAAAATATAGCATGAATGAATCAGTCGACAAGGGTTTTATTTGCTAGGACATTGACCATAGCCCTCATTGTGTTTTCACCAAAGAGAGTCGCGTGGAGTAGGAAGGAGAGAAGGAGAAAAAGGAGAGGAGTTCCTATATAACCTACCAGTTTTTTTTTGTACATCATTATCATAGTGAACGTCAATCGTGGCAGTTCAGTATTTTTTAATTTGTTTATCTGGCAGTATACATATATATCATCGTGGAAGTTTTAGTGAGCTACAAGTTTTTATTTTGAAGTTTTTCTATCTCTCTTGAAAGGTGAACGTCAATCGTGACAGTTCAGTATTCTTAATTGTTTGTCTGGCAGTATACATATATATCATCGTGGAAGTTTTAGTGAGCTACAAGTTTTTATTTTGAAGTTTCTCTCTATCTCTCTTGAAAGGTAAGTTTTTATTTTTTCATGATATATTAATATTTTTTGTTTTGCGTCTGACACACACATATTCAGAGGAGTCATAAAAAATTGACACACACTTACATGTCGTATATTTTTAACCTCCTACAACAGTGCACGCACACACACACACATACATACATACATACTGTTCGCGTCTAATATATATATGTGGAAGGAAAAAATGTCTAGCATTTTTTTCAATTTTTTTTTCCTTCTGTTTCAGTGCGCTTTCCACTACCACCACCACAACCCCCCCCCAAAAAAATTCTCTGTATATAAATATATAAATAACAGAGAGAAAAAATGGAACTGCAACCAGGTCCCTCCGGTTTTTGCGGGAAAGTGGCATGTCGCAACTGTGGGAATTTGATTTCTAAACCTAATATTGCTAGGCATTTGAAAAAATGTCGTCTACCGGATCATGATGTCGTAGCCCCGCCGGCAAAAAAATCTCGCATGAATGATGCGCATGAAGAGGGTGCTTTGAATAAAAGTGCACGCATCATGACGTATAAATCTGGAAGCGATGAAAAGTGTGACTCGAGCATCTTCCTCAACAATGTGAAATCTCTGGTAGTCGATAAATTACGTGATTGCCTCGTCAATGTTGCAATTAAAATTCATCTCGTCTTGACCCTGCTGTATGAGAAAGTTGTCTCGTCCGAGTCAAGCACTTTTAGTTTTTACGTAGGGTGTGAAGCCTTACACGATGACAATAACGAGGATCTTGACGAGATAGTGACACGGCTATTTGATCACCTGACACAAAAACAAGAAGAGTTTGAAGGTAGAGGAAGTGGATGGAGTGTTTGCGGTCGCAGCCACATGTTAGAACTTAGAGTCTGCAATTTCAAACCATTACGCAGCGCTCAAAAAAAACAAAAAACAAAAAAAAAGCAAAATGCAGTGTTGAACATACAAAGTAATGATCAGAAGAGTTTCCTATGGTCTGTCATCGCCGCATTACACCCAGCTAATAATGTTAACCCCCAACGCCTGTCCAATTACAGAGGATACGAGGGAAGATACGAGAATATGATGAGAGGAATTTCCTATCCTGTGCCCCTGAATTAGATCAATCAAATTTTAAAAAACTATAGAGAGGAAAAAGGAGAAGATATCGATATTTCTGTCTTTGGGGTTGACATTCCGCCAATATTCGTGTCTTAAGACCTGCTAGAAGCCAGAATAATGTAATTCGACTCTTGCTTGTAGATGGCCGTTACAGTTTGATACGGAATTTCTCAGGATTAGTAGGAAGACAGATCAGCAAGAATCACGATAAGATCGAAATTTGCGATCGGTGTTTGAGAATTTTTCGCGGGGGTAAGAAGATGAGAGAACAGCACAAGTGTTTTGGCTCTGTGAATGCAGAACCCGAAGATGTCATGCCGGAACCCGGAACCAAGATGAAATTTCAGAAACACCAGGCTCTTCTCCACCATCCCGTCGTCCTTTATGCCGACTTTGAAAGCTTCCAAGTTCCCATGACGTCTTGCGACCCTGATCCCTCTACCTCAAGCACGATCCAAATTTTTCACCACGAGCCTTGCAGTTTCTCCATCTACGGAGAAAAATTGAATGATGTCATCTTGTATTGCGGACTTGATGCGGCAAAACATTTTGTTACGAAGATAGCGGAATGTGCGAGAGAACTTGCACCCAGCCTGAAAGGCTCTTACGTTTCTCCACCTGCTCTCACGACGGAACAACAACAGAGACATGACGCGGCGACAAGATGCGAGGAGTGTAACCAGCTTTTTACCCCCGAAAATTACAAGGTCGTCCACCATGACCACCAGAATGGATTATTTCTGAGCACCATCTGTAATTCGTGCAATCTTAAAATTAAGGAGTCGCATTTCGTTGCCGTGTTTCTGCACTACACGGAGAAGTACGACACGCATCTCTTCGTCAAAGAGCTCTACAACATAACTTCTCGAATCAGCATCATTCCGAGAACGAGTGAGAAGTATATTGCGGTAAGAATTTGGATCCCTCTCCAAGAAGGAGGAAGTGTGGAAGTGCGAATCCTGGACTCTTACAATTTCCTGTCCTCCAGCCTCGCAAGCCTTGCATCTCAACTTGGCGACGAAGATCTTGTGGCCACCAAGCAAATGTGTTTTTCGGGGAGAGATGAGAATTTGAATCTGTTGCGTCGCAAGGGCGTCTACCCCTACGAGTACGTCAACGATTTCGAGAAATTTGACGGGACGGAACTTCCACCCCGGGAGGTATTTTATTCTCATCTCACGGAGGACGTCTGTTCCGAAGAGGACTACGAACACGCTCGTAGTGTGTGGACGGCATTCAATTGCCAAACTTTTCGCGATTATCACGATCTTTATCTAAAATTGGACGTGACACTTCTGATGGACATTTTCGAATCGTTTCGTAAGAGATGCATCGCGATATACAAGTTGGATCCTGCGTATTTCTTCACCACGCCGGGATTGACTTGGGAATCGATGATGAAATACACCAACGTGGAACTGGGCCTCATCGCAGAGAAGGAACAGTATGCTTTCATGGAGAGTGCGATACGCGGTGGCATCGTCCAATGTCCCCGACGCCATGCTCAGGCAAACAATCCTCATACGCCTGGTTACGATGCATCGAAGCCCAACACCTACATCGTCTACTGGGATGTCAACAACCTGTACGGCCACTCCATGTCCCAGTGTCTTCCCATCAGCGACTACGCGTGGATGACCGAAGAGGAACTCTCCTGCGAAGATTTTCTCAACTGGAGCGAAGATAATGAATGGGGCTGTTTCTTGGAAGTGGATCTCGATTATCCCGAAACGCTTCACGAGAAACATCACGGATTGGCCCTGGCCCCCACCAAAAAGAAGCCACCTGGAGGATCGGAGCCAAAACTCATACTAAGCATGGAGAACAAGCGGAATTACGTTCTGCACTACCGACTCCTCCAATTTTACATAAGTCACGGCTTGCAGTTGAAGAAAGTTCATAGAGGATTGAAGTTCCGACAGAGCAGGTGGCTGGAACCCTACATAACCGAGAACACGCGACGCAGAGCGCAATCGACATCGCCTGCAGACAAGGATCTGTACAAACTGTTCAATAACGCCATCTACGGCAAGACGATGGAGAACGTGCGTAATTACATCGACGCAACGTTGGTCACGGACGAAAAGAAATTTGAAAAGATCGTCGCGTCCCCCTACTTCAAAAACTTCACCATTTTCGACGAGAATCTAGTATTCGTCGAGAGGAACAAGAAGCAAGTGATGCTCAACAAGCCGATTGCCATAGGTGCCACCGTCCTTGAACTATCAAAATTGCACATGTACCAATCGTACTACGATCAGTTTCAACCCTTTTATCGAGATAACATCCAAATATGTTACATTGATACGGATAGCTTCATTTTTCTAATCCAAACACCAAGCCTCGAACATGATCTGACTAAGATGAAGCATCTGTTTGATTTTAGCAACTTACCATCAGACCATCACTTGCATTCAACAGAAAATAAAATGATCATAGGAAAGTTCAAAGATGAAGTTGGCGGGGAGTACAGCAGGGAATTTGCGGGGCTTCGTGCCAAAATGTACTGTGTAAAGATTGCAGAAGAAAAAGAGATCAAGAAAGCGAAGGGGGTGGGAAAAATAAGTACCAGCAAATTTAGCATGCAAGACTACAAGGAATGCCTGTTTCAAGGTAAAAGACAACTCAGCACAGATCATCGCATTGCAAGTAAATTGCATGATTTGTACACGACGCGCGTAACCAAAGTAGCATTGGATGCAACAGACAACAAGTTACGTGTTCTCGATTGTAAAATCCACACGAGAGAGTGGGGCCACTACAATAAAAGCGATAAATGTGACGTGTGTTAACTGTAACCCCATAGCAATGAAGTCCGCGGTGTCTTTGTTATTCTTCAAAAAAACAGACGGAGGAAAAGAGGGGCCCTCGGGCGATGAAAACTTGCAAGCTGTTATTATGTTGTTAAGCCCGCTCCAAACCGAGGCTCATTAAATTCAACTCTTATTTTTCATCGCCCGAGGGCCCCTCTTTTCCTCCGTCTGTTTTGAATAATGGCAAAGGCACAACGTGTTAAATAACTAACAATGACAATGAATCTCTTTGGTTTCCGCAAACAGATTATTATGGAAACCATACCAGATCATGAAGTCTTACCTTCCGTGTTACCTAAACTCAACGGTCTGTTGATCATTCACCTCAACAGCATTTGGACGAAACTGAATGACGATGTGGGCAAGATGTTTTATGTTTTTAATAACAATTTACATTTCTACGAAATTCCGATCGACGGGAAACTTCAAATCACCGTGAATCCGGAAAACGCAGGCGAAATCAAAATTTCTACTGGCAAGAACATTTTTCGAATGAAGCACGACAAGGTACTTTCTAACATGTCGTACGATGTGTCTGCAGGAGATTATCTTTACGTGGAACTCCTAGGAGATTACGACAAACTCGTTCCTCTCTTCGTAGAATTACGAATCGTCTATTCTATTATAAATAACCATTAACCAAAAATGCCTAACGACATTTTCGGCAACACCAAGCGTGTAGACCATGCAGAAGAGATTCTCATGCTGGACGTTCGAGTTAAGAAGTTGAGGACCGATTTGATTGCTTTGCAGGAGACCTTAAACAAAAGTTTAGAGTCTGAGATCGCTACGCTGCAAACGCAATGTCTCGATCCCATTCTGAAAATCGATTCCGAACTGAAAACACTGATAAAAAATTATGTCGACGTACCTTCTTACGACAACATTCAAAATATACAGTTGAGCATGGATTCGCTTCAAAATGATTTGGCCAAATTACAGCAATTTCAATCGAAAAATGAAGATTTGGAAAAATTGAAACTCGAAATCGAAGAGCGAACTTCCGCAATAGAAAATAATTTCTCTGAACTTCAAACCGTCGTGAATGATATTGATGTAGAACGCTTGCAGGTTGTTGTTTCCAAATTACAAGAAGAATTCACCGGCACGTTGGAAGAAATCAAATCCAAGTTGCAGACTTTGGAAGATACAATGACGAACCTACCATCGTCGGACGAACTGCAGGTCATCGGTAAAAGCGTCGCGAACATAAAAATTCAACTGGAGGCTTATCAAGATTTTGAACACATTCAAACCACCATCGCTACGCTTCAGGCGTCTCTGGAGTTGATCAACGAAGAAATTAAAAATATTCACGCTGAAGCAGGTGTGTTGACGAGTATTCAGGACACGTTAAGCACGGTTCAGCAGAAGATCCAATATTTGGAAAATTTGAACGTCGAATCCAATCTTACTCATTTTCATCACGTACTGGACAACATACAGGGTGACTTGGAATCGTTACGAACGAGCGTGCCTTCGAGCGAAGATTTGGAAAAATTAAAAACGGCGGTGACGGCACTATCCGATTCGAGTGACATCAAAAGTTCGTTGAGCGATCTCGAGAGTAGGGTGGCCAATCTCCCCACCTCCAAAGAATTACACGCTTTGAAAAGGAACATATCACGTATGCTGAAACGACTGGAAACGGAAACGGCGAACGTGGAACAGATTCGAGACGAACTTGCTTCGCTGGTGTCGACGCTGCCCACTTCGCAGAGCGTCGCCGACCTTCACACGCAGTTTACAGAGATGCGAATCATTGTGAATGATCTTACCGAGAAGAGCTTGAAATTGAATCAAATCGAGAACCTTCAGAACATTGTGGTCAACATCAGAGATCAAGTTGGAGTGCTGGAATCAACGCAGGAATCGACGCTGGCCTCTTTCGGTGCCAAGTTGCAAGAACTCAACGAAGGCTACAAGCAGTTGAACGTGGAAGTGAAAATCAAACCGTCATTTTCTACCGTAACAGATACCATAGTCGAGCATTTGGTGCCCGTACAAAACACACTGGGTCAGCTTCACAGCAACCTCGTTAGCATCGATACTAAATTCGCTAAACTGCATTCTCTGCAAGCCATCGAAATCAACAGCGTACCCAATCAACAGAGAATCTCCACGTTCGTCGAAGGTAACAAACTGTACATGCTGCATCCTTATCATCCGTACTACAAGTTTCTCCTCGATGGCACGATTCAGGTAAACGAATTTTCGTACTGGTCTCACGGCAGAAAAGCTAGCGTTCCCACCATGACTTTGATATCGAATCGTGGTGTCCAGAAAGCAGGAAACATTCCTCTGGCGCGTTGGAACGAAACGCGCAACATATATGAAATACAGGAAGACGAAGACCTTACCGTTTTCGACGTGAGTGCCGGCGATAAGCTGATCGTTCAAAACACGAGCGAGGTGCCACCCTCTTTGAATCCCATCACGCTGGTGCTTCTCTTCAAACGTAATCTCTAAAAAAAATGTCAAGGCAAGCCATCGTCCAAGAATTGCATAAACCTGCACGCCGCAACTACGAACGTTTGGCTGTGGTAACCAAGGGAATCGACGACCTCTGGGAAAGCGACCTCGTCGAAATGAGTAGCGGCAAGTTAAAAAACGTACATAAATTGAACAAGGGCAACAAGTACCTCCTCACCGTCATAGACACATTTTCGAAATTCGCATGGGCTCTACCTTTGAAGGCGAAAACAGGAACGTGTGTCACGGAAGCATTCAAGACAATTTTTCGCGAAAGCGGCGGCAGACGACCTCGGTTTCTGCACACGGACAAAGGGAAGGAATTTTACAATGCCGTATTCCAAAAGTTTATTCGGAAACACAACGTTCAACATTACTCGACCTTCAGTGACGTCAAGGCCAGCATCGTGGAAAGATTCAATCGCACTCTGAAATCGCGCATGTGGTCACGCTTCACGCTTCAGGGAAGCTACAAGTGGGTCACCATTCTTCCGGAACTTGTTAACAACTATAATTACACACGGCACGGAACGATAGGCATGAAGCCAGCTGACGTTACCAAGTCTGACGAGCAACGTTTAATTTCTAGCGTTTACTGTCCAAAGTACACGCCCACGACAAAAAAAGCTAAATACAAAATTGGAGAACAGGTGAGGGTCAGTAAATTGAAGCGAACGTTTGACAGGGGTTTCACACGAAACTGGAGCACTGAACTTTTTACCGTGGTTCGAGTTCTACCCGGGAACCGTCACACGTATATAATAAAAGACAGTGGCGGTGAAATTTTATTGGGGCGCTTCTACGAGGAGGAACTCTCTAAAACTAAATACCCCGACACGTACCTTATCGAAAAAGTTTTGCGCAAGAGAGGCAACAAACTTTTGGTGAAATGGCTGGGACTTCCGGAAACAAGTTGGATCGATTCAAACGAAGTGATTCTATGAGTACGTGGAATGTTATGAAACGTTTACCTAATTCGGAAAGTGGAAGGAAGAAAAAAAACGGTGAATTGCTCCCCGACAGCATCCGCTGTCTGATCGTAGGACCTTCGGGGTGTGGAAAAACGACACTGCTCGTGGACAATTTTCTCCTCGCACCGAATTGGTTAGATTGGAAGAATAGGCACCTGTACGTGTTCTCGAAAAGTTTAGAGCAATCCAAATACCAGCAACTGATGAAACTGTACGATGGTCTGGACATTGCAACGTTCGCCTCGGAAATAAAACCACTCGACGATTGTCGTGAAAATTCAGTTGTTGTGTTCGACGACGCCATCCTGGAAAATCAAAATGAAATTCGCAATTTTTTCACGCAAGGTCGTCACAAAGAAATGGATTGCTTTTACCTAGCTCAAACGTTTTCCAAAATTCCAAAACAGTTACTACGCGACAACGCTAATTTCATATGTTTGTTTCGTCAAGATCACACCAACCTCAAGCACGCGTACGATGACTACGTAGGCGGAGACATGAACTACAATCAATTTTCGGAACGCTGCTCTTCTTGCTGGAACAGTGACGATTTCGGATTCGCTACGATCGACATGACGAGGAAACCCAACGACGGAAAATACAGAAACAAAATCAACAACTTTCTAAACGTTGCAACGTTGTGAGAAACAACGTGTATAAATAACGTCATGACGAAACGAAAAATCGAAGACGAAAATCTCAAGCTTCGCGATTACCTCGCGAAACGCTTCAAAGGTTGGAAATCCGAGAATCGCGGATTCTACGAAGAGAAAAAACGTCAGGATCAACCTGTGATCGATGCCATCAGTGGTCTAGGTAAAGAAATTAAAAGTGTCACGGAACAAAATAAAAATTTGATCAACGAACTAGTGCCGCTCGCAGCTAAAAGTTACGCCGTACCCACGCCTATTTCGAGCATTCCTTCGACACCGTTCGAACTGAAGGATGCACCGGCACGACGTCGAGCCATAGGCAGCACGTCTTCGGATAAAATCGAGTTGGGACCTTTGGCACGAGACTACCTGAGTACGGGGAAATTCGACAAGGATGAAGTGTTCGGATTGTATCCCAGCATGGAAACCAGCGAAGGCGGCGGTGTGGTGTGGAAGATTGGGAAATCGAAGGTGACCTTCGAAGGCAACGACATTAAAGTCAATTTAGGCGACAAGGATAGTTGGAACAGGTATCCGGGTACGGTGGGACTGTGGGAACTCGTCGCCAAAAAGCAGCCGAAAGATTACACCGACGAAGATTACCAAAGTTACAAGGAAATTCTGATCATGACGGATGCCTTGTACCAGAACAACGACGCCTCGCAGAATAGGGTGAAATCGAGCAGCGGCGAGAAGTACAAGAATCTCATCAAACCGATTTGGAACCAGGTCAAAACAGGCAGCGGCGTCAAACGCTACAACACGTTACCCAAAGAATTCGTTTGGGTGGACGACGTGAGGAAGCTCGTGGACCGATTGTTGGTGATAGCCGGCGAAGAGAATGCAGGCAACCGTAATTTCTACAACGAGAAGGTTGGCATCGTGGACATGATCAGCACGAAACTTTCCAACTTCATCGTGAACGACGACAAGGGCATAGGTTACCTCATCAAAATCATCAACACGCTGCTTCCTAAATTTTGGAACGTGGCCGAAGGAAAGGGCCTTGTGAACGACATCATCTACAAGTTACCTTTCGAGATGCATCTACCTGGCTACCAGTACTGCGGACCGGGTACCAAACTCGAGAAAAGATTGGAGAGAGGAGACAAGGGTGTGAATCTGTTGGACGCGGCATGCAAAGATCACGACATTGCTTACAACACCACGCAGACGGATCTGGATGCACGTCACGAAGCAGACAGAAAGTTAGAGCACGCAGCTTTCGAAAGGTTCGTGAGCAGAGACGCATCGTTGGGTGAACGGGTCGCCGCACTGGGTACCACCATTGCCATGAACACAAAACAAAAATTGGGGTGGGGTATATAAATAACATCCAGTAAAAAAAACAACATGGCTTGCATAACTGATTTGCCGCACGAACTACTATCTAAAATATTCAAAAAGGTAGTTAACGGAGATGTTAATAAACTTGTGATCGTAGCTAAAACGACGCCGGCATTTCACATGGGATGCGAAATAGTTCTCAAGGACCGTCTTCGGGAGATCAGTGGAATGAGGTGCGGTGATCTCGACACTCTTCTGTCGGCCGCGGGGGAGAAATTGAACGAAAGGTTGGACGAACTGCACGAGGCGAGGCAGGGAAGAAGACGATATACTGATGATTGGCGTAAGTCCAAACAGGAAGCTGAGGAAATCATCACGCAAATCATCGCGTTCTCCGAAGCACGAACTTTCTTCCTCTGTTAAAAAAATCTTCGATACAAATCATGAAAAAAAATATATAAATAACACACATCGTGAAAAAAAATAATCTTCGGTATATATAAGTAACACACATCGTGAAAAAAAAATTAAATTTCTCTAACACACACACTGAAAATTTCTCTTCTTCGATATGACAACTGAAAAAATGAGTGAGCTCCAAGCATTAAAACAAATGCTAAATTTGTCAGTCGAGTATGTAAAAATTCGGGAATTGGAAGTCGACAAATCTTACACGATAACTTCCGGTTCAATCGTTTCTACCCAGTATGGTCCCAAGGTACGCCTGTTGCTCAACGCACAATACAGTCTATTTTTACCAGATCGATACGCTAACATGTTATCGGACGAGAAGCTATCTATTTTAATCGAGAACAAAACTCGAATCGTGTACAAGGGGACAAAGGAACTTTTTGGCAAGAAAACAAAGCACGTAATAGAATTTGTGTAGCGACTGCGGGGCCGTGAAAAAAAAAATCTCAGAATATTTATATATAAATAACATACCGTAAAAAACTACACAAGAAAAAATATCAAAATATATATAAATAACATACCGCAAAAATAACCCATAGAGCATCAACATGAAGCCCAAGGGTGTCGTGTACCAGATACCATACTCCAATCTGAAAAATCTAGGTGCCCTCGATGGGTTACTCACCAAGAAACAACGCGAGAAGAAACGTTCTTGCTTGTCGAAAGGACATGGAATGAAATTGCTGCTCAGCACACCTCAATTGAAAAGATTACAGCGTTCGCGGAAACAGCAAAAGATCGGAGGTTTCATATTCAGCATCCCGGCCATCCTGGCAGCATTGGGGGCCGTTGGAAGTTTGGCCGGCGGAAGTGCCGCCATCGCGAAAACCGTCATCGACTCGAAGTAGAACAAGGCCGAGTTGGAAGAACAGAAACGTCACAAACTGGCCATGGAGAAGAAAGGAGGAAAAGGCGTAATGAGAAAGTTTAAAAAAAAGAAACAGAAGCACTCACCAACCGAGACATTGAATCTCTGATCGAACCGTTACGAATCAAATACTTCAGAGGAGTTTTCATGTCCGACTCGCTACCTTCAAGCGTTAAAAGAAGAGAATGTGGAGTAGTTAACTTGGACAATCAAAAAAATCCAGGCACGCATTGGATATGTTACCACAAAAACGATGACAATAACAAAGCATTTGTTTTCGATTCTTTCGGAGGTGTTCCACCTACAAATTTAATTCATTATCTGAAAACAAACAAAACCTCTATATACTACAACGACGAACGCATTCAAAATTTCGGAGACGTGAACTGCGGTCATCTCTGCCTCTCTGTGCTTGTCTTTCTCTCTAAAATAAATAACCCTACGATCGAGGATTTCCAGAAAGCATTGTGGAACCTCAAACAGCATCACTAGGATGGGCGTGTTCCATCTCACGAGCGAATCTTCAATCTTGAAACTCACGCTGCACGACGACATCGTCTATCCTAAATCCGTGGCTCTGCGTGCATTCTACAGCATGTACCTCATACCTAACGTCACGCAGCACAACAACAAAATTAGCGTCGGAAGCGAACACATCGTCGTCACGCCAGGCCAATACAATCTTTCCACTTTGCAAGCTCAGTTACCCAAAGGCACATACCTTTCTCAAAATTCGGTCACGCACAGAGTGGAAATCCTATCCGCGACGGAGACCGTGGACCTGGGCACCATGGGAGAACTTTTAGGTTTCGAGAATGACACAAAACTCGAAGCTGGCATCAAGCACACAGCAACCAACATTCCTAAATTCTTGGCCATAGAGACTCTGAACGTACACTGCAACGTGGCGGAAGGTATGATCACGAAATCCTCGGACGGATTATTAGGAAGTCACAAGCAGACGGGAATCATAGCCACTTTCAAACCAAGTTCCGAGTTCATGGAACCGATCATCTACACGCCCTCTTCGCCGATCTATTTTCCAGTATGTCGCAACCGCATAGACGACATAGAGTTGGTGGTGACGAACGAGAAAGGAGACGTGGTGGATTTCGCAGGTGCCACTACGACGGCCATCGTGGAGATCAACGTATAATAAATAACCATACATGTAAAATGGAGCAAATCGAAAGTTACGAATTGCAATCTTTCCCTCCCAACCGTCGCACGTTCGCCAATCTGAACGAAGCGAACAGGGAGATCGAATACGACGTGGACGTAGGCGACGGGTTCATTCATCCTCACAGAGCGGACCTCTACCTTCAATTCGACGTGGTGAAGAAAGAAAGCGAAGACGCGTTTCCTGCAGCAGCAAACTTGATACTCGTGGACAACTTCGTGCCTCACCTGTTCTCGCAGGTGGAGGTGAGGAAACACAACACCGTCATCGACAGAATAGATTATCCAGGCATCACGTCGACGGCAGTGGGAACTTTGAAATTATCCAAAACGGACGCAGCGTACTACCAGGCCGGGGGATTCGAAGCCGGGACCAAAATATCGACGAGAAGTCACACGGTGCTCTTTCCCATGCGTCTGCTGCCTGGTTTCTTCTCGGACTACAAGGAGATCATGTGGAAGGGAGGACTGAGGATCACGTTTCGAAGAGCGGCCAACGACAACGACGCACTCATGCGATACGCTACTTTGGGTCCGGACGGCACCACGCCGATAGCCAACACTTTACCCGAAGCAGCCAAGTGCGTCATCCGGAGCATGGAATTGAGAATGCCGGTGGTGGAATACGAAACAAATTACGCCCTCAAGTACAAAGCGGAGATCTTGAAAAGTCCACAGGTACCGATTCACTTTCACGGTTACCAGTGCGTGCAGAAGATGGCGTCGGGAAGTCACATGGAATTCGACGTGACGACACAGTTCAACAACATACAGTTCGACATGCCAGATTTCGTCGTAGTGCTTTTTCAGACCGGGAGGGACAAGAATCAGGAAAAAGATTCCAGCAAGTTCGACGACTGCAAGATCAAGAACGTTTATCTGAAGAATGGACGCAACGAAGTGTTCCCGCGCGAGAATTACAACCTCGACGTGACCAAAAACGATTACCTCAAACTTTACGAAGCGTTTTCGGCTTACAAACGCATGACCGAGGGAAGCGTGGACATGTACTACACGCCCAGCGAGTTCAAAGCACGGAGACCCATGACCGTCATCAACACATCTAAGAGAAAGAAGGTTGTGGTCAACGATCGAACCAACATCAAGGTCGTCTGCGAGTTCCACGATGCCTTGCCCGAGGATACCCTATGCAGTGTCATCCTGATTGCAGAGAAGTCCTTCGCCTACGACGTGAAGAACGAGAGGGTCACAGAGCAGTTTTAACAAGTTTTTAACATCTTTTCTTGCACAAATAAGAAATTTTTTGTACTAGCACAATCAGTTACAATAGCACAATACGAATTTCACTAGTTCAGATCAGTTACAAATGTCAATTTCATTAGTTATCAGTTACAATATCTTTTTTTGCACTATAGCACGAGACAATCAGAAAATTTGCACAAAAAATTTGTTGTTGTTTTTACACGTGAAAATTAACAATAAAATTTCTTTTATCCTTTCAGATGCTGTCGAAACATTAAAAACACATACACACACTAGAAAAAAAAAGCATGCAACTTTATTTGTAACACAAACATATTCTCCATCTTCATCAAGAAAATATTATAATAAACATAATTATTTTTATCTATATCTCACAATAAAACTCTATATCCAAAAATATCACAACATCAAATAACACTAGAGTCGTTAGTACACGTTGCATGCATTACGGAGGTCCTCTGTAGGGTTTCATGGAAGTTTGGGGAAAAAAAAAAAACACGTGAAACCCTACAGAGGTGGGGTAATCTATAACCGCAGCCATTAGAAAACCTTTACTTTTTTGGCTGGGCACCACGCACCCCTGGCGAGGTTATAGGGGCCAGGTCTCCTAAAAAACAACAATTATTATTTTGTTTGTTTGTTTGCGTCACAATACATACGCGCGTGTGTGTGTGTGTGTGTGTGGTACATCGTTCCCTCCCCGAGAGAGAAGTTTACGAAGGTCACGATATATAAACATTTGGCCCCGTTGATTCCAGCACTCCAACTTCATTTCTAATGTTGACAACAATATTCTAAAGGTAGAGAGAATGAGAGAATGAGAAAATAAGAGAATGAGAGAATGAGAGAATGAGAGAATGAGAGAATAAGAGAATGAGAGAATAAGAAAATAAAAAAATAAGAGAATGAGAGGATAAGAAGAAAGGTTTACGAAGGTTACGATATATAAACATTTGGTCCCGGACTTGGAAAATTACGATAAGATGCACTCATTCTTCAAAAAATAAGAAAATAAGAGAATGAGAAGATGAGAAGATGAGAGGAGAGGTTTACGAAGGTCACGATATATAAACATTTGGTCCCAGACTTGGAAAATTACGATAAGGTGCACTCATCTTTCAAAAAATAAGAAAATAAGAGAATAAGAAAATAAGAGAATGAGAGAAAAATAAGAGGATGAGAGGAGGATGAGAGGAAGATGAGAGAATAAGAGGAGAATGAGAGGGATGAGAAGGATGAGAGGATGAGAGCTCATCTTTCACTCATCACTGCCTTTTTGCGCCCGTGAAACATCGTCAGCGCAATAAATGAGGCGCGGAACGGGGAGAGAAAGTGAGTTTTTCAACTTTTTGTGGTCGTTTGGTCAAGAAATCAAAGTTGTTGTGGGATGCACATTTTTTATCTACTATTACCGGTTGCAAATGGCAGCCATTACAGCACTGTGCGTGGGTTTACTCCGTTTTTACTTGCCGATCTCGGAGGCTAAGGTTGACCATCCTTTTACTCCCAATTTACCCGTCGTTTCCGTTGGTGCAACAGATACTCAGCCGATTCGTGGGTCAACTCTGAGTTTACTCTTACTCGCGAGTAAATCGACGTTGGTGCAAACGGGCATGACAGACTTACAGTCGGGGCGCGATAAGAAGCGGTGTGCAATCAGAACGCAGAACGGCAGAACGTGACCAAATTCTGTCTGCTCGTTGGCTGCCATGTGGCTGGGGGTTTTCTACGTTGCCAAGTTCGCACAAACAGGCGGACAGGCTAATCAGCTGTTGGCGAGCTCGGGAAAAAATAAAACGTCACGTGAAATTAAGCACGTACGTATCAGTACGCTAATATATGTTATTTCCGTCGTAAAGTGATAAATTAACGAATCTAGAAGTTTGAATCTGAAGTTTCTTGTAGGTTAACGTTAACTTCCCGTGTGAATTTTACTTTCTGGCAAGCATGAAACATTTTCTCTTCCTGCTCTACACAGCAACCGAAAACCCTAACTGAAAGAACATCTGTTGTGTTTTTATTATGTTACATTGCAAGCATCAGCTACCGGCATCTATTTACTTGCGTTGTATCGTATCACAATTACCTACAAAAGAAAATGCGTCTTGTGTTATGATTGTTATGAACAACTTTGGCAAATCGTTCTCCTTTGATTTCATGCCACCTCTCTATGCCTTCTTTGTCACGCCGCGGCATTCGTCTTTTTCGCAGCTCGATACCGACCGCAGCTATACCCGCCTATATTTTTTTGTATACGAAACTCGCCCTTTGTTTTGTAATGACATGGAATTTATACTTCTGTGACATTGTTGAAACTTCAGCAATTTCTTGAAAATTAGGTCGAATTACGTATAAACAAATTACGTACAACTTGGTTTCGTTAACACGTTTTTAAATTATATTTTGCAGAACCTACAAAAAGTTTCCTCTAAAACAGAATTTCACAGAACTGAGTTACTGTATTACAGAGAAGAATTTATCAAGAACAAATCTGTTTGTGAATTGATTGATTGATTGAGTTGGTGTTTTAAATCCACTTTATGCACACTACAGCTAATCTGGAATGGACCTACACTTGGAAGGGAATTCAAACCACTTTGTGCCTCGACAGGGTATCGAACCCAGGACTACTTGATTACAAGGCGACGACGCTTACCCTACCACTGTACCATCGGGGAGGCACATGTGGGTGTGTGAATTGAGATAATTTGGGAAGCTACATGAGAATACAGGCTCTGTCAATATACAGAGTTCAATAAATTACAACGAAACGCTTGGCAATTGCTCGATTCGTTTCATAACATTAATGATACATTTGGTATTATTAATGCTTCGAGATACCTGTATGTAAAACATAAAAAAATGAATGAAAGAACAAAAGTAGTTAACGTTGTTCCTTCAAATATGAACAAAGTCGGAATGAGAACAATGGAAGGGTCCCGTTGTTGACTGTTTAACCAGATGTTTAATCCTACACGTGTTTCTGTGGGCTCGCGAAAATCCTGAAGTAGGTCAATCCAGCAATAGCGCGTCGCTACCAGAGTGGGTGGTTCCACGCCGGTTGCTAGCGCGTCCCGACTGTAGATATCAGATATCCGTCAGATATTCGAGACGAGACCGAGACTTATCCGGATAGCACGCCCCTGAAAACGAACAGGAATCATGCAGCTTCTACTTGCGTGTGTGTGTGTGTGTGTGTGAGTGTGTGTGAGCTCCCTTAAAGACTGAGTCTGAGCAATGAATCTAACGTGCCAGGAACACTTGCGGTGGGTGGAGGGAAGGGACGAGCAGATTGTTTGCCTGCTGGGGCTGCGGCTCTGTTCGCGCGGAAGTCAATAAGGGGCGCAACAGGTGGCGGTCTCCAGAACGCCCCTGGAGACACTCGAGACGCAGCCACGCACAGCAAGGCGCTCCTTGGAAATCCCAGCGAGTTAGGAAGGGAATTGGACCACTTCCAGTCTCCCCGCGAAGTGCCTGGAGCTTCACCTTATCATCCCCCACTGAGCAACGTACCTCGAATTCGATAATTGAGCCAGTGGCGTATCTGCTCTCTCATTTCGGGGGAGGAGTGAGCCGTAAGTTATATTTTAGCTGCGCAAATTTGCACGCGCCTGGAGCGCGGTGCTGATCATGTCACCTCCAAAATGGCCGAGAACAAGAATGCATAGGGCCCTACCACTAATAATAATATGGAATGATAGAATTGAAATCCTATACCTTGTCGTGGATTCGAATCCAATTCGTATTACTTATCTTATCCCTAGTTTTTAAGGCAAAGCAAAAGTATATTGTAATTGATTGAGTGATTGAATTGGGTAATTTTACTTAGCGTTTCTGCCACTTATGGCTAATTGCAAAGATGAGGATGAATGATGATGAAGTTTAATAGATAAAGGGGCAATCACAAACACATATGAACAGCATACAACACAAATCCTATACAGGATTGTATCGGCCATAGGTCCAGCCAGACGTCAGAGCCTCGATAGTCTGCAAAATGCAGTCTAGGGTGTACTACGTGGAAGTGAGGTGAATTCCTCTGTAAAACCCAGAGTTTTTTGTGTAGCTAATTATATTTTTTGTATGTGTCACATACCAAGGTGATGCAAGTCTGACGGCAATTACAGTCTTCTACGTCAACCCGTCTGGTACCTAGAGCAATTCAAAGATGGCGCAACGACTTGAACATTACTCCAAGGAGGAGGTACGCAGTGTTACATTTATGGCTCAAGGGAAAGAAACCATCTGAAATTCATCGAGAATTGTTGGAGGTCTATGGAGAGAGTGTTATGTCGCAGAAACAAGTGCACGTGTGGTGTAACTCATTTGCAAGTGGTAGAGTAGTGTGACAGATGATGACTGAAGTGGCAGACCAGCAACGTCCATCACCGACAGCAATGTGCGAGACGTGGATGCAAAGATTCGTGAAGACAGAAGAGTCAGGTTGCATGTCATTGCTGATGCATTGAACATCTCATATGGTTCAGTGAGGAGTATCGTCATGACCAACTTGGCTTCAGGAAAGTGTGTGCGCGCTGGGTGCCCAAAAATCTGAGGACCAAAAACACCACCGAATGGGCATTTCCCTGACCCACCTCACACGATATGCCCACGAAGGCAGTGGTTCCTATGTCGAATTTTAGTGTGATACCATGTGTCAAACATACTAGTTTCATAATTTTTTTCTATGCACGTTTTTCAATAAATCGAAAATTCACATTACTTTTTGATACGTATATTTCATGTCCGAGGTGTTAGGTGCGACCTTCTAGAAAGGCATCCAAAAGTCAAACTCGCTCCAACGTACACCCTGTCCCAACTATCTCTGGAACACGCAAACGAAAGCAAGTCTCTGCGCAAGTAGTGACGAGAGATGGCTCCACCAATGAACACGTGGGAGGGAACTGAATTGCGTTTAGGGGGAAAGCCTTCGTAGCAGCGTGTATTGCTTCGCTCTGCCCACTCGATTTCTTACCCTTCTCTGACGCTATGGCAGGCTTTGCTCCAGAGATAGCTGAGGCAGGGTATAGTACAACCTGGTAACTGCAATATGGCGGGCCAACGAGGCTCTGGCGTCTTGACGTACGGCCAGTATAATCCTCAGTAGGGCTTTGTTGTCCTCCAATGTGTTGAGTGCCCCTTTACAGCCTCAGCTTTTAATAGGTAAGGATATTTTAGTCCTCAGAGACAGTTTAGTTTTAGCTCGTTTAAGCAATGAGTGAATGAATTAGCTTTAGAAATTGAATAAGGAAGTGTAGTCCACGCGTTCATTTCGTTAACGTCGAAGAACTGAAGAAAGCCGCCGCCACGAACGTGGGTGGGGATAAACAGCGGGCGAGTTCTTTTCGTCCAATCACACTCAACCTTCAGCCAATGATCGCAGCTGTCATTCTGCTCGTCTACTCCACGTGGAGTCCTTCCTTGAGCCAATGGGCGCAGCTGTCATTCTGCCCGTCTGCTCCACGTGGAGTCTCAGTCACATGACTGCGGATACGCTGTTGCCGTACTTTGCAACTTCAATGTGGAGACCGTGGGAAGGCGGAGGGACAAGGTGGCGTAGAGTAGATGTGTGGCAACACTGTGCGTTCAATGTGATTGTTGCAGCGGGTGGGCGCGCTCCGTCGACTTCAAAGCCAGCCGGTCGTTAACGTAGTTAGCACGTCGACTATAACAGACATGTTATTTTCTTTTTAAAGGCCTGTCCTTCATTTGGTTTTAGTTAAGGAGTATATACCAGTATTCCCTGACGGGCAAATCAAATAGCCTGTGCTGAATGGCCACAATATGAAAATCAACCAATCAATCAATCGAGTATTATTTAAGTCCATTTCATGCTCATGAATACTCTGTCCCTCTTATATCTGAAGCAAGCGAACGAAAACAAGTCTGCTCAAGTAGTGACGCGAAACGGCTCCAACCATGAACACTTGAGAGGGAATGGGATTGCGTGGAGGGGATGAAAGCGACTGCAGTCACCAGCCTTGTGTACAGCTTCGCTCTATACACTCGATTTCTCCCCTTCTCAACCGCTATGCGGGGCCCTGCTCCAGAGTATAGAGTAATCATGCTGCGGGACTTATGATTCGAAGCACATTGTAATGTCCAAACCAGGAATGACTTGAATAAAAAGGCGACACAGGTTTCCAATCCTTGAATTGATTGCGTTGTTGTTTTAAGTCCACTTTATGCACAGTAAGGCTAATCGGGACTGAACCTACAGTTTAAAGTAGGATCCGAACCACTACGTGCCTCCACAGGGTATCGAACCCGGGACCAGGACCACGCTACCACTGCGCCATCTGGGAGGTACCCCAATCCTTGAAGAAAGTTGTGATAAAGTGGGGGGCATAACCCCATTAACCCCACTTCGGCGCGGCACAACCCTAATTTCTCGTCACGCCTTCCTTGGTCGCAATACAGGAAGCGACGGGGCAGGAAGAGGATGTCATCGCCGCCGTTTCTCGCTTCCCTCTCCCCTAGGAGTTATGCAGCCGCGGAAAGGTCACCCAAGCATACGGATGTCCCAGGTAAGACAGCTTAAAGGGGAGAGGAGGGGGGAGGCGGACACCTCCCGGTTGCCGCGCAGAAACGCCAGCTATTGATTGGTCGGCTGCTCACCCACGCCTCCGCCAACCACCAACTGTTGAATTCAGTTTCTCCCGGGCAACTACTACAGAGACATCTGTCGGCCTTCGCCGAGTCGTGCAGTCTTTGTTTGAACCGTCCTGGAACAATCACCGGAGGCGCAACTGGGACAGCCACAGGTACCCCGAATCTCCTCGTCGCAGAGAGAGGTAAGTAAGGTCATATTCAACAGGTGTCATGTGTCAACTTCTCCTATTGGATCTCAATCCTTATTGGCCACTTGAAAACTTTGCTCCATATTTAAATACCCAGCTCGCGTCATTGTCACTTTCAAATTTTTCTGCACATCTTGGTGTACCCAGACCATTCATAAGTAGAATCTAAACTTCGTTTCCTCAAAATCTCTACAAAAGATTGGGTGCAAGAATTAATGAGTTATTGAAATGATTTAATTTACTTCGCGATTATGCCACTTTTGGTTATTGCGATTGATTGATTGATTTGCTTTATTTTCCTTCGCTTTTTGCGCCACTTTTGGCTAATTTGAGAAGATGTGGATGAGTGATGACATGGTGAAATTGATGAATGGACACTCACAAACATCCATGCCCAGGACGGGATTCGAACCCGGGACCCCTGGAATAATTGTGAAGATGAGGGTAAGTGGTGATAAGATGAAATAGACTAGGAGACAAAACACAACAGTCCCATCCAGTCGCCAGAGCCTCGATAGTCTACAAAATGCAGTCCATAGTGTACAAAGTAGACGTGAGGTTGGCATTTTGGAACCTCTTACACCCCTTTGGTGAAAGTAGACGGATTTTTTTTGTTCTTCTACGGGTGCAAGGGTAAATTTACCAGCAAAATGACTATAATTTGAGCCTTTGTGAAGAACTTTATGGAGTGTTGGGATAAGTTTGGGGTTAGATTAGGGTGTGTTGAGGGCATGTGGATAAATCATTGCGAGATAAAATGGCAAATTTAGCACTTAGAAATTGAAAAGAGATACCTCTCTCTTCTCAGAAACATGACAAGGGAAGCTAGTGTTTCTACAACAAAAAAGTTACTTAATATGCTCCGAAATTATATTTTTTGCAGCTGTATTTCCTTATTTTATGTCTCTTCTCTGACTCTTTATGCTAACCTCGACGATGAGAATGAAATTGATGAACGGATACTCACAAAGGAATGTTCATACCTTGCTAGTATTCGAACGCAGAACTTTCGATTGAAAAAAAAATAGAATGACCGGACCTATATCATTCCTTTTCAATGTTTACGAAAATTGCACAAGAAATTGAACGAAAACAATTGTAAAGATGATTAATTTTAACCTTGAAGAGTTGTCTTTAAGGTACATAGCGGAGTGGTTAGCACAGCGCGCTACGACGTCAGTGATTCCGGGTTCGAATCCCGATCTTGGCGTGGGGGATCATTGTGAGTGTCACTGGAGGTCCACCTGGAGGCACATAGTGGTTCGAATCTCACTTTAAACTGTAGGTCCAGTCCCGATTAGCCTCTCTGTGCATAAAGTGGACTTAAAACAACAAATCAATAAATAAATTTGGTCCTATCATCACTCATCTTCATCGTCGCGATTAGCCAAAATCAGAATAAAAGGGATGTAAAATAAGCTATCAGTCAATCAAATCTAAGGGACATAGAGGTAATGTGGGATACTTTATAACAGAAATACGCATTGTAATATAATGAAGAGTTACTTGAAATTACAAAAGCGCTGGTAAATAACAAAAATACAAAATACAAGTTTTTGCCCCACATGAGACAATGCGATACTGACTTTTGGGACACTGTACATACTCCCTCCCGGGAGTGTCTGGAGCAAGTGAAGGAAAACTAGTCTTTACGCATGTAATGACTGGGGACGGCTCGACCAATGAACACATGCGAGAGAACGCGATCGTATAGAGGAGGGGGGAGGGACTGCTATCAGTCCTTGCAGTAGCGTGTACTGCTTCGCTCCGCCCACTCGCTTCCTCCCCTTCTCTACGGTTATGCGCGGCCTTGCTCCATAGGTATAGAGCATAGGTATCTACACAGCGGTTCATTGGTTCTTTCGTTGAGAACTCAACTATGCTACCACTAATATTCGCTCTTTGTACTTCACGCTTTATTAAAATCAACTTTTGGGGTCGTCCCGATGGTGTAGTGGTAACGTCGTCGCTTTGTAATCAAGGGATTCCGGGTTCGATACCCATCTTTGAATTGTAGGTTGAGTTCCGAAGAGTCTGTGTGTGTACAAAGCGGACGCTATACAAAAACTAAAAAGAATCGAAAGAAACACTGAAGGAAACAATATTTATATCGAAAAGCCTTTCTTCAATTACAGTTGTCAAAATTCTACAACCAGAGCGAATTCATACAAGCATATTTTATTCCAAAGTCAACAAACTCTTATACTGCGGGACACGAAAATATGAGTTTCAAGGTCAATGTTCTCCCGACGGCGTTGCCTCACTTGTAACTTCGTCTTGACACGAACCAGTACAGTTTTTTGATGTCAGTGATTCGGTAATGTTGGCTGTTGCTATTACCATGTGTTACACTAGTACTGCCGATGACAATGAAAACGCCCCTCATACAGAAGGTTGTTCGTGGTAACAAACTGAAACAGCTGTAACTGATGAAAAACCACGCCCCCACCTGCGGTGATGTTTGATGTGGTGGCCAAGAGCGCGAGCTATCACTCTGCATCTCAGTTTCTAATGCAGCAAGCTGGTGTGAAGTACAGTGATGTCCAGTTTATTCCGCTCCTCCTGGCAGGCTTTCCAGAGACCGTCCACGCTTCGCGGTTGTCTGCATCTAAGGGCCCTTTTCAATAACCCAAATGCACATAAATCCATTGGCGATGCATCAGGTGATTTAGCAGGGATATCGCTGAAGGGTGGAATGTATTCCCGTTTCTCTTTATATATTCTCCATGAATTGGCGGGTTGAAGCAGACATATGGCTTGAAGCCTTATCCTGATTCAGCCAGACCTTAGTGGAATCTGCACCATACAGAGCTAGGATTTCTGAGTGAAAAACTGGGGTCGGGCCGTGAGTCTGAATAGGCCGAGTTGACTTTCACATTTGTAGCCACCTGGCGAATGGTTAACTTGCCCTTGTACAGTCAACGGCAAAGATAATGGTAAGCAAATTGTCGTTGGATGTATGTAGCAGTATCCTGCGATGCACATCAACCCCTTGGAGAAACTTTCCTTCGTCTTCCGATATCATCTTACAACCTCTTTTACACCCCGTGGTTGGTAATATATTGCCTCATCTAATGTGACAAGAAACATAAACTTTTCACCGGCCAGGTGGCGCGTTCATGCAACGTTCGGCTGTTCGTGGCACGTTCTGCAATGTGCAGGAGCAGCAGATAGTGAACTAGGCGTGTATGTCGCTTTGCAGGTTCAAACCCCGGTTGATAATGGTGTTGACAATTGTCACGGAGATCCCCAATTTCACTGCAATCGCTCTCTGCGGTGCTGTTTTCGGGCCGGAGACTAGGGCCTTCACCTTCCGAGTGATCTCCGGATTCCAGTTGATGGCTGGTCGTGGATGTGGATGTTTCTTGCCCTCTGGAATCAGCACTCTCCTTACCTTGTTTAAGCAGCACACATGAGATGCCCTTCTTGGAGATGGTGAAACCACGCCTCTTACATTGCTTGATGATCTCGCAATACGAGTATTTTGCATACTAAAGGGCGATGATGTACTCTTCCCAGAATGGTTCGATTTTCGGCGCCATTCTACGCGCATGACACTCGAACACAATGCTGTACACTCATACTGCCGCATTTCGCGTCTCTTCCGTAAGTTTACACGTGGCGCTACTGTGGCCTTCGCAACTTGCTACCATAGATCGCGAACAACCTTCTGTACTCCACAGAAACGAGAGAAAGTATCTAAGTGGATGGTTTCTCAAGTTTTAAAAGAATTGGATTGGATTGATTTGTTGTTTTAAGTCCACTTTATGCACAGTAAGGCTAATCAGGACTAGACCTACAGTTTAAAGTGGGATCCGAACCACTATGTGCCTCCACCGGGAACCGAACCCGGGACCCCTTGATTACAAGGCGACGACGCTACCACTGCGCCATCGGGGAGGCAAAGTTTTAAAAGATGGAAAAGAGTCGTTGGCGAAAGGTGAGCTGAATTTCTGTATTCCGACAGGTAGAAAATAGCCCAGGAAAAAGCGAATACAAATTTCGTTGAAAATCCTCAGACCTTTCCGCTCCCTCCAGTTTGCAACACTGCGAACCAACGTCGCTGCGAAGAATGGAGTGGGGAAATGTTGTGTGAGATGCGCAACAGCTATTTGCAGCGTCTTGTTTTTAAACTTGTCAAGTTATACTATTAATATTAAACAAATTTAAAAGCTGACTGGAGACTCATGTGTTGTTGGAAAACCATTAAAAGGACCATGGATAATGCGAAAGGAAATTAAGTCCATTTACACTCCATAAAGACACTACAAAAGAGGAAACAATATAACCGGATTAGATTAGTTTGATGAGAAAATAGTGCGTAGATCTGCTTTTAATTTTACGATCATGGAGAATATCCAACTGCTGAAAAGATTAGACTTGATTTTTTAAAAAAATCGGGGTTAAAAGAAACGTGTTAAGATTTCTGCAGAATTTAAAGAAATAGTAAAACATTAAGCACAAATATATATATATATAATAATATTAAGTATGAAGTGCAAAATAATAACGTAAAAGTGTAAAATATTGTAATCAGTGAGAGAGGGCATGTTTTTCCAGGGCTCATGCATGTAAAGTCCAGTTAAAAGAGATTTCGTTTAGTGTTCTATGAGCTGTGTTAATAAGAATGGATCATTCTGCCAAACTGTTTTAATTATCATCGTACAGTACGTCCCAACATATATACTTTTCATCATTCTTCATAAATCATCATCATCGTCGTTATAGAAGAAAAACGTGACGTAAAATGTCAACAAACTCCAATCATCATACATTCTCTTCTTTACCAGTGTTCCGACTGAAACGAACTAGGGATTTGTTGTTTTTAGGCGATAATTATTCTATTTGAAAATTCACGAGAACGAAGGGTTACATAACTGAATTTTATAGGCTCATGCGTCAGCGATTGTGTCAATTTTCCATTACGTAATTAAATGTACGCAATTTAAATTTGCCTTACATCAATGAATAGGTGAAATGAACCACACACTGCTGTTTCATTTCATTGTTTCCCTATCAAACTAAATACGGTCCGTTTCACAAGTCCAACATAAATGAATAGGGGAAATGAACCAATCTGAACACGCTGCTATTTCAGCCCATTGTTCAACCTTCCCAATACATAACGTCCGTTTAACAAGTCCTGCATAAACGAAGGAAAATGTAAAGCAGTTGGCGTTAGTTTCAGGTCACCGGATCATCTCCCGAAGAGCAAATTGGTGAGCAGGGTTCTTCCAAGCGCACCCTGGGGCTACACCCCCTCCCCTTTTCAACACGAAAAATCTACCCCGTGAAAAATGAATGCCTCGTTTCAATTAGAGAAGGAAGTGGGAAGACGTTACGCCCCTCCCCCCGATCAACTATTTTCGACTTCAAAATGAAAGAGCGAGTTCATTTCAATCTCTCCCTCTGCC
Organism: Lepisma saccharinum; assembly: GCF_977018435.1. Classification (NCBI taxonomy): domain Eukaryota; kingdom Metazoa; phylum Arthropoda; class Insecta; order Zygentoma; family Lepismatidae; genus Lepisma; species Lepisma saccharinum. The sequence goes on along the minus strand of NC_139243.1, from coordinate 18,475,827 downwards.
AGACAACTGTGGTGTGTGTTGATCAGAGAATTGTAAAATTGTATTTCTTCCTTCTTTTAAGCTTCTCTGCAGGATCGTTTTTACGGGAACCCGGAAAAAAAGTTCCCAAGTAATATTTCTTTAAAATGAGTATTGCAGCACTAACATTAAATAAGCTGCTTGTTGAATTATATGACGTACTTTCATTTGTTTTTGTCGAAGTTGAAAAAATATAGCATTGGAATAATTCACTTTTACGTTGACAGTGTCTACGAAAATCAATTGATAATAATAATATGCGTCAGATAGTAATCTGGGGACTTTATTTTTGTTACGTTAAAAATCTTGCATTTCGTATGTAGTTTGACAGTGTCTGCCTTCCTAGAACAGCTTTTTAAAACAAAATTAGGAGTTTTACCTAGAAATATGGTAGATATACTCATATTTACGCCCCTTTATTGCCTTTTTATATCCTAATAACAATAATAATGTCTTGACGGTCACTCGACCATTCTCGCGTGCTTCACCGATGGCGTAGTGGTAACGTCGTCACCGCCCCCCAAATATTTTTGATTGATTTATTTTACTTTCATTTTTTGCCACTTTTGGCTCATGATAATGAGTGATGATATGATGAAATTGATGAAGATAAACTCACAAATATCACTCAAACCAGGCCGGGATGCAAACCCAGGACCTCTGGCGCCGTAGTGCGATATAATAACCACTCCACGACGGAGGTCGGGCCCAAATATGGTGACCACGTCCTACTTGTTGTATGTATCTACGGATTTCATTCCTCCCAAATATTTACATAATGTACACTGTATATTGAAACAGATTTCAAACATCTATGCAATATATAACGAAGGCCACGAACTCATCTTCGGTTATCGTAGCATCACAGCTGCAAACAGCAACCAAACAAGCCTCGCCGATGGAGCAGTGGTGCGTCGTCGCATTGTAATCAAGAAGTCCCGGGTTCGATACCCGGTAGAAGCATATAGTGGTTCGGATCCCACTTTAAACTGTAGGTCCAGTCCCAATTAGCCTTACTGTGCACAAAGTGGACTTAAAACCCCAACTCAACAAGCAACCAAACAAAAGTTTGCATGAGGATACAAAGAACATTTTTTAAAACCCCGACAGAAACAGAGCGTTTGTAACGCCTCCAAGATTAAACGTCCGGTGTAATCATTTCTCATGCATGGAATTCATTTCCACAAAGCGTCAAAGTTGACTTTGATGCAGCCTTTCTCCCCCACCCTCTATCTCCACCCCCGCCCTCAGCGAGCGCTTTCATATTTAACCGAGCGCCGAGGCTGCATCTTAGATTCATCCCATCCGCATAACAAATAGAGTTTGCACGTTGCTGAGCCGCTTTTGGTGTCGAATTTTGAGATTAATGCTTTTGAAGTTTTAGCGCAGCGTGTTCCTGGAAGGGAAGTGCAACGGCCAAAGAACGCGCTTGTACAGGTTATGGTCCAACCGCAACATTGCCATCTTGTATTTTATAAACATAAATTTACATGTAGCTCATATAATATGAGCAGGACTTATATAGAAACCAGGGTTGGAAACATGATTACATAAGAATTATAAAAACAGCCTTAAAAATTAAAAGAAAATGACTTAATATTATTAATAGTATTAGCTATAAAATTTATTTAAATCAAAATATACACGTGTGTGCTGTAGAGCGAGTAGCGTTGTAATAGGGGCGGAAAGGTGGAAGTGAGAGAGACAGGACCCCCTTAATAAAAGAATAAACAACGCCTAGAAGATTCTGAAGTTCTCAGAACTCTCTTAAATCCGCATCACACGGAACTGGATATCCAGTAGGTATGCCCTAGTTGGCGCTGGACTGGTTACCCATTTGCTAGTTTTCGCCTTACACTATACTTATCAGCGTACTTGTCGATAGACTTTTGTTCACATCTAGAGAGGGCACGAGTGAAGTTGTAATGGAGGCCGCGTGAGATGTAAACAATGTATCACTTCACATTTTTAAAAGCCGATAACTATTCAACCGAGAGGAATAACGTTCCGTATAAAATGTTATTAGCTACAACACAATGGCGCCGCTTAAATACATACTTTACAACGTTTACTGTACACGTATGGAAGAATATTTTAGTTGTTTCAAATGTAAACACCGTGCACTCAGCACAGATGGTGTAACTGAACGCGTCTTTCATGCTGTATACGTTATACATTGCTGGAGTAACACTCGGAAACCACAGACAAAAGCGCTCTTTTGCACACTCACAGATTATCTTCACATGGCGAAACTTCGCTCTGATTGGCTGTTCCACAGAATCCAGTCGAGGAAAGCAAGTAGCAATTAGAACATGTCCTATTCCTCCAAACCAGTCAAGCAGTCAGCCAGGTGGCAATGATTTCTACCTAGAAAGTCAGTTCAGCGCCAACTAGGGCATTCCTACTAGAAATCCAGTTCCGTGTGACAGGGGCTTTAAAGTCAACAGAGGTAAAAGAAGCGTGGAAATATCAAAATTATTCTCTTTCTATTCCGTTTCCAGTGCATCACTGGTGTAACACTCTTCATATTTAATTGCAAATTCAGGTTTAATATCAAACTTTATGATTTTACCTAACAAGGTGTCAATATTTATTCAGATTCAGTCACTATTTCTATGATAATTTCCACACGGTTAAGTGGCAGTTATCTCGAACTAAAGTGATGCAATGAAATTGCATATATCTTACCTTTGATCTATTTCAATTAATATTGAAATGTTTTAGTCACTGTTTCAGTGAACTTCGTTCATTTGAAATGGCAGGACTGTTTGTCTTTCCAGATTTGTCACGAAAGTTACTGAAAAGGTAATTATGTTATGAGTACGAGTATTATACAAATTAACAACAGCCAACCTCCGTGGCAGAGTGTTCAGCACAGCGCGCTACGACACCAGTGACCCCGAGTTCCATCCCGGCCTGTACATGGATGGCCTTTGTGTGTGAGTGTTTCTTCATCAATTTCATCATATCATCACTCATCCTTATCTAAGTGATTAGCCAAAGATGGCAGAAAAGCGAAGTAAAATAACTCAAACCAATCAAAACAAGGAGAAGGCTACAAAGCAGGTGGCGTTTTCCATTCGGATATCTAACATATGTACACCCTGCATATAATATAAGCATTAGCTCTCAAGCCACAAATAAATTAATTCTATTGAATGGCTCGGGTGTAGAACATGGCAAGTGACATTTTGGTCATTTCTGAGTTCATTAAGAAAAAAGTGATTAGAAGCTATACTGGAGATAAATTGTTTTCGTGTTGTGTTTACCAATTTCAGAAAGCTTCTCTGAGTCCAATACAAATTGTATGACATTGAAATTTCACTCACATTTTACTTTGTAACTCAAAAATTACCAAAATGTCACTTAACAATTTTACACCCGAGTTCTTCATAATACCTATTTTGAAACACGTGGAATTTCATTTTCGGACATTTATCATATACACACCCTGTATATAATATAAATTTTACGATAAACTTTTCGATGGTTGTTGCGCATGCATGCAAGACGGGAAAAAACACAGGCTATTATGTCTGCGGGCAACAACAATGTCCTGACGTGGACAATATTGACCAGGAAGAGCTTCCGCTGAAGGATGGAGAGGAGAAGGCCGCTCGTGTCGACGGGTCCGGACAGAGGCGTCTCTGAGAATCGTGTTTCGTGTTTTCCCACTTTAGCCGATAGCGAGACTGCAAAAGGGAGGGTAGCATCCTCCCCGTGTTTGTCTTTAATTAACCGAACGAACCTCCGGAGCTCAATCTCTCGTAGGAAGAGTAATTGCAAGAATGTTTCCTCAAGAAATGAGCTTCTTTGCGAAGGATCTCCAAGTTACAACGAGCGACGGCTAAGTTACTGACAAAAATAAGAATTACTGTTTTGCTGAGAAAGCTTGCAAAATACAAAATATCACTCAGCTTCCGCTGCCAGCTGAAAACTAGATTCCTTTTTGTTGTTATTTCCCACAAACTCATATTATTTTATTAATCTCTCAGGTGTTTACGTACGTCATCGGATTCGGTTTTCCTTTACTGAATGTACAGTCACACAATAAGGGGGGAACCCCCGAATACAACCAAACCTCCACCCGTATGCATTCGAGGGCATACGCTTGTCCCAGTGCCTCTGCAATAAACTGGGACGTCTTTTGCTCGAATTACGGTTCCCCCGTTATCGTTGTGCACTACTATTTTATTGATAATTGCAGATACATAGGACTGAAAATAAAAAGAAAACAATACAAGATTAAATAACATAGTTAATAAATTGAGTTACATTACATTACATTTGTAGACAGTACAATGCTATACATTTTTCCACGTGAATAAGTATCTTCCGTTACATATTGTTTGTATTACAATTTTAGGTGATATGCTGTAATGTGTGGTGATCTAGCATGTACCGGATCCCGGGCATCAGGATCTATGAGTGAGAAGTTTTTGGAGCTCGCACGCCCTATACATTACATAATATTGTTTATTGATGCATCTTGCATCAGGAGCCGGCAACCGAGAGCGGGTGAGCTCTTGGTTTAAGACCATTTATTTTTACGTTTTGCAATTATTGTTGTCAAAGAATGCTCCACCCCAGAGGCTAGGTGTTCCGCTGTCGGTGTCCAGCCCCCATCTGTACAACAGTTTGGGATTTGGAGTTGGTAAAGAGTGATTATAGCGCGCGCGAGTTTCCTTAGAACGGGTATGTGTGGTTTCTTAATGCTTTGAGATAAAAATTATATATGAGATAATAATAGATATAAAAATTTAAAAGAACATAATAAAAAAGAAGAAGAAGAAAAATATTTTAAGCACTGGAGTTCCAGCGTAGTGAAAACATGGTGCTGAAAGTGTAGATATATGGTGATAAATATGAAACTGAAATATAAGACACTGGAGTACCAGTGCAGGGATAAAATGTGTAAAGTGCACTTTAGCATGGCAATTTAAAGATATGTGTTTTGTTTGTATCTGATGAGGATATTTATATGAGTTAGAGGATTAATTTAGATGTTTGATGTTCTGGATGCAGCCACCCTTATAAGGTAGTCTTTATGTTTCTCACCAGGCATTCTGATTGGACGAATTCTCCTACGCTCCTCAGCTTCCTGCCTTCCCAGTAAGACAGCGAAGAATCTTCTTCTAGAAGCATTTTCCGGAGCTTCCTCCACTTCTTACACTTCGTCTCCTTCTGCCTCCTGTTCGTCCAGCCGAGCCGGTGCGGGAGGCACATTCCTGGTGTGTGAATTCCTTGCCGGTTGAAACCTGATATTCCTTACTTCTTCATTGTGTCTTGCCGGGATGGGCGCTTCCGGTTGGGGATTTTGGAGCCGAGTATTAAATTTTCTTTGTTCTTCTAATGATACTGCGTTCGGCAGGGCTCTAAGCTTGTCCAACTGCTGAGGACATAAGAGTGTTTTGATGTCAGTGGTTGGTAGTTCCCGTCTTAGTCGTTTGATCTCTTCACCAGCTGCCTGGCAGAAGAAGACTTTGTGTTCTGGCGTATCTCTTATCACACCACATGCGCTGCACGCAGGTGTGGGTCTGCTGCCTATTCGGCAGAGAGGCGTACCATATGGGCCGTGGCCTGTCAGAAGATGTACGAGTCCTCTTGAATATTGATTGCTGGCTAGTTTATTGTATCTGATGTTTTGCACAAAGCTATATACTCTTCTTCCATTCTCAGCAGTTTCCCACTCCATTTGCCATTCATTTGTCAATCTTGCTCTTATATCGTGTAGGGTAGGGAGGAAGATTCCAACACATTTCGTCAATTCCTGTTCATCTCCTTTCCTGAACTGGTATTTGGCTGCTCGCCATCTCACTTCCTTATCTAGTGGTATGTTACCAGTTACGGCAAGGAGCGCCTCCGTGGAGGTCGTGCCAAATGCTCCCGTCACTCTCAGGAGTATTCTCCTTTGTGAGGATCGAAGTACCCTAACATTCTTCTTATTTTTGCGTCCACCCACCCAGACCGAGGACGCATATGTGGTAATCTGTTCATATATGGACTTTATGTATGTATCCATGATGCCTGGTGGCAGATTATAGTTTTGGGCTGCCAGTCTCGTTAACTTGCTCATGGTATTTTCGCCTTTTTGGGTAATTTTGCGAATGTGAGCCCCAAATCTCATCCCTTCCTCCAGTGTCACACCCAAGTATTCAAATTATTTTGTCCTTTTCACCGTTGAGCCAGATATTTTAATGCTAGGATTCCTCTTATGACTTAGATGTCCTTTGGCAATAAGGTATTTCGTCTTAGATGACGAGAGTTCTAATTTTGCGCCTCTGCACCACTCTGCCAACGTTCTCAATGCTTGATTTGCTTTATCCTCGATTTGAGATCTCGAGTTTCCCGAACACACCACCGCTACATCATCGGCATAAGCAATAACTTGGGCAATGTTTTCGTCATTTTCTAGCGCTCGAAGACAGGGTTCAAGGTTTACATTCCATAGATGCGGGCCCAATACCGAGCCCTGTGGACAGCCCTTTGTAGTTATTTTTAATACCTTTACTCCATTAAAGTCGAGGTGAACTCGTCTGTCTTTGAAGTAATTTTCCAACAATCTGAGGAGTGTAACCGGGCAGTTTATTTTCCTGAGGGTGTAGAAGAGGTGGGGCCACCACAAATTGTCGAAAGTCCCGCTAATGTCCGCGAAAACGATTACGACGAGCTTCGTTTCTGATTTTTCCACAACCTGTTTTAGCTTATTTATAGCGTCCTCCGTAGAACGACCCTTTGTGAAGCCATACTGGTTGTCATTTTTTCCTACCATGGCGAGGAATTCCTGCAGACGCTTGTTTATAAGTTTTTCAAAAAGCTTCCCCATAGTATTTAGCAGGCAGATGGGTCTGTACGATTTTAAGCTCGCAGCATCTTCTTTTCCTTCCTTCCTGATTACTACTAGGCGTCCTTCCTTCCATGCCCTGGGGAATTCCTTTCCTATAATACATTGGTTGAAGAAGGCTGTAATGAAAGGTAGTGTTTTTGGAAGCGTTTGCTTGATTACTCCAGCTGGTATGCCGTCTGGGCCTGGCGCCTTGTTACTTTTCATTGATGTCAGCTCTCGGACAATTTCTTCAGATGTGAATGGGGCTATGGGAGTGTTGTTAGGATAGTGTCCACGTTCCCTCCTTATCGCGGCATTTTCCTCGTTGTCCGTTTGTTCTTCATCATCTGGGAGGAGTCCATGCAGCATCAGTTCCGCGGTTTCCCTTGCGTTATTGGTTAGGGTTCCATCAGATCTTTTTAGGGTTGTTGTCACCTCTCTCTGTTTAGTTTTGCTCGTGATAATTTTATACGGCAGACTCCATTTATTCTTATTAAGATATCTATTTACGAAATTATGCCACCTTTTCAATTTGAAGCTTTTCAACTCTTCTGCATATTTAGACTTTGCTCTTCTATAGTCTTCTAGATAAGTTGCTCTTATGTCAGGAATGTTTGGTTTTTGGTATAGTTTTCGAGATCTGCGCATGTTGTTCCTAAGCCTTGTCAATTTGTTTGACCATGGTTTAGGAGGTCTGTCCATATCGTGCCTAGGCGTGGATGCCTCTATGGCTGCTTGAAGCTGTTTCGTGAGCAATTCTGCCAAATCATTTGCGTTATTTGCAGATCTAGAGCATTCTGGCAGATCGATGTTGTTTAGCAGAGCAGTCTTGTCCGTTTTTGCCCAGTTGTAGGTAGGTGGTCTCATCGTGTGGGTTTTTGGAGCACCTTCCAGGTTGACATAAAACTCAATGACGTTGTGGTCACTGGTTGTTACCATGTCCAGGACTTTCCATCCCTCTATAAGAGGGCTCATGCGGTTGTTGGATAGAGTTAGATCAATATTACTGCTCGCCCCCGCTCTTCCCCGGTAAGTTGGTGGGTTACCCGGTTGATTTTCTACATTTAAGTTTAGTTCAGCTAGAAGGTTCATCATTTTTTCGCCATTGGAATCCATATCCCTGCCAAACCAGAGGGGTGAGGAAGAGTTGCTGTCTAGAGTCACCAGAATCTTGTTGTATGAATAGGCCCTGCAGGCTTTTCTGATGTGGTCTATATATTTGTCTATGCTGTGACTATATTGACAATAGGTGTTTATGATTGTACAATTTTGTTTATTGTATCCTATTTCTACGCAGTTTGTGTGTGAATCAGATAACTGTTCTATTTTGAGCATATTTATGTTTTTATTTAGTGCTACTATTGCAGTTTTGGCATTCTGGTTTTGGTTATAGGCTAGTATAGCGTCCAACGGTGCATGTATCACCTTTCCGTTTAGAATGTAAGGTTCTTGTAACAACAGCAAGTCGACGTTGTTTGTTCTAGCTAAGATGAAAATCTCCTCCGTGGCCAGTTTCGCTCCATTCAGATTTACCTGCAGTATGCCTAACTTGTTTCTCGTCAATGTCTTATTACAGAGCTCTACGACGGCCAAGGCTTGGTGGCATCCTGGACAACTCTTCCATATCCCCTTGCGAAATCTTTGTAGACCTCTTCTAAGTCTAGCTTTAGGTCCCTTCGGTGAAACGTTTGTTTTAGTAAGTCGTGCAATTCATCCGGACTAACCGGGATGTTGCTGCATCTTAGGATCATCTTATCCACAGCCTCCGGGTAAGGGAATGTAATGGATTTTCCGTTATCATGTTTTAATGTAACCAGCAAACGCAGCGCAGTGATTAAATTATCCCTCTCTTCAAGCCGGCTAAGTTCAAATTTTCAAATTTCAATTCAAATTTTCTTTATTAAAGGGCGAGGTTCAGCCTGTGGCTGTGTTGTAGATCAAGTTCGAATTTACGGTATATCATTGCTGGGTTGATGTTCGTTTTTGGGGTATCTTTGAGTTCTGGTCGGGGTGGGTTCATTATGACTGGTGCGGTAAAATTTGAGTATTTTGTTTGTACATGGAAGGGAGGAGCTTCCGGGTTTAGACTTGACCGACTTGCAGGTTCGACTAGGTCAATCAGGGAAGGAGAATGAGACGATAGATTGGGGTAGGGGTCATTCTGGGGGTCTTCATAGCTATGAGAGAAGTATGAGGTGGGGCTGAATGGGGTGTGTGAGAAAGACCAGGAGACTGGCGAGGATTGTGCAGAGTGTGAGTGCGGTGGTGTGAGTAGGACTGATTCAGGGGGAGAAAGTGAGAGTGGCGATGGCGGGGGGGATATGGATAACTGAGGGGGAATAATGAAGGCACATGGTTTCAGGCCAGGTATCGGTGTGCTAAGAATGGGTTTTTGACAGTTATAGTGAGTAGGTAACGGCGTTAGTGTGGAATGAAGAGAGAAGTTGCTGCGGGGAGGGGTGGGGGGATAAAGTAGTTCTCCGGAGATTAAGGTATTGAGGTGGAGAGGAAGATCTATTGTGAAACGGTATTTTAGAATTTCTTGAAGTTCACCCTGTTTCCTTACTGCGTATGCCGCCGCTCTTGTCGCATTACGGCGTCGGCGGCTAGGGGTGTTCCTATTTCTCTTTCTTATTTGTTTAAATTCCATAATTGGTTTTTTCTATTAATCTCTGCCGAAAGAACTTCATTGTAGGGCAATCCTTTATATCGGTGTTGCACGTTCTTTTCCTTCTCATGCAGGGTATGCATAATTTTTCTACCCTCTCCTTTCTGCATTCCTCTCTAGAGTGTCCCTCAGCTCCACATGTACAGTCACAGACAATAAAAATGGGACATCTACATCCTGAAACACCTGTTTCCCTGCAATGTGTTGTGTGTGTTGCATAATTCTGAGGCGATAAGCCAACTAACTATAAAAGCATCTTTTCAATAAGAAGTTAGGCTATCAACGTGGAGTTAGGCAACACACATAACTCCATGCAGAAAAGCGGGTATTTCAGGATTCAGATGTCCCATTTTTTAAATTCCTACTATTCAAATATCTAATTATAAAAAATGCACTTGCTCGAATCCTGGCGTGGGCTTGGGTGTTCGTTCCTTTGTGAGTGTCCCTTCTTCAATTTTATATAAGCGTCATTCATGCATCATTGTTACGATTTAAGTAAAGAGGCAGAAAAGTGACGTAAAATAGAAAAGTAGGAATAAATATAGTTTTGAGAGGAGTCCCATTGCTGGCACAATCAATAATTCTGCACTGAAATATGACTGCAGAATTTATGCAACCCTCAATTTGCAAGAATTTATTTTCATTGTGTTTTCATTTTAGCTTTTCATCATTTATAGTAATTGCAAATTTTTTAGGCAAGCAATTTGCAATACAAGATTGGCGTCAATCTTGAGTCCTTATTTGGTGATATTCCAAGCACTTCAGATTGTAAATACGCTTGTATAAAACTCTCGTAAAAAAATGAACGGCAAATTTAGAATTTGCCACGTCAACTCAATAATTCTTCGCAACTTCTCGTCGGAAGGAAACATGTAAAACAATATAAGTTTTTTTTAATACTGCGTTTTACTGTACTTGACAGTATTTATGTCTCAAACTTACATGGGAGGTTATCTAAGTGTCCCCATCCGATTTCCATGAAACTTGGCAGGTGTATAGAGGGGCCCAAAGGAAGAAATACGTGTTTTTTCTCGGCTAAAAAACTATTTTAGGGGGCAACCCCCCCCCCCCAATGTCAAGATGAGGATAAATTGAAGTGGGGATCTGACCCCTGTATCCCCCTCCGATTTCCATGAAACGTGGCAGATGTATAGAGAGGGCCAAAGCAAGAAATGCCTGTTTTTTTGTTTCCGCCAAAAAACGGTTTGAGGGGTTAAACCCCCCTCAAATGTCAAGATGAGGACAAATTGCAGTGTGAATCTGACCCCTGTGTCCCCCTCAGATTTCCATGACACTTGGAAGATGTATATTTATTTATTTTATTTATTTATTTCGTCTTCTTTTACATGGCGAAGTTAAGGCTGTGGAGCCTTAACCCTCCGAATTCCATGAAACTTGGCAGGTGTATAGAGGGGCCCAAAGAAAGAAATACCTTTTTTTTTTGTTTGGGCTAAAAAATTGTTTTAGGGGTTAAAAACCACCCTCAAATGTCAAGATGAGGACAGATTGAAGTGGGGATCTGACTCCGAAACCACGTAAATCTGTCATAGGAACAACACGCTCATATAATTATAATTGGAACACACACAGCACAGAACTGTAGGATTGGCGGTACCAAACGCAGTGCAATTGTAGAGAGATGCCGAATTCATAGACACCGTTGTTCCCAGATAGGCATGGGCATAACAATGGAAGGGTTAAAGCAGGGTAACGGAGCATCAAAATAGCTGCACACTGGAACCATAACCCTATCAAGCATGACCTAGATATCATATAGGTGATATCCATAGCCAAGGACACAAGAGGGTAGTTACCCTGAAGACGGAGGCAGATTCAGCCTCCGTAGGTATATCTCTTTTAAAAAATAACAGTGGTTAATAGTCCAAAAAACTACAAACTTAGTGACAATGAAGTTCGACCAGTCACAAATATAGGAGTGCGTTGTGAAAGAAGGAGAACACATGCATATGCTGAACATATTTTATTCAACAGGCTACATGGAACAAAGGAAAACATAAATTTCCGCTGCAACGCAGCAATGTATAGTGTCCACACAAAATAAAACATTTTCGTCCATCTACACGTGACATTGAAGTTCGACCACTGTTAGAGGGGATCCTGTTTACCATGGTGTGATGCCGCCCCGTCGGCGAATAACTGTGGCAATGCGTCGGGGAATGCTGCGAACGAGTCGTTCAAAGTATTCCACATCGATGCGCTGCCATTCCTCCTGCAGGCAGGCGATAAGAGCAGCCACTGTCGTGGGTTTCCTCTGTTGCACTCGTCGCTTAAGAACACGCCACACATTCTCAATGGGCGAGAGGTCGGGACTCGATGGTGGTCATGGCAGAGTTCGCACGTGATGGCGAGTCAACCATTCTCTTGTCAGCCGCGCTGTATGAGGCCTGGCATTGTCGTGTTGAAAGATGAGACGCCGCCTGTGGAACATGTGCCTTCGCACTGTGGGAAGATGCCGCTCCAGTATGCGTGTATAGGCGTGTGCATTCACGATGCCCTCACAGACGTTTAGTGGGCCAACGCCAGATGCCGTCATGCATCCCCATACCATCACTGACGCAGGTTTCTGTACCCGACGTGCATAACATTTTGCTTCATTCTGTTCCTCCTTCCGACAAATGACTGTTTTCCGTATTTTCCCGTACACAACATTGAAAATGGATTCGTCCGTTCACAAAACCCTGTTCCACTGCCGAAATGTCCATCCCCGGTACATTCGTGCCCACCGTAGTCGATTGCCTTTGTTCAACATGGAAAGGAAGGGTTTACGTTTCGTCTTGTACACTCGGTAACCGCATCGCTGTAGGTAATGGCGAATGGTTCTGGTTGACACTTCAATGTGAAAGCGTTCTCGAGTCCACAGTCGTAATTCGACCACAGAAACATTATTGTTGGTCTGGATATAGCGCCTAAATATCCGTAGGTCACGCACGCTCAGCAGGTGTTTTCGACCGGGGGCCTTACCTGGCTCTGTAGTACCCGTATTTTGGTGGTGTTTGATGATGCAGTGGACGGTTGACTTGGGTAAGTTCAGTTGGCGCCCTATTTCCCGTTCACTGAGTCCATCCCGTTGCAACTCCACCACTCTTCTCCTCACGTTCTTGTCAATAGGTTTGCCCCTGGCCATGGTGATGATGCACTGCGGTTCCTCGGTGCACAGCACGCGCTTATATACGGCGGACTCCCTTACCGTGTCCGTGACGTCATGCTTCCGTCGAATGCGCCACTATCTGGAATTTTCTGTATGGGTCTGGTGCCTGGTCGAAGTTCAATGTCACGCGTATAGTTCCCCGTTTTCGTTCTTTACGTGACCTTGGGTGCAACATGCTGGGATCACGATTCTTGCCTGCTCACACGCCTCCTCTTACACACATGCGTCACTTCTGCGGGTCACCCATTCCACCACCTATGCCTCTGTGCATTTAATCACGTATTCTTTTCTGGTCGAACTTCATTGTCACCAAGGTTGTAGAATGAATAAATCACCACTGATTAGCTACAAAGAAGAATTACACAACAATGTTTCAATTTCTAATCAGAAGTGTACTGTGTTCTCTTCCGCAGTCTTCCCTCCCTCTGACGTCAAACTTTACATCTTCATCCATTTCCAAAAAGGTGCTTCAGAAACAGGACTCTAAAGACAGGCGGTGTGCAGATCAAAGGGCCTTGGGTCGGCATATTGCCCCCACAGATAAAATAGAAGTGTAAAGATCTGGAGATATGAACACTTTATTTTTATTGCCTCTCAAACCCTCCCAGAGAAGGGAAGTTTCCAAATTTTGTCACATTTTGCAACCATGCCGAAGTGTCAACAAAATTCAAGTCATTCATGTTTGACACAGTTGTGCTTCCGGATATGTATAATCGCGAGTATAAGAATTCCTAGGGAACGGGGCAAATTTTGTAAATTTGAATCTGGATTCCAAAAAGCTAAAAATAAGGACGCGTTTTTAAAAACTCAGAAGGGGGCTTTCGAAAAAATCTTGCTGCTTCTAAATACAGTTTCCATTTCAAATTTCGCCGCGATAAACGGAAATAACGTAGATACACTTGAGAAGGTATAAACAAGGGTAAATTTACAGTACATGGCTGCGAACACACAGGATAAAATATTTCTTTTCTAGGGCTTGTATCACTAAAACAAGGTTTCAAGTTTATGTGCTAAAAATCTCAGAAATATTTATTTTTTTATGTGTCATAAATGTTGAAAATATGTGATAAAAACAGGAAAATATGTGACAAAGATAAAAAAATCTTTGGTAACAAAAACAAAATATTACATGAATTTTAAACACCTGAAATCAGTTTGTAAATGCTTACCTCTTAATGAGCTACTTTTTGGAAGAGTTGCAGTGGATCACCATCGTTTTTTCCAAATTCTCCATTGTAAATCTGTGACGATTATCTCTAAAAAGCATCTTATATTGTGAGAAAGATCGCTCCACGTCATAAGAAACAATTCTTGCATATTTGAAACACGAAATGTCACTATCGCTGAAGTTTTCCAAAACACGTGCAATTTAGCACAAAGTTTGAAATCCTTGTTTTTCCCCAAACATTTCTGTACATTTAGACATTAGCACTTGAGGGTTAGATCTAGTGGGGGTAATATTTTCCCCCAATAGGATTGTAGGCGAGGCTCCAGAAGTATACCAGCGAGCGTGTTCAAAGCCAAAACAAAACCTAGCACTCTCGATATGGAAGAGGTGCGGAGAATAAGCATTTCTCCTTCATGGATTTCGAGGTAGCCGAAGTCAATGAGCGATTTTATGTATTTAAAATGAAAATTCGCAAAATATGTATTTACATACGGAAAACTGGAAAATATGTGTTTTTATGTAAAATAAAATTTTCTGTGTTGACATATAAGGCTATGATCAGAATTTTAGCAAAAACGAGGGTTTCTATCTTATCGCAGAAAAAAATATTTATTTATCTAAAGTTCCATTCCCTATTATTAGTGCTAAACGGTGATACTGCGAACGCACGCTCGTGCTTAACAATATGTAATAATTACACAATTCTAATAACCAGGTTGGCGTTAGAGAAGAATTTTACAAAAACGGATATTATCGATATTAACATTACATAACACAATGGCCTATCGGATTTAGTTCGCACAGAGCCTCGCGTTCCCTAACGGCGGCCCTGTGTCATATACAGGGTGTACCAGAAGTGATAGCGCAAACGGAAACGGTGAAAAGTACACGATAGTAGCAGCAAAAATGTCTCAGTAAACACGGGGTCGTAAACAAACCGCTTCCGAGATAATTGTGAATGTATGGTTACGATACGCCACTGACTTGATTGTTTGGACACATCGCATGCTCGTCTCCTTGTGCACTCCGAGGTTTCTTTGTTTAAAACTATACACTGCCGAAAGAGGCGTTGTAAACAAACGATACGTCCTGAACAGGACGGAAGGCATAACAGGCACGTCGCTTGTAAAGTGACAAGCGTACGATGTGTACATACAAACAATCAAGTCAGTGGCAGATCGTAACCATACATTCCCAATTATCTCCCATGTTTACCGAGACATTTTTGCTTATCTAGAACTCTCGGGCAGACGAGCCGTGTGGGCAGTCTCAACGGTCTTTAGGCTATCTTAGATTAATGGGCTGTCGAACTTCCTCGACGTTTTCGTCATGTCTGCTCTGCCAGGTCGTGGCAGGTCTTCAAGAAACATGTCGCCATTTTCGAAACTGGAAAAAAACACTCGTATACCTGTAATCTTCCAAAACGCATTATCTCTAAAGGCTTGCCGAACCATAACAATGGGCTCAGCTGCAGTTTTCCCCAATAAGAAATAACATTTCACGCACGCTCTTCGTTTCAAGTGGCCACCCATCACAATAATGGATGTTGCGAGTAGGAACACACACAAATGGCACAGAATGACGCCGTTCGGTAGACTGGCAAGAGAAACCCAAGTCTAACTACGCCTAGTGACACAGCTCACAACTAAAATGCGCGCGCGAGCTATGTAGCGATTCCGGTAATTTTTGGGTAACCCCTCGTAGAAATTGTAAAAACATAGATGGAAATCCGTCACCATAGATTACGTAGTAGATTTAGATTATTTTCCAAATATCTCGGACTGACGAGATGTCGAGTCAGGAAGCCTACCAACAACGTAATGGGTGTGCAAAAATGTCATCGATAGGTGCTGAGTTGAAACGACGTCATCGGCTAACTTGTTGATTGGAGGCTTTAAGAGTTGTGATTCACTCCCAAGATGCAAATGTAGAACCGAATCTCACTTAACCTAGCTAGCGAGCCTACCAACAGTGCAGAGCGTGAGAGAAGGTTATACTTTTCACCGTTTCAGTTTGTGCTATCACTTCTGAAACACCCTGTATATCTAGGGGTAATACGGACACCCTCCTAGCTCGGATTGGGGATCTAACCCGGGAACACCTGTCAGAACCTGCGGCCCTCCATAACCTCAGCTCCAACTTGCTTATTTCGATCATCGTGGCACCGTAAGTATGGCAAACTGCCAACGACTATTTACAAGGTCGATTCTCTTCCAAGCTACCAGATGTCGTTAGTGTCGCGAAGATTAACCTTCATTTGTCTTCAGGTAGGAGCTGTCTCGTCTCTTTCTTGGAACGTCCCGGGAAAATTTCTGCGCAAACTGAGGGAAGAAATTAGATTCTTTGTTTGCTTCGTCGAGCAAGGAATCGGTACTTGGACTGGGATAAAGGGAACGGGGGATTAGGAAAGAGAACGCGGAACGACGAGGGTATTGGTGAATTCCGTCGTCGTGTTTTCTCTTCCTCTTCGCGGATTTCTTTCCTTGCTTCATCGATTTCTAGATGAATTGGCGAAAATCAAGTTTTCAGATTAGATGCCGTCTGTACTGAGGCGTGTTCTTGCCTCTAGGGGAACGTTCTACAGGTTACGTCAGCAGTAAGGATATTTTGTGATCTAGATCGAAAGATTTTTGGTGCAATAACAAATATAAAGGGACGGTATCGAGATTAGGCTTGGTTTCATTGATTTGCTTTATTTTACTTCGTTTTTTGTGCGAAGATGGGGATGAGTGATGATATGATGAAATTGATGAATGGGTACTCACAAACATCCATGCGCAGGCCGGGATTCGAACGCGAGACCCCTGGCGTCGTAGCGCGATGTGCTACACTCCGCAACAGGGGCCGGCGAGATTAGTCTTGGCTTAGGCCTCATTTGGACGAAAGCATTTCCTTTAATATTTTTGCTAGCATATGTAAATGTCTCCAAAAATTGTATAGCAGACAGTACACGAGGTTAGCTCTTGCGATGTACAATATATACAACACGAAAGGCTACACCATCTACAGCTAGTGCACCGCGTTTGCAATTGAAACAACTAAAATATTCTTCCATTCGTGTACTGTATACGTTATAAAGTATGTACGAGGTGCATTCAAGTTGTAACACCTCCTATTTTTTTCAGGACTGGAAGCAGATAGAAACTTGCGGTTTGTTGTGCAATACGCGGGCACTCGTTGTCCATGCGTGACAGAGATGGCAGCACTGTACAGCACATAGGACTCTGACGATCATGTCTTCAGACCGGCTTGTGCGAGTCCGAGATTGTCTTGGTTTGTTGTCACATGACGTTCTGCCTTTCTTTGAACTGTCGCACCCACGAACGCACATTAGGCACATCCTAGTGTAATTGATGCTATTATAAACCCGAGAAAGTATGAGCCCCCTCAGATTGATTTGGCTACACTTAAAACTAGCTCAAGATGTGCATATGAGCTTATTGCTCAAGTGTGGTACTCTGTCTAATCCAAGATTTTTGTAAAAATGACCTCGGGAATTTCCCGTGAAAGTATGAGCCCCCTCAGATTGATTTGGCTACACTTACAAAATCTACATCTGTCAGATTGTTGTCCATAAGCCTGTTTAAAATATGCCCCACTTGATATTGTTTTGGATACACTTAAAATTAAGCCAAGATGCTCATAAAACCCACACCCACCCACACCCACACACACCCACACCCACCCACACCCACACATATTTACTTCCGGTCCACTTCCGGTCCACTTCCGGTCCCCTTCCGGTTTGCCGAATTCCGGTCCACTTCCGGCCCACTTGTGGCCTACTTCTGGTTTATTTCTATTGCATCATGTTGTGCAACAAATTATTATCCAATATTATGCAATAAATTATTAGGCATGTGTTGTTTTCTGATTGGTTGGTTATGACATAATGTGATGATCTGTTATATTCTGATTGGCTTATTGTTTCAGATGTTTTCAATGCGGTCTGTGCTTACGCTATATAAAGAGATTTTGCATTACATATCAGCCAGTATTGTGAGAGTTGTTGAAGAGTACAGATGTGTTGTTGCAGTGCTCCTCATATTTTTTAAACACAAAAATATTGCAGATTTGTATAAATTGAATTATAGGTTTGTTTGATTTAATATAGAGAATTTTTTATTATTCATATCAAACATATTTGTAATATATTGAACAAAAGGTTTATATCCGCCCCAGTTTGTTATACATGACACATGGTATTAGGTCATTGCCTTTTTAGGACATGCCTGTGTAGACATGTATTTGTGGTGGCTTAGTGCTTCTGTACTTATTCTATTTTTGTGCATGTAGGCTATCAGCTTTACAACCTGTCATAGGTTTATTAAATATAGAGTTCTAATTTGAACCCCAAGAAATTTTATATAAATACCAAAGCCAAAAATATTAACACACATACACACACACACACACACACTAAGTATACAAAGCACACTGCTGAACCCAACTGATATTTTTTATTAAGCATAGAATTTTGATTTGAATCCCAAGAAATTTTATATAATAAACCAACAACAAAAATGCCAAATCAAAAATATTGTAATCAATGCAATAAGAATATATCCAGCCCCAATTGGGCTAAGCATCAAAAGAATTGTAACCCAGACAAATGCAGAACTCCCACAAAAATATGCCCTAAATGCCATAGAAAATATAGCATGGAATATTTCACATATAAACATATGGGTACTTGTTCTGAACAGTCATCAACATTGCCCCCACAACCATCTACATCTGGTCTGAAAAGGAAGCATGAAACACCTGTTAATGCTAGACCGGCAAAGCAGCCACGCTATGAACCCATCCATAGCAGTTTTGCTGGCCAACTTAGGGATCACCGTTTTGTATCAGAGCCAAGATGTGACATTAAGAATTTTTTGAACAGTATAAATCCTGATGTGCAGGCAATTCTAAATGCACAAAATGGCTCTTATAAGCTGTTCCTCAAATTGTTTACACAATATAAGAAGCCAAATGGCACAAAATTTACACCGCCCCACATAACAGAAACTGTAGCTGTATATTCAAATGCAAATTCAGACAAAATAATAACCAGTTTGATAGATCAATTGAATATTAAACACTCTGAATTTGCTGGAAAAGAGTCAGGATGGAGCCTATGCGGATCTCCACACAAGTTATATATTAATATTTCTGAATTCAGCCCATTACAAGGATCTACATATCTGACATTACCTGCCAATATTAAAAATAAAAGAGCCGTGATTAACATAGAAAATAATGATGACAAATGTTTTCTGTGGTGTATTTTAGCTGCTTTGTTTCCAGTTTTAAGGCATCCTGAAAGAATAACTTATTATAAACAACATGAATATGATTTTGATGAAGCAATGGAAGGCTTAGAATATCCAATGTCTGTTCAGAATATTGATAAATTTGAAAAAAAGGCCAGGGATATCAATGGTAAACAATTATCTATTAATGTATTTATTTGTTCTACTGGCCGTGGCAATTGCTTGATAGATCCTCTCAGAATCAGTACACTTGATGATGATTCTGCTGTTCCGATTGATCTGCTCTTAATTGAAGGAGATGGCACATACCATTACACTTTGATACATAATCTTGAAGCTTTAGTAAGAAAACAACTAGACAAATTTAATAGAATATTTAAGTTGTGCCGAAGACGTTTAACTGTATTTGATGGTCAAAAAATGGTAAATGGGGTTCGGGAAAAAATGCAGAAATTGCTAAAAACAAGTTAATTGAACATTTAAAATACTGTGGCAACCATAAACCTGTTCATATGCTTATGCCTAATCCAAGTTAAAATGCCAAATTCAAAAAATTTGAAGCCTTGTTGGAACACCCAGCATGTACAGTCTGTGATTTTGAACCAAATCTCAAACCCCTTGCATTCTGCAGTCCAGATCCTGATGAATCTTCAATTACATCATACCAGTTACATGAACCTTCTAGTTTTTATTATGTTGTTGTACAGGATGGGACCAGATGCCATCAAAAAATTTGCACATAGAATAGAAAATGAGTGCCATGACATAGTATCATCTAATATCTTATTAAAATCAAAACCCATGTTGCCTTTAACAAAGGATCAGATTGAAGATTTCAACAATGCAGAAAAATGCCCGGTATGTGATTCTGAATTTTCAGATACAAATATCAAGGTGCATCACCATTCCCATACAGATGGTAAATTCAAAATAGCCCTGTGTAATAGCTGTAATATTAAGATCCAGAGACCAAAATTTGTCCCAATATTTTGCCATGGTGCATCTAATTATGATTTCCATCAT
The DNA here is from genome assembly GCF_977018435.1 of Lepisma saccharinum. Classification (NCBI taxonomy): domain Eukaryota; kingdom Metazoa; phylum Arthropoda; class Insecta; order Zygentoma; family Lepismatidae; genus Lepisma; species Lepisma saccharinum. Next base: position 18,455,697 of record NC_139243.1, on the reverse strand, counting down.
CTGATCAGGTATGAGGGGTTTGACAAGCAGAATTTAAATATTTTAGCTGAAAATAATGAGAAATATATAGCTATTAGCAAGATAATTAAAGTTAATGGTGTTCCCATTCACTTAAGATTTCTTGATTCCTACAGAATTCTGTCTGCTAGCCTGGCTGCACTGGCCAATCAATTATCTGATGATCAATTCAAAATCACATGTGCTATGTTTCCAAATCAGGACCTGAAATTAATTAGGCGGAAGGGTGTATATCCATATGACTATGTTACAGATTTTTCTAAATTTGATGAGTGTTCTCTGCCACCACAACAAGAGTTCTACAGCAAAATCAGAGCATCTGGAATCACTGATGATGATTATCACCATGCCCAGTTGATGTGGAACAATTTAAAATGCCAGACATTTGGTGATTATCACAAGGCATATTTAAAACTTGATTTGACTCTCTTAGCTGATATACTTCAGGCATTTAGAAAATCTTCCATGGAAAATTATAAACTGGATCCAATGTATTTTTACAGTGCCCCGGGCCTAGCATGGTCTGCAATGTTTTTAAACACTAAAATGCAATTGGATCTGATCCAAGATCAAGACATGTATCTGTTTATGGAGCAATGTATACGAGGGGGTATGGTGCAATGTTCTCAGAGATATGCCAGACCTAATAACAAATATATTTCTAATTATGATCCAGCACTGCCATCAAATTATATACTGTATGTAGATGCCAACAGCCTGTATGGTTATGCTATGATGGATAAACTGCCATATGCAGGGCTTGAGTGGGTTGAAGATTTCAATATTGAAGATCTTCAGGATTTTGATGACAGTAACTATGGCCTGTTTTTAGAGGTTGATCTGACAATTCCTGATGATTTACACAAGAAATTTTCTGATCTGCCCCCAATTCCTGAGGTTGAGTGCTCACCTGGCTCTAAACAGAAGAAGCTCATGATGACTCTGGAGTCAAAACAGGGTTATGTCATATATTACAAAAACCTCCAGTTCCTGATGCATCATGGTGTTCAAGTGAGCAAAGTTGGCAAAGTTTTGAGGTTCAGGCACTCAAGATGGTTAAAGCCATATATTGATACAAACACAGAGCTTCGAACATCTGCAATAAGCCAATTTGAAAAGACCTTGTTTAAATTGATGGTAAATTCAGTGTATGGCAAAACCATAGAAAATGTCAGAAAACATACTGATGTTAAATTAATTACTGACCCCAGCCGGAGCAAAAAATTGATTGCAAAGCCTAATATCAATTATAGAAGAATTTATGATGAAAATATGGCACTCTTCAACATGAAAAAAACAAAGATTAAGTTTGATAAGCCTATTTATGTAGGGGCTGTGATATTAGAATTGGCCAAATTACACATGTTAAAGCTCTATTATGATGTGTTGAAGCCTTTTTATGATGATCGTGTAAAACTGATGTACATGGACACAGATAGCTTTATTCTTAATATTCAGACAGAAGATGTTTATCAAGATATAACACAGCCTGAATTGTTTAAATATTTTGATACCAGTGAACATACAGAGATTCAACACCACAACAAAAAGGTGCCTGGCAAGTTAAAAGATGAGACACTTGGTGATGTTATTGTGGCATTTGCTGGGTTAAGGGCCAAGATGTATAGTTTTAAAACATGTAGTGGTGCTGTTGCCAAAAAAGCCAAGGGTATTGGTAGAGATACTGTAGATAAAGAGCTTGAATTTGAAGATTACAAAAATTGTCTTAAGTCACAGAAGTTAATGAAAACATCAGAAAACAGAATTCAGAGTGTGGATCACTTGTTGACTACAAATGTTGTAAGAAAAGTGGCTCTGGACCCACATGATGATAAGAGATGCATTTTGTCATGTGGCATACATACTCTACCATGGGGTCATTGTGATTTGAAAAGTGGCAAACAATGCCCAATTACAAAACATGATTTGAAATAAATAAACATGCCTATGAACTTATTTGGGTTCAAAAAACAGGCTATTATGGACCTGCCTACACCAGCACCCTCTCCTGATATAATATCTAAACTAAGTGGTTTGTTAATTATTCATCTGAACAGCATACTTACAGATGTTGATGATGAAACAGGTAAAATCTTGTACATATTTAACAATAATTTAAATCATTACCAATTACTTGTAGGTGGTCAATTACAATTTATTACAACCCCCGAGGGTAATGTCAAGGTTTCAATAGGCAAAAATATTTACAGGATAAAGCACTCAAACATGATTTCTGGCAATGTATATACTGTTTCTGCGGGTAACTGCTTATATATTGAGGTCCCGGGATCCTATGACAAGCTTATACCTTTTTTATAGAATTAAGAATTAGATATTCAATAATAAATAACCACTAAATTAAAATGCCTAATGATATATTTGGCCATACAAGACATGAAGATCACAGTGATGAGATTCTGATGCTTGATGTTAGAGTCAAAAAATTAAGAAGTGATTTACAAGCTTTACAAACCACACTCAATGCTAGTCTTCAACTAGAAATTACAAATTTACAATCACAATGCATGGACCCTCTTCTTAAAAATGATTCTGAACTCAAATTGCTGCTTCAAAAATATACTGATTTGGATACATTGGATAATTTTCAAAGTTTAGAAGAGGCTGTAGCAGCTCTTCAAGCCAAATTTAAGACCCAGGCCACCAACTCTGAGCAATTGGAACAACAATTGGAAGAGCAGATTAATAATGTCCAGGCACAGCTCCAAACAATTGTCAAAAGCATAAAATCACAAGAAGATTTTGATCTAGTGATTTCCACTCTGAAAGAACAGATTCAATCACTGGAGATTCCTAATCTGGGCCCTCTAAACAATGCCATAGCCGAGGTTAAAGAAAAAATTGAGACACTTGAAAATTTTATGAACAACTTGCCATCTTCTGATGCTTTGAGTGCAATAACTCGGAGTGTTGCCAACATTAAGCTGCAACTTGAAACATATGAATATTTTGGAAAAATTCAGAGTACCATAACCCATCTTAAAGGTACCGTAGCAGCAGTGCAAAGTGATTTGACAAATGTACAAGAATCTCGAGAATCCCGCTTGCCTGGTATTGTAGATACCCTTGTCAGTGTCCAGCAACAGATCACAAAACTTGAAAACCTCAACACTGAATCTGAGCTATCTCATTTTCATCACTTGATCGATGATATCCAAACAAAGCTTGAAATTTTACAACAATCAACACCCACTCAGGCAGACATAAAGCTGCTCCAAGATGCTATGCGTGGTGTGGTTGATGCTTCTGAATTAAATGATGTGAAATTGGCACTTGAATCTTTGCAGAATACTGTATCAAATCTGCCTACATCACAGGAACTTAAAAATATAAAGAGAGCAGTGAATTGCATATTGAAATCAGAAGATATCAAGAATATCCAGACAGAGATCAAACAACTTACTCAGACAGTGGCCACTCTACCAACTAATCAACATATTAATGAACTGCATGCACTGTTTGAGGATATCAGAAGACAAGTCCATGATCTTACTGCTCAAAATTCAAAATTGGCAGTTGTTGAAAATTTACAGCAAATTGTAGCTAATATCAAGCAACAGCTAGGGACCATGGAATCCAACCAAGCAAATGCTTTGTCTGTTTTTGCCACCCAGCTACAAGAGATTGTGCAACAATACAAAAAACTTGTTGTGGACATAAAGATCAAGCCAGGCCATGATGATGTTGTTAGGACTATCAATGAGCATCTTGAATCTGTAACAAGTAGATTGCTTACAGCAGAAAAAGAAATAACTGGCATAATCGAGAATCCTAAACATACAGTAATTCTTGAATTGTACAGTATCCCCAACAAAGAATATGATTCACCATTTACACCAGGCGGCAAAATATATATGCTGTCCCCTGCACAATTTTATTACCAGTTTTTTGTTGGGGGCACACTTAGACCAATCAAGATCAAATATTGGCTACAACCACAGGCACACCACTACCCTACCTTATCAATAACAAATGCTGATAACAAAGCAAAAATCACCAGTGTAGAGTTAGAGGATTTTACAGACCCCAATACATTAGAAACATCTTATGCTGAAGATGATGGCTCTCTGGAATTTAATATACAAATAGGAGACAAACTGTATTTAGAAAATCCTGTAGTATCAGCTGCTGAACACCCCATAGTTGCAATATTCTTGTTTACATACTATGTCTAGACAAATTATTGTTGATGAATTACACAGACAAGCCAGACATAATTATAAGAGACTGCCAGTGGTTACAAAAGGCATAGATGATTTATGGCAGTGTGACTTGGTTGAGATGGCAAGTGGACAGCTGAAAAACTTAGACAAGATCAACAAGGGCTACAAGTATCTACTCACTGTCATAGATACATTTTCAAAATTTGCCTGGGCTGTGCCACTCAAATCCAAGACTGGAAAATGTGTTACAGAAGCCTTCAGGACAATCATCAATCAGAGTGGAAGATCACCGCGCTATTTGCAAACAGATAATGGCAAAGAATTCTATAATTCTGTGTTCCAACAATTTATTAAAAGCCAGTCAATACAACATTACTCGAGTTACAGTGATGTCAAGGCCTCAATTTTAGAGAGATTCAACAAAACCCTAAAAAATCATATGTATAAACAATTTACACTTCAAGGTAATTATAAATGGCTTAATATTCTTCCAGAACTTCTACATAAATATAACAACTCGGTCCATTCCACAATCAACATGAAACCCTCTGAGGTAACTTCATCTGATGAGCAAAAATTGATCAGCACTGTTTATTATCCTAGATACCAGCCAACAACAAGAAAAGCCAAATACAAGGTGGGTGATCAAGTAAGAATCAGCAAATATAAGCACTTATTCAAAAGAGGCTTTACCAGAAACTGGAGCACTGAATTATTTACAGTGGTTCAAGTTAAACCTGGGACCCGATACACATATATAATAAAAGATCACCGAGGAGAAATTCTCAAAGGCAGGTTCTATGAAGAAGAACTCAGCAAAACTAAGCAGCCTGACACATATCTCATAGAAAAAATCATCCGCAGAAAAAGCAACAAGATACTGGTGAAATGGCTAGGACTCCCAGAACACAGCTCGATCGAGGCAGACAAAGTGATACTATGAACACCTGGGATGTTATAAAGAGGCTGCCAGAACCTGAACAGCAGATTAAGAGAAATGGAATGCTGCTGCCTGATAATATTAGATGTCTTATTGTTGGGCCATCGGCTTGTGGTAAAACTACACTAATGATTGATAATTTTTTATTGGCACCCAACTGGTTAGACTGGAAAAACAGGCACTTGTATGTTTTCTCTAAGAGCTTGGAACAATTAAAATATCAGCAGCTGATGAAGCTATATGATGGATTGGATATAGCTACTTTTGAATCAGATGTTAAGCCACTCCATGAATGTCTCGATAATTCTGTTGTTGTGTTTGATGATATTATACTGGATAATCAAAACAAGGTTAGAAATTTTTTTACACAGGGGCGGCACAAAAACATTGATTGCTTCTACCTGGCACAGACTTTTTCTAAAATACCGAAGCAGCTGATCCGAGACAACAGCAATTTTATATGTGTGTTTCATCAAGATCATACCAACCTCAAACACATACATGATGAATATGTAGGTGGTGACTTGAGCTACAATGATTTTTCCAAGTTTTGCAGTAGGTGCTGGAATCAGGACAGCTATGGGTTTGTCACAATTGATATGACAAGAAAACCCAATAGTGGTAAATACAGAAATAAAATCAACAATTTTCTAGACATTGAAACATATAAATAACCATGAAAAGGCCAATCATTGATGATCTTAAATTAAGAGATTATCTTGTAAAAAGATTTAAGGGATGGAAATCAGAGAACCGAGGAATTTATGAACAACACAAGCAAACAGAACAACCTATTATTGATGCTATTAGTGAATTAGGTAAAAATATCAAAACTGTTACAGAGCAAAATCAAAATTTGATCACAGAGCTTGTACCTGTAGCTGCTAGGAACATATTAGATTATCCAATCACCCCACTTTCTAGTATTCATACACCTAGTCCTGTTGGTCCTCGAAGAATTGAAGCTACTCAGGATCCTATTGAATTGGGTCTTCTTGCTCAAAAATATTTAAGCACACCTAAAGACAACAAAGATGAGGTTTTTGGCTTATATGCTGACACAGAGCGTGATGGTAGCATCATACATAGAATTGGCAATTTCAGAGTAACATTTATGGGAGATGATATAATTGTATATTCAGAATCTCATCTTGGAGAAAGAGGTGGTTTTGTTAAGTATCCCGGCACACCTGGATTGTGGGAACTGATGACTAGGAAGAGACCTGGCAGCTATACAGATCAAGATTATGAGCATTACAAAGAAATATTAATAAAATCAGATGCTCTATACCAGAACAATGATCCCACACAAAAAAGAGTCAAGTCTAGCAGTGGAGCAAAATACAACAACTTAATCAAGCCCATATGGTCACAGATCAAGACAGGTAGTGGAATCAAACATTACAACACCCTGCCTAAAGAATTTGTCTGGGTTGATGATGTCAGGAAACTTGTAGATAGGTTGCTGGTGATAGCTGGGGAAGAAAATGCTGACAACCACAATTTTTACAATGAAAAGGTTGGAATTATGGACATGATAAGCACCAAATTGTCTAATTTTATAGTGAATGACACTAAGGGGATTGGATATCTTATAAAAAATATTAATACTCTACCACCTAAATTTTGGAATATCTCTGAGGGTCGGGGGCTGGTTAATGACATCATAAACAAGCTGCCATTTGAACTACACATTCCAGGCTATCAGTATTGTGGTCCAGGCACAAAACTAGATCATAGATTAAACAGAGGGGACCCTGGTGTTAATCCCCTAGATGCTGCTTGTAGAGACCATGACATAGCATACAACACACATTCTGATCTTGAGAGGCGACATGTTGCAGACAAGAAATTAGAAGAGGCTGCATTTGGTAGATTTGTAAGCAAAGATGCTCCTTTAAGTGAGAGAATAGCAGCATTGGGGACCACCATAGCCATGAACACCAAACAAAAACTGGGGTGGGGGTTGTGAATATGTATATAATAAACCTAGGATGAAGGCCAAGGGTGTTATGTATCAGATACCTTATGCAGGTCTTAAATCTCTTAAAACTATTGATAGCCTTTTAACCAAAAAGCAGCGCAAGAAAAAAAATTCTTGTCTTGCCAAGGGCCACGGTATGAAATTGTTACTTAGTATCCCCCAATTAAAAAAATAACAGCAATCTATAAAAAAATCACATGTGGGTGGATTTATATTTACTATCCCGGCCATCTTAGCAGCTTTGGGGGCTGTGGGGAGCTTGGCTGGGGGATCAGCTGCTATAGCAAAAACAGTAATAGATGCTAAGAAGAATAAGGCAGAATTAGATGAATTGAAGCGCCATAATCTGGCTATGGAAAAACAAGGCAAAGGTGTTAAGAGAGCCATGAATAATTTTAAAAAAACAAGAGCCGCTTACAAACCAAGATATTGAAGCTTTAATCAAGCCACTGGGCATCAAAAATTTTAGAGGTGTGTACATGTCTGATTCTTTACCAGAACAACCACTCGACAAAGAGTGTGGCATAGTTAATTTGGATAAGTACAAAAATCAGGGCACTCACTGGATCTGCTATCTTAAATATTTAAAAGATGAGGCATTTGTGTTTGATTCATTTGGAGGTATTCCACCTGAAAATTTAGTAAAATATCTAAAATCAACTAATCTTTATTACAATAATGCCCGTGTTCAAATTTTCAAAGATGTTAATTGTGGACATCTGTGTTTATCTGTTCTTAGATATCTGTCTCAAATAAATAAACCATCAATTGAAGATTTTCAAAAAGCCTTGTGGTATTTAAAACATCATGGGGGTATTCCATCTCACCAGCCAAAATTCAATATTGAAACTTAGATTACATGATGATATAGTGTATCCCAAAACAATAGCTCTCAGAGCATTTTATGGCATGTACTTGATCCCTAATATTACACACCACAACAACACATTTGCAGTTGGTGATCAAAAAATTGTCATCACTCCAGGGCAATATAATCTATCTACTCTAAATGCTCAGTTACCCAGAGGTATAGTGTTAACTCAAAATTCTGTCACTCACAGAGTAGAGATTGGATCTGCTACAGAAACAGTGGATCTGGGTACTATAGGAGAGCTGTTAGGCTTTGAGAACAACACAAAACTTGAACCGGCCATCAAACACACTGCTATTAATATACCTAAATTCTTAGCCATAGAGACTCTAAATATTCACTGTAATGTGGCCGAGGGTATGATCACCAAATCAAATGGCATAGGCACTCACAAAAAAATTGGCATCATTGCAACATTCAAACCTAACTCTGAATTCATGGAGCCGATCATCTACACTCCATCACCAACATTATATTTTCCTGTGTGCCATAATAGAATAGATTACATTGAGTTGATGGTCACTAATGAAAAAGAAGAATTAGTTGATTTTGCTGGAGCCACAACAACTGCTATCATAGAAATTAATATTTAAATAAAAATACATACAAAAAAAATGGAAAATATTGAGAGTTAAGAGGTACAATCATTCCCCCCAAACAGGAGGACATTTGCAAATTTAAATCAACCCAACACAGAGATTGAGGTTGATCTTGATGTAGGGGATGGCTTTATACACCCCCACAGAGCAGATCTATACATCAAATTTGATGTTGTAAAGCTCGATGGTACAGATTATCCGGCAAATTCAAATATAAGATTGGTAGACAATTTTGGGCCACATCTGTTCTCTGAAATTGAGATCAGAAAACATGGTGTTGTTATAAACAGAGTAGATTACCCTGGCATTACCTCTACAGCTTTGGCCACACTAAAATTATCCAAAACCGAGGCTTCTTACTACAAAATAGGTGGATTTGAGGCTGGTGATAAAATATTATCTAAAAGCCACACAGTACTGTTTCCTATGCGCCTGTTGCCAGGATTCTTCTCAGATTACAAAGATATTATGTGGAAGGGTGGTTTAAGAATTACATTTAGAAGAGCTGCCAATGATAATAATGCTTTGATGAGGTACAGTACATTAAACTCTACAGGGGAAGCTCTGCCTAATACCCTACCTGATGAAGGCAAATGCATTATTCAGACTATGGAGCTAAGAATCCCAGTTGTTGAATATGAAGCCAGTTATGCTCTTAAATACAAAGCAGATATAATAAAAAATCCACAGGTACCTTTACAATTTTATACATATCAATGTGTACAGAAGCCTGCAACTGGTACTTATTATGAGTTTGATGCTACAAACTCATTCTCCAGTATACAATATGACATGCCGGATTTTGTGGTGGTACTGTTTCAGACTGGAAGACACAATAATCAAGAAAAAAATTCAAGTAAATTTGATAACTGCAACATCAAGAACATATATCTTAAAAATGGCAGAAATGAGGTGTTTCCTAGAGAAAATTATAATTTAAACATGTCCAAGGATGATTTCCTCAAATTATATGAAGCATTTACAGCATACAAAAGGGTCTCTACTGGCAATACTGACATGTATTACACACAAGATGAATTTAAAACACAGAGACCCATGTTTGTCATCAACACTTCAAAAAGGAAACAAGTTGTGGTTAATGACAGGACAAACATTAAAATTATCTGTGAATTCCATGATGCACTCCCTGATGACACCATATGTAGTGTTATTCTTATAGATGAAAAATCATATATTTATGATGTAAGAAATGAGAGAGTCACAGAGCAAATCTAGAAGGCCTCTGCATATTGCACAAGTTGGGCCTGGTGTCCAATTAAACTTAAACCGGAAGTAAATATGTGTGGGTGTGGGTGGGTGTTGGTGGGTGTGGGTGTATGTGGGTGGGTGTGGGTGTGTGTGGGTGTGTGTGGGTGTGGGTTTTATGAGCATCTTGGCTTAATTTTAAGTGTATCCAAAACAATATCAAGAGGGGCATATTTTAAACAGGCTTATGGACAACAATCTGAGAGATGTAGATTTTGTAAGTGTAGTCAAATCATTCTGAGGGTGCTCATACTTTCACGGGAAATTCCCGAGTGCATTTTTACAAAAATCTTGGATTAGACAGAGTACCACACTTGAGCAATAAGCTCATATGCACATCTTGAGCTAGTTTTAAGTGTAGCCAAATCAATCTGAGGGGGCTCATACTTTCTCGGGTTTATAATAGTATCAATTACACTACTATGACACCATCACCACATGTCTCACTCAACTGGCGATGAATTTCAATCGGTTTGACACCACGCAAATGGAGAAAACGAATGATTACACGCTGCTCTTGTAATGAAAACGTCGCCATTTTAAGTATCCAAAACAGTTCTCACTCTGGCCGCTGCCGCTGGAGTTCTATGTGCTGTACAGTGCTGCCATCTCTGTCACGCATGAACAATGAGTGCCCGCATATTGTACAACAAACCGCATGTTTCTATCTGCTTCCAGTCCTGAAAAAAATAGGAGGTGTTACAACTTGAATGCACCTCGTATTTAAGCAGCACCATTACCTTGTACCTAACACCTTTTCACAGGAAACAGTATACCTCTCGGTTGAATAGTTATCGTCTACTAAAAAATACAACTGCACTCGTGATCTAGAGAAGCCTTCTGATTGGTTATGATGCGAAAAATGCTACGGATATAGGACAGATTCTATCCTTGAGAAATGTCATGAAATATGCCATGGCGTCTGAAATGCCATAAGATTTTTCATGGTAGCATTTTGTTCATGGCATGAATGTTAAGAAAATTGCTAAGGAAAATGTTTTAGTCTAAAGCGGGCCTTAGTCTCGATCTCGTCTCTAGTTGTGAATGCCTGTCTCGGTCTCGTCTCGATATGTAAACACTAGTCGAGTCTCGAAATGTATAGAATAAACAACATATGCAACGTATCACCGCACCAATTTCCACAGCAGAGGTAATCAAGGAGAAACAACGTTTCTTTGAAACATGTCTGACCCCTCGTTTCAAGGTTACGAACTCTCTTATGCCGACCTCCAAGGCAAAGTGGTTAGCAAAGCACTTTTCGACGCCAGTGGTCTAAGGTTCGACTCCTGGCCTGGCCATTCGTCTTATTTGTGAGTGTCCCTTCATCAATTTGATCACTCCATTTTTAAATTTGAAATATTTTTTCTAATATCTTCCCACTATCTCGTATATATGACACGTATGAGTGCGTCAACGATTAATACTCCAAGTTGCTACCAACGCCACGTTAATTTGTCATTCTAGCCACTACACTGAGAATTGACCACACGATTGTAAATTGTGCGGTACCTTCTAACAGTTTGGGTATCCCTTCATTCTCATCCTGGCAGAAAATCGACGTAAAGCAAGCAAAAAGCACGCAAAATGCAAGAGCAGATCCTTGCGATATCATCACTCCAAACAAAGACATTCAGACCGAAAGGACACCCCATTACGTTTTCCATTTCGCTAATATCCTGCGACCGGAATGCGCCTTGCTTGCTAGGTTACCCCGGGGCGAATATATCTCATCTCATACCCGCTCAGACCCTCGACGGCCACCGTGGAGATCTTCCGTTTGCTCAGTAGGGATGCTGCAAGAGATCTCCCAATTATATCCTCTAACAAGGACGGCCCGGCAAGTCCGACAAATGAAGCGGCCTTAATTAATAGCCAAGAGAAATGGACGCGCAGATTTTTTAGTTTTCTTTCTCTCATTCCTCCAGAAATCTCGTTAAAAACTCTGCCTCGCTTGTTTGTGGAAACCCTTAGCCAAGAACTAAGCTGCTCAATGAGATACAGCGGAGTCTACATGCACGGAAGAAAATGCACGAAACACATGCTTTGGTCGTTGGTTGCTTTGAATGGATGCACTTTCGCAAAAAGCTATTCCTAATTAAACATTACACTTGACCTGCTGTACCTTATTCGCTTTTCAATACTACTTTTGAAGAGATATCATCTTATCTCATCTTCACATGAACAAATTTCTATCATCCCTGATAATAGCGTAGAGTGCCACACACGTAAATTTGCCGTTGCGTAGAAACGTATTTTCGTTTCGTCTCCCTCTCTCTTAGCATCACGTGTTCTACCCTGCTCGAAAACCTTCGCTATTGTTGCCATATTGTCATTCCATTCCTGGACACACTCGCGCAAACTTCATTGAAAACAATTGAACAGCGCTCCAGCTCGCGGTTCCCACCGGTCAGCAGGGACGGCAATGTGGCAATATAGCACGGCGGAGTCGTTGCTTCTTTTATGCAGTGCATGTTCATTGGCTAGCTAGTAACTAGTGTTGCCAACTGTAATAATGAAGCACTATTTCTGTCACGGAAGGGGAAAGCAGGTAAAGTGGCGGTGAGTTTTGTTGGATTGGAAGCACCATATTTTTATTTTATACTAAGTATTTGACCGGTTTGACGTTGTGTGCGTGTATTGCGTGTGTTTATGTAAAAGTGTGTGTTTGCTGATGAACGTTAAATTCCATAATGCCTCCAGTTCTGTCGAAGTTGAAATCAAAAACCTTGCATAGCCAAGCTCGGGAAATTCTAAGCAACGTGCACGAGTTCATGAAGGAGGAAGCCAGTCATGGTGTTAGCATCCCAATAAAGCATTTTGGCAAGAGAGCAGCGAACAGCAGCAACAAATTGTTCATATTTCATAATTTTGGAATTATTCAAAATAAATAAATTATGTGGCTCCAACATCATTTCAACTCTGGCTCCGGCACGTGTTCTTGTAGAAATTGCATAGAGGAGGCTGTCATTTTTGCTGCTTAATGCGATACATATTGTTTTCTGTGTTAAAATTGCCATGCTTTGATGGGTGACCAAGTTCATAGCAGGGCCGGCGGAAGGGGAGGGCGAACCGTCCCATCGCCCAGAGCGGCAAAATTTGAAGAGAAGAAAAAAATAAGCCTATTGAAAACTGTGATCGAGCGAGATATTCTTTTGCGCTGAATAGTATTGAAATAGCATAAGAAGTCTCATTATTTATTTTATATTTTGATGTTTTAGTTAGGAATATATTGATTTTCAATTTTCCGTTGCTGCGTAATGACCGGGGGGGTCGAAATAGAGCGGCATCTGCCGCCACCTCCCAGGGAGGCAAAATGACTAGCGCCGGCCCTGGTTCATAACAAAAGAAAAAGCCGCGCAGCTTATCGTCTAGTGGCAGTATAGGTACTTGTTATTGTTGTGGAAGCCGGCATCCTTTGTAAATGTACAACAAAGGCAACCGACTGTCGCCGATCTCAGAGAGGAAATAATAATACTGCTTCAGGAGGAGTGTTATGGTGCAATTGTAGCGGTTTAACACGTTGGCATGTTATTATCTGCCGTTGCAGTTCCATACCAGTGTATACGGGTTTTGGGAGTGAAAAGTTAGAACGCCACCAGTGCATTAATGCAATGAAAAATAATATATATATTTTTTTATTTTGTTTGAAATCACTCAAATAAGGAATCGTATGAAGAAGTCTTCTTTGCAGCATTTTTGGTAATTTTACTTATGTGTTAGTTCATATTTTGCGAATTTTTAGTCCATATGTATGTAGCTACATACATAGTCACTTGTTAGTACATATTAATCCTAGTCCTGGTATAATGCATGACGTTTAAAACTCAACGTTAGATAGACCTGAATTCTCTAATTTTATTGTTGTACGTAACAGCTGTGCATCGGCGCACCGCAGCGATTTTTCTATCTGCTCCATTAGCAACACTGCTTCTTTAGTTCTGTCGCGCATTGCACGGCAGAATTATCTGCGCTGGACTCTAACATATGTGGTGTGTATGTATGAAATTTACAGGAGAGAGGAAATATTGTATTCTGAGGAATATGTCTGAGTCTTTAAAATACTAAGTTAATTGGAGATACGTGACTCTGCATTACTGCTAAGGATTGGAAGTGGAGATATGTCGATCTGACTCCAAATGGAGCTATGTCGATCTGACTCCAAGTGGAGCTATGTTGATCTGACTCCAAATGGAACTATGTCGATCTGACTCCAAGTGGAGCTATGTCGATCTGAGCCAGGGGCCTCCCCGATGGCGCAGTGGTAGCGTCGTCGCCTTGTAATCAAGGGGTCTCGGGTTCGATACCCGGTGGAGGTACATAGTTGTTTGGATCCCACTTTAAACTGTAGGTCCAGTCCCGATTAGCCTTACTGTGCATAAAGTGGACTTAAAACACCAAATCAACTGAAATCAATCAACTCAGCTCTAAATGGAGCTATGTCGATCTGACTCCAAATGGAGCTATGTCGATCTGACTCCAAGTGGAGCTATGTCGATCTGACACCAAGTGGAGCTATGTCGATCTGACTCCAAATGAAGCTATGTCATTTGGTTTACAACGGAGGTAAAACTATCATTCATAATTTATCAACAAATTTGGTTGCGATCGTATTTGTAGAATGTAAAACATTCAATTTCATCAACAATTGGATGGTTTAGAGTTAGAGTGGTGTAAGTCTATTTCTTAAAAAGAAAAATAAGTCTGACTCACAGCACTTTGCTGATCAACATAATAGCTGTTTCCTTTATCACTAGACCTAAAACTGTCATCTGTTGACAGTTGAATGAATCTCTGATTTACTTCACGTTTTCTGTTAGCAGATTGACTTATAAAGATCTGGTTTCTGAGCCTAAGTCATTTTTTTTTTTAACACAACGCGCCTTTCATGCTGTATACGTTATACATTGCTGGAGTAACACTCGGAAACCACAGACAAAAACGCTCCTTTGCACACTCACAGATTATCTTCACATGGCGAAACTTTTCTCTGATTGGCTGTTCCACAGAATCCAGTCGAGGAAAGCAAGTTGCAATTAGAACATGTCCTATTCCTCCAAACCAGTCAAGCAGTCAGCCAGGCGGCCATGATTGCTACGTAGAATGTTAGTTCAGCGCCAACTAGGGCATTCCTACTAGAAACCCAGTTCCGTGTGATAGGGGCTTTACACGAGAGCGCTGAACTAAGCTTATATTACATTTCTTGGATCTGAAGTGAAAGAAAGTAATAATTCTTTTCCCACAATTGACGCATGCGTCACTTCAGATCCAAGAAATGTATATAATCTTAGTTGATCGCTTTCGTGTAAAATGAATACTTCTCCTATATGAAGAACTTAATGTGGTCGCAGAGCAAGCCGTCCTTTTTCCCACAATTGACGCATGCGCAGCGTGCACCGCATGCGTTCAGGAGACGCCTCTGCCTGAAAGTTATTTTGGAAAATCAGCAAGAGGGAAAACCTGGCCGATGAACCGTCTGTGTGTAATGCTTCTTCTATTTGACTCCTCGGTAAAAATACCTGTTGATTGCGGGCAACTCGCTTCAACCTCGCTTCGTGTCACTGCACGCGGGAAGGTGTGAAAGTCGATCGTCTGCACAGCGTCAGCAAAGGCTAGCAGCGATGTTGAGGGTATGTACGGCGAAGGTCACGTGCACTAAATCGCGTGTTCTTACGTATCGCACGCTTCTCAAAGGCGCTTTTGGTCAAGCAAAAGTCTTCTGACATAAGCGCGGATTGCTGTCGTTGTTAGGTTAAACGCACGGCCATGAAAATAGGTCGCTGGGGAGAATTGCGCTGGTGCAACATATGGGAAAAGCAAAGCGAGAGCTGGGCAAAAGTCGCTGGTTCCCGCGCACTGTGTGGCAACGTCAACCGGGCTGCATTGCCTAGTTCGAGCGTCAGACCGACCTCTATCTGGGGCACTATTGCGTTATCCCCAGTGATGTGCGTCTACGCATAAACAACGATTGTCTACATTCCACGTGTAGACAATGTAGACTATGTAAACTATGTAATCAACGTAGACAACATGGCGTTCTCCGTGCAAGGCACGCGCATCGTTCTAGAAGCAGCAACCAGCATCAGCAGGCGGACATAGAGTAAAAAGGTAAAGGGCTCCCCTGTGCTTAGCATCACGCCATGAAGGCGTATAGGGATGTGGGGGTAACGCCCCACACTTTCTTGATCCGGTCGTGAGTGGAGGTGATGTGATCAGCATCACGCCCCTGACCGCCTTTACCCCCCAGGGTTTCCCCCAGGTACCCATGTTATTCGACGCTGGGTGGGCGCCGGGGCCGCTTCCAACGTTAGAAAAGTTCCCGGATTTGAACCGGCCAGGGATCGAACCCGGGACCTTGAGCATGGTAGTCAGACGCGTTACCGACTGAGCCACCACGGTGGACATAGAGACCGTGAAGTATTCTGCTGTCCAGAAATAAGTTTTTTAAGTATTTATTTACGTTCAACCAATTCACTACGTATTAATTGAACTGCAAAATAAACTTGTCGCGACATATCCAAAAATGCAATGACCGTAGAATGACAAGATTTGTTTTACTTCTATTTCCACCATTTCACACGTGGAAAAATCTGCTTTAAAGACACATGCACTTTCCTATGCAGTAATAAGACAAAAAACTATTTTTAGCCTTCCCTTTTGTCAGTGTAAAAAATAATGTCAGTTTTCACTATGGCTGTCATTTGTTTTTCTTCCGATAGTCCCTTTTCCCCTTTTTCGAAAACTTTGATTACGTCGGATGGTCTTAAGTTTGTTATAGGCCCAGATTGTCGATAGGTTTGAAGAAAAAAAATACATTCTCTTTCAAAGACCACTGAGATTTCCTTCTTCCCTGTTGTTTGTATTGTCTAGTGTCTACAGTAGACTATGTAAACTATAAGCCAATGTAATCTTCGTGTATATTACGCGTAGATAACGCATGCAGACGTAAACTTATAGTCTACGGCACATCCCTGATCCCTGACCTTTCGAGCAAATACTGTCAGTTTGTATCACGTGTATTGCAAAGACCAACTCTACAACGAGATCTTTCATTCTCTTAAACCTTGGGCTTGTGCTCTGACGTGGCAACAGCGTGAACTTCTGCCAGCAGCCTAATTTCATGGCCGTGCGTTTTAAGCATGTTAGGTTTCAAGGTTCTTCGCATAAATAATACTTTTTTGAATTACACTGTATTTATGCTAAGAGACCTAACCTAACAACGAAAACATTTAGTCTGACGTCAGAAGACTCGAACCAGCGCGCGTCCCGTAGCCTTAAGTCCAAAGCCGACCACGGTGCGGGACGTGCAATAAATATAGTAACAATAGATTTAGTTTTAGCCACACATTTATTATATGTTTCTCTTTGCAATTGCAATTTTGTTCATTCAATACTCCCTATAATGAGCCTTCATGAAAACAGGTTAAAACTTACACACTCACAAACACAAATACTGTATATCGAAACAGTCAATTATTGCACAATATATGGTTTAAATCAGGGCTTCTTTTCGGAAATGATGTGTTTTCCCGGACCTTCCACAGAACACAGGAGGTCCATTCAAAATGCAAATTCCTTCTGTGGATAAAATCGGAAAAACACCTCGCACAAACACCGTAGGATAATTATTTCCATGTTGCTTTTCCCTCCATCTTTTTCATCCACACACTCTCCGTACAGGCACGCTCAGCATGTTCCACAAAACAGCCTCTGTACGTAAGGGAGAGAAAAAAAAGTCCACGTAAAACCGTGTTAAACGCGTTTGTGGCGTTACTCAATGGGGGGATTAAAACAAACGCAGTGCCCCACCTCCTCTTCTTTTTTTCCTTTTTGAAACTCTTTTCAAAGACCTGTTCTTATTGGCCGGCTGCCACGGTTGATCCTCCCATTGATGTGGACATTCTGTGATGGGTGAATACGTAAACCCTGTTGGGTTAGAGCTGTTGCATAATTAAAAAAGATACCGCTTTCGACCATTCAACACAATAATTGCACAGAATAGTTTGTAGATCCCCTGGGCTTTACAATGCAGGGTGATTCTAAAGTTGCACATCTTTACATTTTGACATTCAATAACGAATTTCAGCAATGACATCGGTCAGTGTGTATATCTTTCCAAATGTCGTATAATATATACGAGGGAGGTTTGATAAGTTTCCAGCCTGACAGAGGTAATGCAGGTGAATCAATAACAACAGTAATTGTTTCAACACACTACACTCAAAACGGAATCACATCTTACAATAATTTTGTAACAAATTAATCTTGTATTTCTTTCGAAACCAACTGCTTATTGCATCAACAACGCACCATTATCCTGGAAATGCCTTTCAAATGCATTTTTAATTTAGATAATGTATAAAGTGCTAGATCAAGAGAATAAGGTGGATGATCAACATTTCAAACTCTGACTGGTCTAATTTCTGGAATGAGAATTGAGAAAATTTTGTGTTTCTTCTGTTTTTAAAGTAGCATAAATAATTTATTCCTAAAAATAATTTAATAATCACAACGCGGGAAAGAAGAAAGAATAAGATGATACATTATTTTAAATTACGTGGATCCTACACTGGCATGAAGCGACCGTTTAGGCTGGGATTGCGATGAAAAAACCTGCCTACTAAGGCAGAGAACGATGAAAGAATGAATTAAAAATTTCCATTTTGTCCATGCATCCGTGATGGCTTTTCCAACTTCTCCCTTTTGCCGGTGACGTCACTATATGTGAAATTTCAATGTAGTTTCAGCAGCAGACGATTTTCACGGAATGTGTTTTCCCTATCCTTATTTTGCCAGTCAGCGCATGCGTACTTGAGTCCATGGTTGCGACTAAGACATGTGGACTTTTTTTTTCCATAATTTGGTGATTCTTACAAGTTCACTAGGTCACAGATCGAAATGTATGTAGCACCCTTCTGAACAATTGATTGATTGATTTGGTGTTTTAAGTCTTTATGCACAGTAAGGCTAATTGGGACTGGACCTACAGTTTAAAGTTGGATGTGAACCACTATGTGCCTCCATTGGGTATCGAACCCGGAACCCTATTGTGAAGAACTTACAATTGTTTTCTTAATTATTTTACTCTCGTTTTAGCAAATATGTTTTTAGATATTACAGCTAAAGGCCCTTTAATAAATTTCCCAATAATTTTAATTTTCACATCGAACCTGCGATTCTTCTGCACTTTCACACGTTGATGGATCTTTCACTAAACTATTATGTGTTTGCTTTTTCTATTTCGGTTAGTTTATGTTGCTGTTCTACTATCTGATATAATCGCGGCGGAGAGGATGTACGGTGAACTGACAAAATGGATGACGGAACAAGCGCAATGATATATCCATCCCTTAACCACGCGGAAGAGAGGCTGACATTTGGATGCTTCCGAAAGAGCCCCCCTTTCACCCCTGAATGGGTGATCGTTAGAGAAAATTGATGAAGGGGTGCTTATCAACAAAACCTACACTTAAGCCGGGACTCGATTCCGGGAACTTCGATGCCGGGATCGAAAATCGAAGCGCCTTTTTATTTTAGTATCTTACTTTCATTTTTTTGCTACCTATTATTCATTATTACCTTTCAATTTTCAACAGGACAGACAAACGCAAGGATCCATGTATTTCTCTGGATTCGAACCTTGTGACGCGGTTATCTAACCACTACGCCACGAAGGTCGACGCTCAGCCACTGAGCTGGTTTGGGTGTTTATCTACGAGGGGATATTTCATCTAATGATCATTTTTTTCTTATCGTCACGATCAGTCCCGTAGATTGTTACTTTGGCGCCATAGGCAGGATTGTGGTTCCGCGCCCTACAGTACCAAGCACCGACATTTTCATGTGCTCCTTCGATATTTTCTTCTAATGCCATGTTATGTGACATTTACATCCTACAAATTTTAAAATGAAGAAAAAACTCATTAAAAATATTATAGGTTAAATTTAAAGATTAGTAGTTTGTATTTCCGATTTTTTTAAATGTCTTTAAAAACGTACTACTTTGGAAAACAGAAAATTCCAGCAGCCTGCAAGTAAAAGAAGAAAAGAAAGTTATGTTCTCAGTAGAGAAATTAGTAACTTAAAATTATTCAACTCTGTTTGAAAAAATACATCGTTATAAACTATGTATTACAGATTTAAATAAAATTAATAAAAAATTTACAAATATCTCAGAGAGAAAATAATAACATTTCTTGCTTTCATTGAAGCAAAATCGTAAATTAGCCTTACCTCTGCCAAGAGTGTCGCATATTCTGACTTTCTTGTCTTTTAAAAAAAGTTTTAATGGAGCCCTAGGCCTCAGCTCGCCTAGCCTACACCTAGCTATGGGCCTGGTCACGATAACCCAAATGTCGAATAGAAGCGACGCAAAATAAGGAAAACACAAACGACACATATTTTCGTCCATTAGTTGTGCGAACAATAGCCCGAACATAATAAACCTGGAATTTCATCTTGAGTGAACTTCTTCGTTTGACGGTGTAAGAGAGTGTGACAAATAAAGTTATGACGTTATTTGCTCTCAAAAGCATCTCCTTTTACGCAAAATTCGTGAAACTTGAAGAAAACAAGTCAAGATTCGCTCCGAAACGAGATAAAAATATTTGAATTCAAGAGAAAAGCGCAAGCCAGAGATGCCGATATAGAATTTCCAGATGCTTTTTTCCTGCTACATGTTTAAAGATGGATGTCCAAACATAAAACGAGATTCAGATTCTTCATTAGACTCGAAATCTGTTTTCGTCTTGAGCATACCATTGGGCTTATACGCAGTAATAACATGGGCGTTTAGAAAAGGAAACGGTTGCCAGGCAACCGAACGCCTACAGGTTTTTCGCAGAGGAGGATATATATATGCTGTATGCTGGGGCCTTTGTGTGCATTGGAATTATAACATCCGCAAACAGGTAATCATGGAATTCTTTGAGAAGACGTATCCTTTTACGTTTTTTTCGTGTCGAGCACTCTCTCTTCTTTTAAGAGCATTTCCAAGTTCTTTTTGTTATTAATTAGTGAATTGGTGAAAACATTCCCGCAAGGCTGACGCGACCTAGATGAAGAGGTATAAAGTTGTTTATGCAGGGCTCTTATGCTAGAACAGGGATACCCAACTTTTTTATGTTCGCGGTACCCTTGCGAATATGATTAAAAACTTGAGACAGCCTTGTTAGAATTTTCTTTTCAATTTCTAATCTTGAATCGAAGTGGAGTATGTTATCAGGAGAAAGTTAAATTTATTACCAAATAAATACCTACTCCGGCACCAATGTTATTCATTTATTGAAATATAATAAATGGAACAAACATCAGAATAGAATACAGGATACTACAATGGAAATCACTCAAAAGAGTTTTGTTTTATGAATGTGAGACTTGCGATTCATGCACAAATATTTGAACATTTGCTCTATTCTCAGCAATTACAATGATTTTAACCGATCCTAAAGATCAATGGTATTTTAATGTATTTATTCCGTATATTATAATATACTTGTTAATGTATTTTGTATTGCTCTTTTACATTTTAGGTATTACTTTATTATGAAATTTTGTGTCACAAACTTGTGACTTTTATATCCTTACATGTATACGTACTGCTGTACCAAGGCTCGTCAGCTGTTTTTCAGCAGAATAATATCAGCATAAAGAAATATATAAATCAGGCCTTACAGTTAACAACGGAACACGTATGTCATCCTCAAGGTTGCTCTGTCTATTTCTTGCTTTCGAATTATTGCCGCCATAGCAGAAAAGGCTCGCTCGCACAAATATGAAGTTGAAAAGGCAAAAGATTAAGAAGAGATGGAAAGAATGACAGATCTCCATTCTGAACTGCAGACCTCCAAGATCCAAGCTTTCTCTTAAAACCTTTGATTTTATTGGTTGAGGAAATTATTGTTTCCTATAACCACTGCATTAAGACATTCAGTTCAATTAGCTTATTAAAAATATCTGCTAGATACCACAGTTCCAAATTCCAAGAATCACTTAGAAACAGTTCATAAAGGTTGTCTTAATTTTCTCGAGAGTATTTAATTCGACTTAATGTATCTTTTGCCCACCTCCTGATATTTTTCGCTTATCCCTAAAATATCTCGCGGCACCCCGGTTGGGAATCACTGTGCTAGAAGAATGAAGTCCAATAACAGTGGCAGAAAGTTTAAAGTTTTTTTTTTAAAAAGTTCAATTTATGCTCACATTGGCTAATCTTTAATGGACCTACCGCTTATAGCGAGCCACTGAGCGCTGTACCCCCACCAGAGATCAAACCCATTGCTTATAAGGCAACAGTATTACCACTACGTCATCGGAAACACCCAATAGCAGTGGTGTATTTAAAGGGGGGACTATGCGCTTGAGCCCATCGAGAAAATTCTAGAAAGAAAAATTAAAACATATATTTTTTGTTAGAGGGCGGATTCAATGCGATAAAAGATGGCAAATTAAGCTATTAAGATGCCAAAATAAGATCTTAAATACATACAGGATGTACCAGAAATGAAAACGCAAAAAACCTAATTGCGAATGTATTGTTACGATCCACCACTGACTTGATTGTTTGTGTACATCGTACGCTTGACTCCTTGTGGACTCCGCTTAAAACTGAACAATGCTGATGGTGCACAAGGCAAGTGTGAGACGACATCTTACTTGCAGATATGGTCAACGATCTTGGCGAGGTGGAACCGTATAAAAACCCCACACCTGGTTTTCGGGATCGAATCTAGGCTGTGCAAGCCTAAGGCAACTCGCCTCTACGAGAGGTACCTTTTATATGTAATGGGACTCACCCGTGTGAAATAAGGAAAACACGAACGACGTTCAATATTTAACACTTCTATTGACTACACATGGCACATGGCGAGGTCATGGTAACAATATAAAGGATGTTTGCTTACCTGTAGATTCCTGTAGAGACGATCGTCTCCGCTGATTTGGTAGATAAGGCACGGTCCTGAAATGAGACGTCTTTAGGGAGCGCAACTCCCCGCTTCTAACTCTATCGTAGCATCGATATTCAATGTATAACTTTCGGACTACAACTGGGGGACGAGATCTGTTATTGCGATATATTTTAAGGGAATTCCAATTTCCGATCGTTAAAGCCGTTGAGCTAGTTCCATTCTGTCGTTAACCGTGTTTTTTGCATAAGGCTGACGTTACGTTATTTCAACTGATTTCCTGTCGATTCCCGTGTCAGCGGAGTTTGAATATCTACTGAAGGTCGTCGGTGTAATATGCTTGTAACAAGTTACTTCTAGCGCTTTAGCCGGACACCTTGGCTAAGTGATCAGACGCCAGGGGTCGCGGGTTCGAATCACGTCTTTGGCATGATACGGAACTTTCAATTCTGTTATTTGTTACCAAGTAGGACTATGAAACCTCACTCGTGAAAAGCATACGATGTGTACAAACAATCAAGTCAGTAGTGAATCGTAACAATACATTCGCAATTATCTCGCAAACGGTTCGTGTGCGATCCCATGTTTACCAAGACTTATTTGCTTCTACTATCGTGTTCTTTTCGCCGTTTCATTTTGCGCTATTATTTCTGGCTCACCTTATATATATATATATATATATATATATATATATATATATATATATATATATATATATATAAATGTGTTTTCCTTTTTGGCGGGTGTGCGCCCATGAGCGCAGTCTGAACCATACGCCCGTAAGGGACACCAAATTACCGTGTGCGTACGATCAGGATCCTAGGATGGCAACACTGATAGTCAAGTATAGGCAATATTGCCAGTGCGGGTTATTTGGATCACAATTTCCAATCAGAACAGAGAGCTCCAGGGAGTGGAAACAGGATGTGTTCCGAAGCGGTATTAATATAAGCTCTTAATATTCAATCGCTTTAGCTGTGGAAGCAACGATAGAGCTATTGTTATTCAACAATGTGGCACGAAAGCTCATTGTTATTCACGCAAGGCTAAATTTTCGGTGCCTCATAGGCAACCAATCTGTTTACACATCTTGAATCAAATAGGAAGTAAGGTTTCATCGTGCAGCACGAATATATCGAAATGTATTTGGCAAGTTAACATCAGTTAGGCATTTCGCTTCGCGAGAGGAGGGCCGGCCCTTTTGACAGAAGCCAAAAGATGACCTTTTGATGCAAATGGAGGAGAGAGATGATATAGACACGAGACCAGACATGGTGTAGTCTTGGTCTCATCTCGAGTTACAAATGCGTCTCGCACTCGGTTCTACCTGAATTTATAAAAATTTGTTTAGCTTTCGTTTCAAATTTTGAAGCGGGAGATACGGGTTCGATTTCCGGGGTGAGTGGTGTAAGGTTGGCATTTTTCCTGCCATGTTCCTGCATAAAGCGGCTCTGGGGCTCTCCCAGCCTGAAAGCAATGGGTCCCTTTGAGGCTCTGGGGCTCTCCCAGCCTGAAAGCAATGGGTCCCTTGGGGGTTGGATCTTCATGCTGATCACATCACCTCCAAAAAAAAAAATGCCGCGATCGTGAATGTGTGGAGCCCTACCCCCGCATCCCGTAAATGTGTCTTCAGATCACTGTGCTATATGCACGGAGAGCTTTAAAAAACGTTAAAGAACGTGTCACTGAACGAATCATAGTAGTAATTGAGGCACTACAGATCCATGAGTCAGCAGAAATTTGACACATCCGGTGTTATTGAACTTCCATTGACCTTGATCATATCCATTGATGTGACTCGGTAGATATTTGATGTTCCTCTTGACTTTGAAGATATCCGTCGATGAGTCTGTTCACAGGCCAAAGGGAGTAATTGACCCCTGATATTGTTTCTCGCTCAGTACTAACATAATGTGTATGTGTGTGTGTGGATATGCGCCCGCATCCACAGTGATTGTTTCAAACAGGTAAGGGTATGAATAAACCTAATTTAAAGATGGCGTTATAGCTTAGTAGTTAAAATTGTCACCTTGTAATCAAGGGAATCGAGTGTTCGATTCCTTATAGGAGCATATTCTTTTCTCACGAAGCCAACGTGAGCATAATATATACATAAACCACAAAATTGCTGTTGTCGAGAAGCCAGTTGGGCTGTCACGAGACTACCCGATAGCTAGGTGGTGAATATTAGTGCCTTGTAATAAAGAGATCTTTGGTTCGATTCCGACGGAGTCAAATTGTACCCTTGTTTGTGTTCCAATTGAAGTTGTAGATCGATCTCTTATTAGCCCATCCGTGCACAATTTGTATTTAAACCAACAAATAAGATGGCGTCCAGCGTATCTAGCGGCGTACCCAGAGGGGGGATTAGAGTAATTTCATTTGAAATGACAAATTAAAAAATAAATATGAAAGAGTGGCTTCCATTCTATTTCTAGGTGTACGATAGCTTAGTGGTATATGCATTCTTTCTCTTTTAATCAAAATGTTCAGAGTTAGCTTCCCCGTTGAAGCAAATTACACAGTAGGTTTGGGCCAAATTTTAACTGAAAGTCGTGTTCCAATTGGCCAACTGAGCTTAGATACTATAAATATGTTGTCCCTAGGTTGAACAAATACAGAGTACAAATGAAACACCATAATCGGCAAGTACCTTGAGGTAGGGAATACATCGTTAATTCAAATGCTTTATCTGGAGAATAACACACGATTTATTATACGGCATGCTACTATTTACATTGAGTTCAACAGATACATTATTCATATACAATTCAATCTCTAATGTAAACAAATGCGTGCTTGAGGCTGTCACCACTGGCACTTCCATAATACAGAACTACCACTGTGTGCTTCCTATGTGTACTTAATAATATTCCGATCACAAACGAGCTTGTACCCAGCGGCAGAAATACACCAGGGGGTATCGTCTTAATCAATTTCCCTACTCAACCTTCTCTTAAAGTATCCTCCTTTCTCGAGGTTTCGCCTGTGTAAAACAATTCTAATAGGAACACACACACACACAGACGTTTATGTCCCCTTTTCTATCTCTACTACACTATCATTTTATTTATTTCCTATTTGGGGACTGTCTCTTTTTCCTTCTTGCTTCTCTCTCTCTTTTCTCTTCTCAACACATATCTTAAGTCCTCTGCCTATATGTTATCTTTCCCTTTCCTCTTTTCTTATCTCACTTTCGGTTTTTCTTTCTCTATATCTTCATTTTCCTCTTTCCTTCTCTCACTCTTTCTCTTCGTACTCCTCCTCTTTCTCTCTTTTCTTTTTCTCTTTCCCTCCCTTTCCTTATCCCACTTTCGTTCTCTCTCTTTCTCTATCTTTTTCATTTTCTATTTCCTTCTCTCACTCTCTTCGTAGTCTTCCTCTTTCTCTCTTTCTTTTTCTCTTTCCCTCCCTTTCCTTATCTCACTTTCGTTCTCTCTCGTTCTCTATCTTTTTCATTTTCTATTTCCTTCTCTCACTCTCTTCGTTCTCTTCCTCTTTCTCTCTTTTCTCTTTCTCTTTCCCTCCCTTTACTTATCCCACTTTCGTTCTCTCTCTTTCTCTATCTTTTTCATTTTCTATTTCCTTCTCTCACTCTCTTCGTTCTCTTCATCTTTCTCTCTTTTCTTTTTCTCTTTCCCTCCCTTTCCTTATCCCACTTTCGTTCTCTCTCTTTCTCTATCTTTTCATTTTCTATTTCCTTCTCTCACTCTCTTCGTTCTCTTCCTCGTTCTCTCTTTCCTTTTTCTCTTTCCCTCCCTTTACTTATCCCACTTTCGTCTCTCTCTCGCTCTGTCCTTTCCTTTTTATTTTTCCTTCTCTCCCTTCGTTATTCCCTCTTTCTTTCTTTCCTTTTCCGCTGTCCTTCTCTTTTCTCTTTCTCTTTACTCACGTCATCCCAAATTCGTTCTCATTATTTGTTTTCCTTTTCCCTTTACTCTTTATTTCTTTCCCTTTGTTCACCCCTCTACATCTCTTTCCTTTCTCTCTTTCCCTCTCTACTCTTCTCTCTTTAGTTCTGCCCTTTACTCTCCCCCCTATCTCTCTCTCGTCATCCGCAAAAGCAAACAGCTTCCGACGGGGACAGAGACAGAATCAGTTTCCTCGGCTAAATCTTGACTCGGAAAGTAGTGAATTCGTGATTGATCTTCGTAATCTAGAGGATAGAATGAGATTTTTCTGTCTTCGCCTTTGGATCTATTTTAGTGAATTCCATCTCCGAGACCCAAACCGTGTCGCCACGGACAGGATCTGTGACTCGTAGGATGAGTCTCTGGAGGACGTCGGCTGATCGAGGAGTTCTCGTCTCAAATGGGTTTCCCAAAGACCTGCGGGGGCCTCCAGATTTAGAGATTAAGTACGAACGTGGGAAGAAGCTGAATTTCTAGATAAATCGCAGATTTTTCTCTAAAGCATAACCACAGTACTTTTCAAACGCAAAAAATGCATTTGTGTTTGCTTACTTTATGTAGCCTTTCCGTTAATTTTAGACCGCGAAAATTAAAATGAATCACTATTTGATGATTTCATGAAGAAACACTCACAGAGGAACACCCTTGCTGGTCAGAACCACTGACGTCACAAGAGAATGTGGTTCTAGCGGGCTGAAAGGCCGGTATTTTCAATTGGGGCTCTGGAAGTCCAGCCTGCTAACGTTCTCTCTTTCTCTCTTTTTCTTATCTTTCTCCATCTCCGTCTCCACTTCTTTCCGTTTCTTTCATCTTTAATAGCTCTATCGCCGGCCCCCGTGTCGGAGTGGTTAGCACATCGCGCTACGACACCAGGGGTCCCGGGATTGAATCCTAGCCTGGGCATGAATGTTTGTGAGTGTCCATTCATCATACCATCACTCATCCCCATGTTCGCAAAATTAGCCAAAAGTGGCACAAAAAGCGAAGTAAAATAAATCAAATCAAATCAAATCAATTTCTCTATCTTCTCTTCGGCTTCAGCGATCATACCTCGAGTCTTCGAAACACTTCCAGCAACAACCTAGGAACTAGGAGCCAACAACCGTGACGAACTCGTCGCTATTCCTGTCGCTATGTTGCAGGGCACACTGCGGCGTAGCTTTGTGGTTCGCCTCAGGAGTGCTCCAAGAACGCCCACCTAAGTGATGTGATATTGAAAACATAATTCAATTATACTCCTTCAAATTCTCGAGACTGCCTTACAATGATGCATTTGTTGTAAAACTGTTTGTCACCAGCTTAAATCGGGCGTGCTTTCTGAATCACACTACAATCAAGGAGGTGGTGGCTGTAATATGGAAACAAGGTTGTAGTAGGGTTTGAAAGTATGGAGTTTAAATATAAGGAAAGTAGGAGTGGGGGGGAAATGAAAAGGGGGTTGAACTTACAGGACAGAAGAATTGATTTGATTTTTTTTATTTGTTATTTAGCTTCACTTTTCTGCCGCTTTGCTAACCGTGTCGATGGAATTAATGAAGGGACACTGACAAGGAACACACATGCCTACGTCTGGATTCGAACACGGAACCCGTGGCGTCCTAGAACGCTGTGCTAACCATTCCGCCACGGAGGGCGACACAGTGTAGTGGAAAAGTGGGCGGTAGAGGTTACAATATGGGAAGAAAGGGGCAGTGGAGGTTGAGATATGAAAGCAAATGGGAAATTAAAAATTGATTAAACAAGAGCAAAGAGGGGTTATAATAGAGAATCATGTGACTGTTAGAGTTCAGAATAACTAGGCAGATAGAGGAGGGGAGATTAAATATGGAAGCAGTGACTGGTGTGGAAATGCATACTTTTAAAACAAATCCATCACCTCAGCGCCGGTCTCCGTGGCGGAATAGTCAGCGCATTGCGTTACGACACCAGATGTCCCGGGTTCGAGTATCGGCCTTTCATCAATTTCATAATATCATCACTCATCTTCATCTCCGCGATAAGTCAAAAGTGGCAGAAATGTGAAATAAAATAAACAAGATCAATCAGCACCTCAGCAATAATTTTCTCAACTACACTGGCTGGGAAATCCTGGATGTTATGGATTTCGGAGCGTGGTGCTGATCACAACATCTCTACAAATGTCACCGATCTTGAATGGTTTGGACCCCTATCTCCACACGCCCTCATATATGCCTCCATGCCATGTTGTAATGTGCAGTGGTATTTTTGCCTTTATTTGTATTCATTGTATTTGTGATCTGAACCAAATCAAATGAAAACCGAGGACACTTCATTCCAAACAGAACTCGAACCCACAACTCTTTGGTCTCAGGACCTGAGCGCAACAGGAAAGTGTTTCTCCACCGCAAAGGAATGTTTCCGATCGAACATCCATTGAGCTTAGCGCGGGCGGCTGCTTTGCATGATCACGGGGGAGTGTAGTTGTGTGGGTGGGGGAAGCAGGTGTGCCGAACACGAGAGAAAAGATGTTTAATGCAGAATCGCTGCTCATTATATTAAACGGCGGTCAGGGAGAGCGAAGCCACAAGTGCTCTCTATCGATCTGCCTCCTACCTGTTGCTATGGATACCGGGACTATCACTTCTGGAGGGAAGATATGTTGGCCCCGTGGAAAAAATCACGCTCGCCGGGAACCGATGTTTGCGTTGAGGAACGCCAATTAAGGAGATTGAGGCGGATGCCAGGACGAGCGAAACAAAATTCATCCGCCTAGATGGCATTCCTTGAATTATTTCTACGCTTGAATGCCCAAATTTAATTATTTTATTACGACACACACATCAGATGGCAGAGGCAACCGTAAATCTGTACAGTATGGCTGCATTTATACAGGATAGAAAGTGCAGTTTTTTGAGAACTCGCATCTTTGTTTAAGTACGATACGGAAAAGCTATTTATGCAATAAAAGCATGGATTGTTTTCTGGAACGTGAATTTACAAGCTCTTGCCTCTCTAAGGTAAAAATTACATAATATAGGATATGCTATGTACTCTCATCTTAGCGATTAGCCCGAAGAGGAAGAAATGGTAAAGCAAATCAATCAATCCACATGCATGGTTTTAATCAAGGAGTCCCGGGTTCGATACTCGGTAAAGGCACATTGCACAGTGGTTCGGATTCCACTCTAAACTGTAGGTACGGTCTCGATTAGCTATGTGTGCACAATGTGGACTTTAAGCAACAAATCAAATTCAAACATGCATGATTTAATATTTAATATGTAGGGTTTACACTCGGTGACTTCAAACTGCTGGAACCAATATTGGCATGATCATATTCCATGCAGTACTATAAGCAGTGCCGGATATACAACCCGCAAAACCCCGCAGTGCGGGGGCGCCCGGAGGCAAGTAAGCCTTTAATGGGGCCCTAAACCATTGACATAGTAGAGGGTTCGTATATGCTTATGTAAAATATAAAATTAGTTACTTCGGGGGTAGAGAAACAAATACAATATATACAGGTAAAGGTACGTTCCCTGTACATATAACATCGTGCCATGAAGGCATACTTAGGGTATGGCCCCACATATTTTTGATGTCGGCCATCTTGGAGGTTATGTGATCAGCACCACGCTGAGGCCGCCCTTATTATTTAATTTGAGGTTGGGTGGGCCTTACAGCCACTTTATGCAGAACAACGCCGAAAAAATTCCGGGTTTCCCGAGTTGCAGCCATGCTAGAATTTCGCGAGAAATGCAGTGATGAAGGTTTCTTCAACCTATCATTAATCAGGAAAAAGCTACGACTGCATAACTGTAACAAATGTATCATTTTCCATTTAAAAATTTTGAGTTGGATTCAATATTGTGGCCACAAATGTGGTTGACCTTAAGCCTAACCTGTTTCTATTATGACCAAACCCAGCCTAACTTATTGACTTTTGATAGGGGGTGTTAAGGGACTTTGAATCATCCTCTAGGCCCTTATATGTGACTTTGTCAACATGAGATCAAGAATTACACACACACACAAATATATATATATATATATATATATATATATATATATATATATATATATATATATGGGGTGTAAAGGTAGGTATTTAGAGGAGGCCATTGGTAGGTAATATTTTGCGGGGAGGTCCAAGATTTGTAGATCCGGCACTGACTATAAAATTTAATAAGGTTTCCGACAGAAAAAATAATTGCTACTAGTCAGGCTTGGACATACTGCTACGTATTTTAAGTAAATTACTCGACGTAGGAAACCGTTTCTTAAGCTTGCGTAAATTAAAATACACAATTCAGTGGCATTCTGATACGGTATAACGTTTTACGTTAAGAGCAATCACTCATTGAATTAGGCCCACTTCATGCTTTAAGAACGAAAAACATCAATTTTAGCACTTCCAACAAATCAAATGTTATTTTATTTTGTGTGTGTGTGTGTGTGTGTGTGTGTGTGTGTGTGTGTGTGTGTGTTTTATGCATGATAATACTTCTACGTTTAATTAAAACACACTTCACTTTAGTCAAATGATGTGTATGGGAGGTATCAGGTTTGAATAACCTCATAAATATCTTCCCCCAAACATTCTTTATACACGCTATTAGAGGGTGAAATCACATAAATCGAAATAGCAATAACATTTAACTAATTAGCTGGGTTGGAATTCGTATCTTAGTTTTTCTCGATTGTTCACAAGAGAATGTCTTCTCTCTATGCTTCGATCCGTACCTTACTTTCAGTGTTAGATGAGACATTGTATCTTGATAATCAATAAGATTTGAGATGCACAACTTCCCTTGATTATATACGTATATGCACACAAACACCCACGAACAACCCCCCACCCACACACACACGCGCGCGCGGACTGCAGGGCACGAACTGCTTCACGACAGGAAATTACATCACAAATGCGATCAAATGTTAGGTTGTCAGCATTCAGGTGGAAAAACGGGCTTCTTTGAACGACCGTAGCGCACAAAAGAGAAAAGTATTACTAAGAAAAGTTGTTTGTTTTTATGTCCTTTATACGGCCCGTGGGCGCCATTAAAATGACACCCTGTATATACTGTATATACATGAAGAACACTCACGATATCGCCATCGAGGGTTCAGAGGTTAGAGTTCTGGCATGAGCCTGGCAGTTCCTTTTGTGTGTACCCATTCATCAATTCCATCTAATCATAATTCATCTTCGTCGCAGCGATTAGCCTAAATAGGAATAAAAGCGACGTAAAATAAGAAATCCCAAAGTGTCCATAAAGTGAAACCCTAAAGAGAGTTTCTAAGAAAACATTTTATGGCGTCTAACGCTATTTAAGCTTTTGTATATTGGACCTCCAAAAATATTAATCTTCCACTTCCAGAACGCCCCTGGATACCAGAATTCTAACCATGGTGGATTTTACCATTTGATTGTAAGCTGAAAAATGACTTCAAAAGTCAAGAGACCAGAAGAAATGGATCAAACAAATATTTTCTCTCCAGAAGATCTAATTTAAGAAAATTTTGCAAGGAAGTTGCTTTCTCTTCTCTCCCTATTAGATTTCAATGAAAAAAGTTTTCGACTCTTGAATACATTATTCTTCTCGATTTGAACACAAACCCGTTTCAATGGTGATGACTGCATCGGTTAAAAATTCAGACTTCCTTTGTTTGCCGAGATCCTGAAAAGACCGTAAAGAAATTCCCTCGCAATGCCCGAGGGAACGAATTAATGAAGTTTGCCGACTGAGAGCGACCATTGACGAGGGCGAACTCGTATCTCGTTTGATTGTGTTTGAAGAAAACGGAAACGGCCATTGTCTGCACGCTAATTAAGGCATCTAAATTACCCTTCTGGTTTTCGGGTTAACAACGCAGCACGGTACAGTTGTTGTTTGTTTCCAGGGGGGGTGGGAAGGGGGCTTTAGTTCGAAACTGCTTCTTTCGTTCCAGGAACAAGGGTAGTGATCTAAAGTTACTACGGGTCAGAGTTAAGTGAGCATGTGTTGTAGTGGAGGTCGAAGAAAGCTGAATGTATTAGTCCGGAAATGGGCATAGACTGCGGTCAAGCATTTGACTTTGAAATATTACTCTTTGTGTTTTTCTACGTGTATTTGGTTTCGTCCCAGGGCTCCATTGAGAATTTTAAAACTCGCTTTGAAAATGACACAAAATACATAGGCAAGTCAGTAAATATGTCACAAACGTTTATTTAAAAAATACTAAATAAGAATATTCCCATACCCAAGTAACAAGACAGCCGTGCGAAGAGGAATAGAAGAGACAAACACAAGAATTGCAACCAAGACATGGAGATAAGGTCAGAACACAAACTAGAAGGCAGGGCAATAAAGCTGTCCAAACTTCAAAATAACTTAACCCGCCATTATAAGTCTTGATGTTGATTCTGACTTGAAAACATCTTTTATTTTTCAACATAATCTCCACCAATATTGATACACTTATCCCATCGCTTTATGAACCCCCTAAAACCGGCTGCATAAAAATCTTTGGGCTGCAGTCACAGCCACAGTCGCACCTCACGTTCAACATCTTCATCACTCGCGAAACGTTTCCCGCCACAGTCGCACCTCACGTTCAACATCTTCATCACTCGCGAAACGTTTCCCGCCACAGTCGCACCTCACGTTCAACATCTTCATCACTCGCGAAACGTTTCCCGCCACAGTCGCACCTCACGTTCAACATCTTCATCACTCGCGAAACGTTTCCCGCCACAGTGCGCACGCTTTTCGGAAATTGAAACGACCATGCATTATGCTGAAGGCTCTTGCAGTTGCGGTGTAGCGTCAAATCATCGCCGACAAAACATCGCCAACAAAACATCGACGGTACAAAACATCGACAGCACAAAACATCGACAGTACAAAACATCGACAGTACAAAACATCGACAGTACAAAACATCGACGGCAAAAACATCGACGGTAAAAACATCGACGGCCAAAACATCGACGGCAAAAACATCGACGGCAAAAACATCGACAGTAAAAACATCGACGGCAAAAACATCGACGGTAAAAACATCGACGGTAAAAACATCGACGGTAAAAACATCGACATCAAAAACATCGACGGTAAAAACATCGACGCCAAAAACATCGACGGCAAAAACATCGACGGCAAAAACATCGACGGTAAAAACATCGACGGTAAAAACATCGACGGCAAAAACATCGACATCAAAAACATCGACGGCCAAAACATCGACATCAAAAACATCGACGGCAAAAACATCGACGGCAAAACATCGACGGTAAAAACATCGACGGCAAAAACATCGACGGTAAAAACATCGACGCCAAAAACATCGACGGCAAAAACATCGACATCCAAAACATCGACCGTAAAAACATCGACATCAAAAACATCGACGGTAAAAACATCGACATCAAAAACATCGACGGTAAAAACATCGACGGCAAAAACATCGACGGTAAAAACATCGACGGCAAGAACATCGACGGCAAAAACATTGACGGGAAAATCATTTTTTGACAAAGTTTTCCACACTAATAAATTCATATCTAATCCCGAATATTTTGAGATGGGCTACCCTAAATTATAAAGTGTTTCAGTGAAACGAACAATGTGTAATGAGCCAACTCAAGTTGCCAACTTATAGTGCTACCGTGCTACCAATGTATAATGGTCATTGTTTTAAGAACGGTCCGCGAGGCCGAAACACGCCCTCTCAATAAAGACGTTATTATTATTATTATTATTGATTAAATTACAAACAATGAGATTGCGCAGTGAACGTGATTGTTTAGTTTCTGGTAACCATTTATCACTTCTCGCCGGCAGCGTTTGTGGTCGGGGGAAAGGGAAAGGAAGGCTCCTCCGTGTGAAACATGAAAAGACCAACGACTATTGTTATTTCTTGTTTATTAGACGCAGGAGACCGAAAGGACCAATATACAACTTGACTTTTCTGTAGTGACTTTCTTTCGGTTCATGCACTGGTACACACCGTGTGAAAGTAATATAACTGCCCCCTTGCAATATTGTCTTGCCCCCTTCCTCTCCAGACATTTTCCCCGGGTGTCGCACGACGAAGCGCCTTCACTGTGTATCAGTACCGCTGTTGTATTTGAATCAAGGTGTCCGAGGTTCGATCCCCGGTGGAGGAAAGTGGCACAGTGGTATGGATTCTTTAAACTATAGGTTCAGTTCCGATTAACCCTTCGTGGGTCACACGAGAAAAATTTTCTTGTTGATCGCCCACGGTGCCAGAGACCGGGATCTTGATATAAGTTAAATTAAAGGTCTAACACACCAAATCCTCAATTATTACGATTAAATATATATTGTTTTTTGTTATAAATATATTTGCAAACAATTGATATTGTATAAAACTACGAATTGCATATTTCAGTTTCTAAAAATAAATATACAGGACAAAATAAATAACATTCCAAATACCGAAAATTTCAATGTTACATGTGCACCCATAAAATAATATTAATAATAATAGTTTTAAGTCCTCTTTATGCACAGAGAAGTTAATCGGGACTGGACCCAAAGTTTAAAATAGGATCTGAACCACCATGTGCTTTCACTGGGTATCGAACCCGTGACCCATTGATTACAGGGTAACACTGCGTTTCTTGCAGAGACAATTGGAAAAATTAGTTTCTTTTGCAAGTAAAGTAATTGGTGATTGAAAGTATTTTTAAATTTTTCACTGCACTCTTACAAATGTTACAGTGATGGGTATCAATGACCATCTGAATCAAACTGTCCATCTAGTGAGTTACTTTCCCTCAGAATATTCGCTCTTATTCCCTTATGTCCACCTCATCAGGGACGGCGTTCCAGGCGGGCTAGGGGACAAAACATCTCTGGCTCCCTTCTCCCCAAGATTTATATAGTAGGTTAGACGCATTTCGACCAAAAATAGGAAAAACTAGAAGTTTTCTCACTCAATATTTTCCATTAACAAACTTCCATTTGGCCAATCAAAACTCACCAAACTTGCTACAAAAATTGAATCACCATTATTAGGAATAGGTGTAACAGGTGCGAAAATATTTTTTTATAAGTAGGAGAACGTTCAACACCTAACGAACCTTTAAGCTTCATTTTCATAGGCGTGCGCACGGGAGGCAAAGGTGGCCGACTGTCTCCCCTAATCCTTTACTTAGAAATGCAATGTAATCTTATTGCAGTTATAATATTAAACTCTAAAAGAATGTTACCTATTTTTAAGTCGATACATGTCCAAGCAACTACGGGAGAATGGGTTGCTTGTATTACTTTTTATATAATTGAACTATTCCACTCCGTTTTCTAGGAAATTTCTTGTAATTACACTCACACATACTTTATACGTTAGCTGTAAGTTGTGAGCTGTGTAGCTTAATATGGCTGGCGAATAAATGGCTCATACTTGGAAATTAATAAAATATGTGTAGTTGTTTTGAATCTGAACCTGAGAGATTAATTTAAAGTCACATATAATTTAAACAGTGTGATCTTTTTTTAATAATGCAATACATATATAGCTTAATTGCAAGTAGTCCAACAAGGTATGGTATCTTCGAAAGTATCTTAAGAGATGCAGGATAGAAACTTATTCCTTTAAAGATCCTATCTGTAACAAGATGGGCTTGCTGTGCGAATGCTACGACAGTCATAAATTCTTTCCGTAAATATTTGACATCAGGAAATAGTCTGAAATACAAAAGTAACTGAAGTGAAGGCAATAGAAGAGGACTGCTTTCGCAAATGAGAATGGCGGAAGCAAGGGGGGCATTGGCCTTCTAAAATTTTCAGGTTTATTAAAATGTACAAGTCAATGGTACTTTTATTGACCTCTTCGGGCCAGAGGAGCAATTTTTATGATTTCACAAATGTGACAGTTGTTTCACAAAATAGAAATAATCTTGGACGCTATTTTTATGGCCTAGAAAACTTTTTCATCCTCCCCAAAAAAGTTGAGCGGCAAGTTCGATTGTGACCCCCTAAAGTTAGATTCCAAGTTACACCCATGAACGTGGATAGAGAAATTCCTCGTCAAACAAAAAAATAGATAATACGTGGCAAAATTATGTCTAAATGTGGCGACGATTGGTTTCCAAAACTGGGAGAGGGGGAGGGGGAGGACAAGGACAGTTTACTTTCCCTTGGTACATAAGGTTTAGCATAGTGCGAGAGAAAATGTGGCAAAATGTATGAGATGGTGCAACTGTCCCTCCACGTCCCCATAATCTCCGCCTCTAGTTAAATGTGAAAGAACATTTTTCTACTTTGCAGCAAATCATGGGTTACCTTCGTAATGGGATTGGTAACTGGAGGTTGAGTGCTGTATTTATTCCCTCAAATGTAACAGTTATTTAACAAAATAGTCCTGGATATTATTTTTATGGGATGGAACAACTTTTCGATTCTCGATTAGTGCAGTGGCGGCGATTAGGTTGGCATGGGGGTGCAGATGCCCCCCCCCCCACTTTTTGCCGCTTTTGCCCCCGCATTATGCTAAACCGTATGTACGAAGAGAAAGTAAATTGTTTGTCCCCCCCCAAAGTTTTGTAACCCAATCGCCTCCACTGCATTTAACTGTTGATGAATAACACAAAGCTTATAAAGTTCGTTAAAGGCAATTTTGAACGTTTCAACCATTGCAAGCAGTTGCTGAAGGGTTCTTATTGCTAATTCCCTTCCATATCACAACAGTAGTGAGCGGCGTAGGATTGTAGCTTTCCGTAGTT
Organism: Lepisma saccharinum; assembly: GCF_977018435.1. Taxonomy (NCBI): domain Eukaryota; kingdom Metazoa; phylum Arthropoda; class Insecta; order Zygentoma; family Lepismatidae; genus Lepisma; species Lepisma saccharinum. The sequence continues at coordinate 18,418,332 of NC_139243.1, read as the reverse complement.
CATAAATTCGGAACTTTCTGAACTGAAACGGCCAAATCCAATTAACACATCACTTAGTGTCCTTAATAAAGCTTTCCTTTAATTTAGAAATTAATAAATCATAATTTTAATATTCTCTTCACATGTAGCTCTTCTGCTTTCACATGCTGGAATCGAAATGGGCTACTATGACAGTGCACAAATTATTTTCTGACCTCAGAAATGAGGTTAATATAAATCCAACCAACTAAATACTGCAATACGGTGCAAAAATCAGCACGCTTGGGGAATGTAGGCATACTCCTAAGACTCCGAAGAGCATTAACTTGCCCAAGCGTGCTGACTCTTGCACAAATTGCAGTATTTTATAGTGGAATTCGAGCCACTTAATGAAATGTACCCCCACCAGGGATTGAACACGGGTACACTTGGTTACAAGGCAACAGTCTTATTGCCAGACTACCTAGGTGTGGAACTCAATTTTAATATTTCTAATTCATAGTTTGTTAACTCCTTGATTTCATAACGTCGTATTTCTCTCTCTCGGAATTTTTAGTGATAAGGATATACGTATACACTGCCTTTCACGGCCGAGGTGGCCGTTGGGCGGCGGCTAGCGCGTCGGAAAGTAAGAGCACATCTGCCGGCATTTAAACCCACAACTGTATGCTGACCTTGACATTGGACACGTCCGTGCTTCAGTATCCAAACAGCTGTTGTCCAGTTTGCACGTGTTTGTGAAGTGTTAAAATGTTAACAAGTGTTTTGGATTGTTTTGTTTTAGTTTATGTATTACCAGTTCTTTCTGCAATCTAATAATGCCACGCTATCCGTACAATTTTAAACAAGGAATTTTTATATATGACTCTTACGTCATTACGAATTCTTGTAGTGAAGTTAGAATGCGTATTGCAGCAGAATTACCAGATGTTTCTGTTTCACACAGAGACAGTGAGTGATCTGTTACTTGTGAACAAATTTAGGAAAATGGGGTCTGCTCTTGTTAAGGTAAAACGGCACGTGCTTACTGAGGATAAAATAGACAACGTTGGAACATGATTGAAACATACTCCTCAGAAATCTCTCAGACGCCTTGCACAAGAAAGACATATTTCTAACGTCATCGTGGCGAGTTTTATACCGGAAGCCATATATCAGAAGAATTGAAAGAAAATATGAAGAAATAAATTGAAGCAATTTCGAAAGAGGAACTGATACGTGTTAGTGAAAATTTCTTATAAATATGTGGATGCAGGAGGACATCATTTCAGAAACAAGTTCTAGATCCGCCTATGTGTATGGCGACAACCTGTATATTTATGTCTAACACAAACTACTAGCAAAAAATTACAGCTAAATTATTCTCCTTATTTTCTTAAGTTCATATAAGGCTGTGTATTTTAAAAAATAAAACACGTTGTTTGTTAAAAACCCTTCATGCACAATCTACATTTGTGACAAGAATTCTAGAAACCCTTCTGGTGTGACTGGCAGAATTGATATCAGTTACAGATAAACCCTGATGTTTGTGAGAGACGATGTTTTGAAGGCTTCTGTCCAGTCGCTGTCACAAGGGGTCTGCTGTGTGAAGGTGGGCGGGGGAGGTAAAGCAAAGGGGCCCTCAGTCGGTTCGTACCATAGTCATAAAAGAACATTTCTTCCACATCCACAATATAACAAGCATACAACTATCCCGTCTATGAAGTTAAAAGCAGCAGAAAGAAACATGACACTTCGCATTGTTTACGATTCCATTGTTTGAGCTTTGGGGCAAGAATCAGGTGCTAATAATAATATTGTTTTGATGTCAGAAGGTGCGCGTGCAGCCCGAAATTATCGAATCAATGAAAATACCGCTCTTGCACAACAACCATGGCTGATAAGAAATCTAAAAACAAGATCGACCAATGTAGGCATGTTTGGTCGAAACAAAGAAGAGCTGTAGCTTCATGATGCTATTATCATAACACTAAATCCTATTCATGAAGCGAATCAAGATATAAATTTCACCTGGGCGAGTTGAAGTTTTAGCACCGATCTACTTTCCACCCTATTACTCACCCCCATCTTTCTACTCTGCTACTCCTACTTTCCGCCTTCCTCTAATAATAATAAAACATGACTGCATTATAAATTAACAGTTTTAATGACAAAAAAATAGCGGTTTTTGGTGTCGATGTTTTTGCTGTCGATGTTTTTCCCGTCGATGTTTTTGGTGTCGATGTTTTTGCCGTCGATGTTTTTGCTGTCGATGTTTTTGGCGTCGATGTTTTTGCTGTCGATGTTTTTCCCGTCGATGTTTTTCCCGTCGATTCTTTTGGTGTCGATGTTTTTGGTGTCGATGTTTTTGCCGTCGATGTTTTTGGCGTCGATGTTTTTGGTGTCGATGTTTTTGGCGTCGATGTTTTTGGCGTCTATGTTTTTGGTGTCGATGTTTTTGGTGTCGATGTTTTTGGCGTCGATGTTTTTGGTGTCGATGTTTTTGCCGTCGATGTTTTTACCGTCGATGTTTTTGCCGTCGATGTTTTTGCCGTCGATGTTTTTACCGTCGATGTTTTCGGCGTCGATGTTTTTGCTGTCGATGTTTTTGGTGTCGATGTTTTTGCCGTCGATGTTTTTGCCGTCGATGTTTTTGTCGTCGATGTTTTTGGTGTCGATGTTTTGTACTGTCGATGTTTTTGCCGTCGATGTTTTGGCCGTCGATGTTTTTGTCGTCGATGTTTTGGCCGTCGATGTTTTTGTCGTCGATGTTTTTGTCGTCGATGTTTTGGCCGTCGATGTTTTTACCGTCGATGTTTTTGTTGTCGATGTTTTGTACTGTCGATGTTTTGTACTGTCGATGTTTTGTGCTGTCGATGTTTTGTACTGTCGATGAAATGTAGGCGATGTTTTTGTTGTCGATGTTTTTACGTCGATGTTTTGACGTATAACCTGCAGTTGCTATGCTGTTTATCGTCACTCGCCTGGCAGCTCGAATCATCTTCTTCACCCGTACCATTTTCACGTTCAGTCCTCGATTGCGGTCGTCATTTTTAAACTGAGCTGCCCATGCATGCGTCTGCAATGTAGCGACTGCTAACTGAATATCATTAAGCTGGATTGTGCCACCACCTAATGGCAACTTTAGAAACTACTCACTGCTATTTTCAGCCATCCCACATCACTTTCTGACCTATTTATTGACTTCGCTTCGTTTAAGATTGATTGATTGGTTTATTTTACTTCTCCTTTCTGTCACTTGTCTAATCGCGAAGATGAGAATGACTGTTGAATTTGATGAAGGTACACTCACAAAGAACACGCATGCCCAGGTCGGGATTCGAAACAGGGATCCCTGATGCGAAGCGCCACGGAGGTGGGCACAAAATATAAGGGACCTACATAAATAAACTAACCATCGGACATAACAGCATTTTATTATTAAAATTATATATTTAAGACTCCACACGAGTATTGGTGACCTTCGAGATAAAACTGGATAGAGACACTTCCCATTAATCTACCAAAATTTCTGTTTATTATGATCATCGGTCTTCCGTCAACCACGACTTCCTTCTCTCACTTTTCCGAACTCAGCATCGACATTGTCCGATTGGAAACTGCACCTGCGTTCATATTCTTTCAAGTTCATTTCTCTGTCGGCCCTAGGCATCGAGTTCGTGGCTGCACGTTTATAAACACAGACTACAAATTATTGATACTGTATTGATGAAAACTCCGGTATATGTCCGTTAATGAACCATCGCCCTTGGAACAAAGTCATTAGTGTTCCAGATCCAGACTATTGGCGTTGACCAAGCTTCCTGAGGACAATTGGAGAACTACTTGAAATGTCAAAAGTGGGGACATTTATACATAAAAGGCATGTGCCGTAGTTGTTATGGCGGCCCTTTTCATCCTGAATATATTGGGAAGTAGAGTCTCTTCCGGAAATTCTTGTGCTCAATAAGGCTTTGAAGGAGGTTGGTACCCATGACTAGGTTTCTCATTTTTTTTTCCTCCAGAACAACTCTTGATATTTCCTTCTGCTTTTTTTCTTTTCGTTTATATAGATGCGGATACATGAATTTCAATGCAATTCGAGTATTTGTAGGTTTGCCAAAAGCTGTTTCTTTTTAGACAAATCGATTTGGATTTTAAAAAGCTCTGGCTTTTCAAGTACAAATATATATATATATATATATATATATATATATATATATATATATATATATATATACAAACAAATCATAGATTGAGACTGTTTGATAGAGACAGTTCATATTTGATTTTTTCTGATCGAAACATCAAGGACTTTTAAACGGACTAAAATCTTGACATCTCACCCTCAAACAAAATGCATTAGATTTGGTTGGACCATATTGACTCGTCAAATGAAAAGGTTCGGATAAAAGTTCATTTTTCATCTTCATCTCTTAACTATGTTTATTGCGAGGGAGGATGAAAAACACTTCTGTTTTCACAAGAGCGTGGCATTTCCTAAAACAAAAAAGTAAAGCCTATACTATGAACAGCTTCCCCTCAACGTATATTAATGCTCATTTAAAAGGCGTACGGATGAAAGTTTCCTGTACAAAGAGGGTTTATAGTGTTCAAGATCCATTCGCTAAATACTTAACTATCTTAAGAAGTCGGCTATTTGCATGTTTTAAACCATCATTCCACCTTGTGCCTATTCAAAGAATAGTATAAACTATGCTCATACATGGTAAAGAATTGAATCATATAAATACCTTGACGTGGTATATCATATAAATACCTGTTGAGAGTCCCTTCTGTTCTGTAGAATGGATCGAGGATAACCGAAACTATCCTAAAAAGAACGAGTAAGAAGGTACTGTAAGTTTTAGATTGTATAAACATTATAAATACAAAGGATGTATGTATTATATATATATATATATACAGGGTGTCGCAAAACTCTTTCAACAACGCTTGGGTGCTGGTAGATATCATAAAGACAAGTAACTTGTCCCTATAAAGTTTACCTCAAAAGCGCTTAGTTTCTGCGCTATAAGCGCTTAAAATCTATCCTGTACGTATGCAACCCAACACAGCAAACGCTTGCTCTGACATAACTACCAGGGGCGCGTGGCAGGGTTGCCACTAGCTTACCTCGTTAAGAGAGACGACTTGAAAACAACAACCTGGGAGTCTTGCCTGAGCAAAATCCAAAACATTAATGATACTTGCGATGTTGTAAGAAGCATTGACAGTATTTATAAACTGACCAAGACAAATAATGGGCAGACTGAAATTCAAGATTGCTCATTCTAAAATATCTCCATAATTGATTGATTGATTTGGTTTATTTTAATTCGTTTTTCTGCCACCTTTGGCTAATCGCGAAGATGAGGATGATATGATGAAATAACAAATGACACCAATGTCTAGGCCAGGATTTTAACCCGAGATACCTGGCGCCGTAGCGAGCTGTGCTAACCACATCACCACGGAGTGTCTGGTGTATCATGCGATATCAACAATTGCAAGGGACACGTGAGATATGGGAAATCCACGAACGAACAAATGTAAACATGATGTGTTAGCTACCTCGTTTCGAACACGCAGAGCCGCCCCCCGTGCCGGAGTGGTTAGCACATCGCGCTACGACGCCAAGGGTCCAGGGTTCGAATCCTGGCCTGGGCATGGATGTTTGTGAGTGTTCATTAATCAAATTCATCATATCATCACTCATCCCCCCGCCCCATCTTTGCAAATTAACCAAAAGTGGCACAAGAAGCTAAGTAAAATAAAGCAAATCAATCAATCATTAAATTAAAAGAGCATTGCAATTATTTCCTTATGAGACGAACACGATTAGCAATAACACAGATAGGAATAAGTTTCTAATAAATAAATTGTAATAACATTACAGTCTGCGTGTTCGAGACGAGGCAGCAAACACATCATGTTTACATTTGTTCGTGGATTTCCCATATCTCACGTGTCCCTTGCAATTGTTGATATCGCATGATACACCAGACACTCCGTGGTGATGTGGTTAGCACAGCTCGCTACGGCGCCAGGTATCTCGGGTTTAAATCCTGGCCTAGACATTGGTGTCATTTGTTATTTCATCATATCATCCTCATCTTCGCGATTAGCCGCGATTTTCGAGGTAAACTTTATAGGGAAAAGTTACTTGTTTTTATGATATCTACCAACACCCAAGCGTTGTTGAAAGAGTTTTGCGACACCCTGTATATATATATATATATATATATATAAGTAAGTAAGTCTCAGTAAAGTAATGTCAGATATGTTTAATTTATAACATTTCGAAAATAGGCTTTTGACGTCAAAATCTATTGCAAAGACATTACAATGGTTGCATTCAATAGCAAATAACATTATAGTGCCAAAAATTAATCAGTGTGTTAGCAGATGGGAAGTGGGAATGTTCTCTGGGTAGGACAGTCATATTTACTATAGATTGTCCAGCGAAAAGAATAGACTGTTGCTTCAAATGGGCTTTTACTTTCCCTACATCTTCCCTCTTTTTAAATATTGTTTTCACTACTGGGCGCAAAGGTGAACACACTTGCTTTTCTTTCGAATGCAAAACGCTATTCTGGAACTGGTTAAGCTTTCAGACCAGCAAAATTTCCTTCCAGCAGCGCGTGTTTTTAATTTTGTTTGTGCAGGGGCACGTGAACGGAGGGGAACGGCGAGCCCAGCGTTGTCGACTGCTTTCCACCCCACCCCCTCAGCCAGTACCGCGGTAGACAAAATTTCTCGGAAGGAGAGGGTGACTGACCGTTGGTTTCGGCAGTGTAAGTTGGTTAGCCAGCGAGACGGCGAAAGCAACTGGAGTTTCTCGGGCTACTCTGTATAAAATTCGGGGCGAGGTTTCTCAAGGTCCTCTTGAAACACCAGGTAAGAAACGACACAGGAAAAGATCGCAAATTACAAGTAGAAATGTAAAATATAATGATTTTGTCAGAAGTGCTGTGCGACGTAAAGTTCACGAATTCTTTTTTAAAAACAAACCCCCAACACTTAATTCTGTTCTTGCTGCTGTTAATTCTGACTCCACATTACCGAATTTTAAAAGATCAACGTTCCATGTCTTTCTCAAAGAACTTGGCTTTTCGTATGAGAAAAGGGGCAAAAATCCATGTTAATTGAAAGAGAAGATTTAATTTCTCTTCGCCATAAATATTTAAGAGAGAATAGGAAGTTTAGGCGTGAAAATATAAATATTGTTTACACTGACGAATCCTGGGTGAACACCGGAACCTCAGTCAATTATGAATGGAAAGACAAGACAATTACAACTGCAAAACAAGCGTTTCTGGCAGGTCTTTCCACTGGTTAAAAAAATCCAACATCTCGCGGAGCGCGATACGCTTTAGTGCATGCGGGTAACGAACACGGTTTTCTGCAAAACTCCCAACTTGTGTTTCAGTGCAAAAAGAATACAGCAGATGCCCTTGATGAAATGGATGGAGAAACGTACGAGATGTATTTTCGGGAACAGTTGCTCCGCAATCTCCCTCCGGGATGTGTTATTGTTGTTGACAATGCCTCTTATCACAGCCGCAAGCAAGAGCCAATGCCGACAACCTCGTGGAAGAAGAATTATTTAAGAGAATGGTTGAAATCTCATGGCATTCGTTATGATGACGACATGTTCCGGAGAGATCTTCTGGAACTTACAAATAAATATTCATAAAATTAAGTACGATAAGTATCTGATCGATGAGATGGAAAAACAGATGGGGCATACGGTGCTTCGTTTGCCCCCATATCATTGCGAACTGAACCCGATTGAACTTGTGTGGTCACAGGTTAAGCATTATGTGCGGTGTAACAACACTCCATTCAAAACTAAATACATTGAAAATTTAATCACTGAATCATTTAAGACAGTAACTGTTGAAAACTGGCAAAATTACGTAAAACATGTCATGGACATAGAGAAGGAAATGTGGAATGCAGATGAATTGCAGGATGACGTTGATCAGATAATAATCCACTTGGGTGAAGATTCCAGCGAGAATGATGATCTGACAGAAGAAAATGATTCTGGTGATTATTCTGCAATGGAAGGAATTAACCCTCTGGAGTGACATGTGAGAGAAAAGTAAGTTCATTAAGAATTATTCTTTCAGTTTGTGTAATTTTGTGAATTTGTTTCATGTTTTTAATAATAGCTCACCGTGAACTTATTTCTTCAATTTGTACGTACCCGCTATTCAAGCGCCACGCACGTTTGTTTGGTATTGTACTTTCACTGCCAGCAGGTCCGTTACTCGCCCCTGCGGCAAGCGGCAACGCTGTTCTCATATACCCAACAGTCTATTCTTTTCGCTGGACAACCAATATATCCCAAAAAATGTCTGTGCAGGACTACCGTAAATTTATCTGAAAGGGGCGGTCAGATTTCCAGTGCATCAAATTGTAACTATACTTGCGTCTGGTAGCAACTAAGATAACGAGAAATGATAGGTCACTTTTTATAAAAACTCTGCTGATTGGTTCCCTGGAAACTATTATCAATCAGAGAATGGCTATTGTCGAAGGTTGCCGTTGTTGAAGCCTCTTCGGATATAGTAATTACGGTGCGAATGTGTGGGAGCAGAGGGGGGCAGGCTAATGGGTCAATTACTGGTCTTCCGGAAGGGGCAAATATTGGGAGGAAATGGCATGGAACGGTTTGTGCGGAAGAGAACCGAAAATATCGGGAATTTCGAGAACTTGTTTCTCTTCGGCAGTTGCCTGTTGTTACGTCATCTCTTATCGTGTAGGTCACTCCGCACCCTTCTCTGCCTCTGTTGACGATGCTTGGCAGATGAAAATGTCAATTTGCAGTTTAGATTAAAGTTCAAACGGACGACACGACAGTGTTTCATTTACAGCGTACAAGCAGTAATAGTACGAATATTACAGTTTCAATACTGTAAATGGCAACACTGTAACGCTTTCTCTTAATTCTAATGATAAGAAAATTTGCAAAAATATTCATTACCTTCCAAAAATAAGTGTAATAAGTGCTATATTTCTTCTCTAACTTAATAGTAATAACCAGAAATCAGAATGCACGAAATTACTCTGTAACAAATTGCGGTTACAACGCTGTAGAAGTTCGTCCCGAATTTTCAACCTTACTGTCATGACCAGATCTGCGCGTAACTGAATCCAGTGACCGTACTCGATGACAGCAATGAACAGCACTTTTCAAAGGACCAACCTCTTCATCCAGGCCTGGGGTGGAGTGGAAGGGGTTGGGGTTAGATGCGGGTAGGGTCTAGTGGTTAGGGTGCGATTCATTTTACAGAAATTCAGGAAAAACCCGCTAAACAAGCTGATTCTTGTGAAATTCAAGAGACCTTGCCACGCCTCCTCTGTTAAAGATACTGGCTTACTAAAAAATGGTGATTTTTTACATGACTATCACTATATCGAGACGAAACGTGAATTTGTGCAGTCTCATCTCGTCACGTGAATGCAGAAGACTGCCTCTTTCACGTTCTATCAGAAAAATACATTCAAAGATGAAATGGCATTAAAATGAATTTGAAACATTAAACTAAAAGTTACTCTTATAAAGTAAGGCATGGTATGGTTAGCACAGCGCGCTACGAGGCCAAGGGGAACCGGGTACGAATCCCGATCTGAGCATGGGTGTTCGTTGTGAGTGTTCCTTCATCAATTTCATCATATCATCACTCATCGTTGCGATTAGTCAAAATTGCACCAAAGCGGCGCTAAATAATAAAATCAAATCATCAAGTAATTCATTCAATCTATGTAAAAGTGACCATGCATGACTACTGCGGTGGTACCCTGGTTCACCGATGACCTACTCCACTGTGGTGGAGTCAGCGAAGCGCTCTTAGATGCATGCGAGAGGTCTCGTGTTCGAATCCTAAAGCCAGTCTCACACGGTACCTAGGTACGTCCTCACTTGCAGACCGATCTCCGACTGGAAACTACCGTAGGATTATCTTTTACGTCCTCAGTTCGCGAAGGCAGCAAGAGGGGTCGCACACGATCTTTAAAAACGAATCCTTTAAAAAAAATGGCGACTACACAAACACGATATACCACTTCACAAAATTAGATTATAATAACTGTTGAAGAAAAGGAAAGATGGTGTTTTCTCATAAAATAATAAGAGAAAAGAATGACATTGACACTGTTGAAAAATGCATCCCGTAGCAGTGAATGTGAATAGCTACATAACAAATGTTATTTTACGTTGATGTACTACCACTTTACGGACACATTAGTGCAGGGTGGCTCAATAAGTCACTTAACACCCCCAGTACAAGGCCACTGCGGCATGGAACGTGAAAATGGCGATGACCAATCGTTGCCTGGTCAAGGGGGAACCACATTGACGCCACCTGCGCGGTCGGCAACCATCTTGATGTCCCCCATCTTGAATTCAACTTCAAAATTTTACATAGGAAGGAGGTGATATGATAAGTCGAAAAAACCTTCACCATTGCATTTATCGTGAAATTCTAGCCTGATTTGATATATCATATCACCCCTTCCCATTTAAAATTCTGAAGTTGAATTCAAGATGGCGGACATCAAGATGGCCGCCGACCGCTCGGGTGGCGTCAATGTGGTTCCCCCTTGGCCTGATAACGATTGGTCATCACCATGTTGCGTGCTGCAGTGACCTTGTACCGGGGGTGTTAAGTGACTTTTTGAGCCACCCTGTATAATGTTGCATTACCCGTATATTACAAATAGAAGTTGAAAAATTTAGTAACTGGTTGATTGCCAACTTTTTCTTTCTGGACAAGACAAACACAACTCTTCACATTTTCAACTTTTTGATAACATTTCTCACGGACCTTCTCCAAAATTCAGTGCTGTTAGCTCCACCACTTATGCAAAATCATGTCGTTTTTATGCATAATTAGCCCACAAAACACAAACACAAACTTGTATATTTATAGACACAATGCACAATGTAGCACAACTGCCGTGACTAAATTAAAAATGTTCTCTAGTGTGCCAAAATGGCAAATGCATTTTCTGTACGTACTCGATATGGAGAGGGTAGGGGCAGAAAAGATTGTGTATCGGAAGGCCATAACATTTCAGTACAGTTAGTTTTTATTCATTTCTATTTTGAGATTTTGAATTTGAAATGTATTTTGTCTTCTATTTGAGCACGTTGCATCTTTTAATAAAACCCTTCTCCGTACGGTTTTGAAATAAATTCCCCGATGCGAACTAGTCAAATAAATTACATGAACTTCACAATATTAACAGTATTCAAAACTGTAGTGTTTACATTAAGCTACCATATTTACATTACACTGACATTTTTTTGGTCATAAAATACTTATTGTGATATTTACATTGAAGGCGATGACAGATTAGAATTTTACCAAAGTATTTCCCTATATGAAACAGGCAGGGCTCACGCAATCTTTAATTAATGCTCACTTAGGTGGCCAAGCTAGAATCGCCAATCATAGGCGTAGCTAGAACTTTATATTTGGGTGTGCACAAAGTAAAAAAAATAGGTCTTGTACCTTTTTAATAGCATATTTTGCAACACAATCACTTGGCTCTTTGACTTCACTGATGTTTGTAAAGGAATATAAATACACTAAATGACAGTGTTGAAAATTTCTGAAAATATGTAGTAGAAAATCAAATTGCATAGAAATTACACACACACAAAATGTTCATAAATGTTACAAAAAAATACATCAAAATACACGTCATCTATAACAAGAGACGTCTGTCAAAAGGTACAATGTTCTTAAACTCATCAATAACTTCATTTACATCAATAGATAAGCTTTTTCCTGTTCCACAAATAGCAAGAGCAGGGTTTCCAATCTATCCTGCTTCTGAGTTGCTCTTAATTTACTTTTAACTTGGGTAAGCTTGAAGAAAGCTCTCTCTCACACGTGCAGCTTGTGACAGGTATAGAAGAAAAGCGCTGCAGTACAGAGTAGAATGCAGTAAATATCTTCTTTCTCCAATGGCATCAACAAATCGAAAATCTATTGACACTCGTTTCATAAGCGATAATGCACACGTTTGTGCCAAGTAATGACATTTTCAACTTCTTACAAACTGTCGCTTATTTTCTCACTTATTGAAATATCTGTCTTTAATTCTCTTTGATAAAGCAGCCCATTAGAGTGTGCCTAGGCACACCCGGCACACCCCGTAGCTACGTCTATGTCGCCAATATTACAAAAAGTACCTTAGATTCAGAAATTCTCTCTGGATATAATTAGGTGAATATAATATTATAACTAAGCTATATTGCTATCATTCTGCTAGATCGATTTCATTGGGCTCTGTCTAAAATAGTATATTTTCGTGCTTGTAGAGTGCCCCGCCAATCTCGGAGAGAAGACGTTCATTCTGATTGGACGAAACATGCACAAAATGCAATGGAAAAACCCGATCGTCTCATTACATAGAATAGGCTTCGTCTCAAATAATCATTTTCACTGCACGGATTAGCTTTAATCCATTTTTCTTCTAAGAAAAATCTCCAAACTTTCTTCTTCGATCGGAGGCCAAAAATATGCTGTAAAATTTAGAGCATTCTTTTTTACTCTAATTACCTTTTTTCTTTACAGCGCGATAGGTTTTTTCTTCTCGTGTCGGCGCATCGCGATCGACACGCCCTCTCTAATTACAACACACGTTTCTCTCTGCCTGTAAGTGCATTAGTTTCGCTTTCTTCTATGAACCTAGCGATTAAGTTATGAACTTCAGTTTCTAAGCAAAGATGTCCGGAACAAAAATGAAGACCGCGGAGAGAGAGAGAGAGAGAGAGACGAGAAAAGTATTTATAACTAGATTTCGGCAATGTGACAATGAAGTTCGGCAAATCTAGTTACGAGATCGTATCGAAAACTTATATTTTTGCACAGAAGAGTGCAGTGTTTCAAACTCAATCGCCTTTCAACCGCAACAGTGTTGCCAGCTGTAAAAAGTATGCGATTCACTTTCAAACTGAGAGTTTCATTATACACCACCTCTCTAAGTGCAGTATCTGTTTCAATGGAAACTTTGGCGTTTAATTCTTTGTTTGTGACTATGCGAGTAACACCTTTCTCCGAAAGCCCAGTCACCCGAACTAACCCATGTTTGACTTCTCCGCAAGGGGATCCATCAAATACAAGTATTAGGCACGTAAGGCCTTTTGAAATTACGTAATCCTATCAGGTCGAAAGCAGACTTCATCGTCAGACGTATCGCATCATCACTGAAGATGGTTCATGTTTTGACATGTGTCAAAGTCATATGGATTTACAACAGACATTGGACTGAAGAAGAGACCTTTCTTTTCATTGAGACATATGAGTATGGGTGTACGTGTCGAATTACACAATGATTTTCTCCTTCATTTAAATAGGCGGTCGCTTTAAATTAACATATATTTTCCTATACGGCGCACGCTTTTAGAAGGAACATGAGTTCGGCCAATACCCAGCCAGTGCTACTGCGTTGTTGCCAAACTAACTGCAAGCGGAAGGGAAAGACAGAGAATTCGCTGTATCCAATATTTAACTATTTTTGTGTAATGCATACACAGTATGAATGAGTACAGTGAAATAATATAGTGAATATTTCTACAGGAATATAATATCATATCACTGTAGCATATGCTAGAAACCTATATCTGAAAGAAGCTTGAAGGTATTTATTCATCACCGCTCTCGTCGTCTTCCTCGGTCTCCGTGTCACTGATTTCACTGATTTCCGAGTCACTCTCCTGGAGGTTAATGATTAGATTTCGCACCCTTGGTGCCTGTACTACTGGTGCTAGGTTTTGAGAGTGACATTATTTAAAATAAAAAGAACACACGGAACACACACTATCGCATGAAAGGGCTGTATTTAATCTTTTCACAAACTGTTCTTTGTGGCGCACGAGTGAACGATAAGCGAATAATTTTACACCGGCCTTGGTACGAAAACGCTGAACTCAAACTGACTCAGACTTTAAATGTTCGAGAACGCCCAGAACAATGAAGGGTCATTATTTATATCGAGGCGAATTTAACACCCACAGTTTTCCCTAGACACAACAACTCCGCTGCGTCAACACGGTGGCAACGAAAAAAACAGGCGGAAGGAAATGAAAGGTGACATTTCCCTTGTTTCTTCAAGGAACGATAACTCCGGCTGTCGGCGACGGAAATTCATGGGACTTGGTCAGTCAGGTTCAAAATGTTGTGCCCCATCTTATGATGAACCTTAAAGTGGAGAATTTTATGAAAACTTCTTGCGCGCAAGAAAAATACAGAACACGGCTTTTAACTTCCGCGCCGCAGTCTCCTAACTGTACAACGTTGCGCTCCTGCCATTGGCTGATCGCCACGCACACCCTCTGCGTGGCCCCGCCCGATATCGCTTCTAAAAGCGTGCGTCGTATAGTAGCATGTAGAAATAAATGGGGTAGGATCAAGTATATAAATTCTGATAAAGTTCAGCACAGCTTTTGAATCTTAGATTCGAATATACTGGTGAAGGTTTTTAAATTCAATGCTTGGAGGCGAAGAGAGAGAGGTATGGAAATCATGAGAAGTTGATAAATTGAGACAGGAAGAGGTACGGAATGGAATAGAGAAATAGAGGAGGTAAGAAAAGAATAGAATAGATAGAGAGAGGTTCAGGAAGAATGAGCAGGGAAAATGGTGAGTTATAAAGAGGACAAAACTGTAAGAGAGAGACAGAGAAAAAGAGATAAACGGAAAAGAGAGAGAGAGGGTTTAGGAGAGAAATAAAGAAACAAGGGAATAGATAGACACCGAAGAGAAAAAATGAGAGAAATTGACAAAAAGGAAAGAGTGTAGGGGTCATAAATATAAGGTCAGAAACGAAGAGTGAGGGTGATAAATACAGGGTTAGAAACAAGAGAAAGAGCGTCTGTGGATTTCTCTTGTAATTATTACTCAGCAAGCCTCCAAAGCCGCGTGTTTACACAATCCTTGAGCGCGAGAGTACAAAGAGGAACAAAGTACAACGATTCTCTTGTTCACGCTGTTTCCAAAAACCCTCCGATGAAGGCAGGCCAGTCTACTACCGAGCTGGAACAAGTTTTAGCACTGTGCAAAGTCAACACGCGTTGCGATTCGATTTTGTTGACGAACGGAGGCAAAATTCCTCCTTCTCTCACAAATATTTCCTTTCTTGCTTTTTCGCCGAGTGGGCTGGCATCGCTGGAGGACTTTCGGGTGCTGGAATCAATACCGGAGAAGGGTATGGATTCCTCACCGTGATGACGCCGTTTTTTGCACTCTGAGGGATGAAGGAAAGATACGCGTACAGCATCCAATCAGAATCAGAGTCATCTGAAAGATTGATTACAAAAATAACTAGAGAGAGAGATTGATTACAAAAATATTTATAGGGAAATTTATTACAAAAATAATTCAAGAGAGATTGATTGAAAAAAGAATTAGAGAGAGGAAGATAGTTAGAGAGAAGAAGAGAATAAATTGGGTACAGAAAAATAGAGAGAAATAGGAAGAGTAGAGGAAAGGTTAGGAGAGAGAAGATGAGTGTATAGGAAGAGTGAGAGAGTACAGATAATGAAAAGAGTACAGAGAAATAAAGAGAGTACAAATAGATGACAGAAAGATAATGAGGAGGAACACGAAGAATGAGAGAAATAGAGAAGAGGTAGGATTTGCACAATTGTTTTCGTGTAAATTACACGTAGAAATACACTAGACTCTCGCTAATCCGGCCATTCCTTGCACATATGGGGACGGATTCGCGGAAGTGCCGGATTATTGAGAGGGTCGGAAATTACGTACTACTATGTAGTTTAAACACATAGGGACTATACGGGCTGTACTTTACGTGTTTCCTTTTAGAAGCCATAGTATGTACTGAACTTTACTGTAAGAAAGTCACAATTTCAAATATTGTACGTATGTATAGCATT
This sequence comes from Lepisma saccharinum, assembly GCF_977018435.1. Taxonomy (NCBI): domain Eukaryota; kingdom Metazoa; phylum Arthropoda; class Insecta; order Zygentoma; family Lepismatidae; genus Lepisma; species Lepisma saccharinum. Next base: position 18,402,452 of record NC_139243.1, on the reverse strand, counting down.
GTTTAACATTTTTAACTAACAACATTGTTGAACACGATAATTCATTGTTGTGCGCGTCATTTCTGCTTCAGTGACTACAGGCCGGATGTGGGCCGGGCTACTGATAGGGCGGACTATTGAGGGCCGGATAAGCGAGAGTCTAATGTAATAAGTTTTAGTCTAGGAAAATAAAACACTAATACAGGCAAAATTTGAATTTCACGAAAAAAAAAATTGCCGTTACCTTCATATGCCTTCATTTCCCTTGAAAAGTTCATCTCAAAAAACTAAATTTACGACAGTTATTGTAGTTAAAATAATTGGTAATTGGCCGCGCTACCCTTATTTTATGTTATATATGAGTGTATATATATGTATATATGTATATATGAGTGTATATGCATACATGTGTGTGTGTCTGTGTGTGTCTTTACTGCAACAATTTGCAGATATTAGTGATCTACTCCTCACGATTAGTGTTGCCCACGGGACGAGACGGGACAGGCTTTTAAAAATTCGAGACGAGACGAGATTGATCATGTGTCCCTTTGACAAACGAATATTTTCGAGACGAGACAGCATTTCACAGCATTTCCACGAGACGAGACAGGCCAAAGTATCGTCTCGTGGGCAACACTACTCACGATCAAAGCATAAGATGTGGTCGTGGTATTAGATTCCACCAAGATACTTCACAACAGTGAATTTTCTTTCGAAGATACTCTAAAGGCTTCAGTTCTATTAAGAAAATATTATACTGCGAATTTGATAAGAAATCGTTATATCTGCAACAATGAACAGCGCATGACCTTCACCCACCAGTTCAAAAGTAGCTTATTATAGCAACAGTTTTCTTTAACTCCCGCTCTAAGATTCATAATCGTTGTCCTTAAATCGATCGCCCGTCACTCGATAAAACTTGACTGCATTATGCATGATAGATTGCAGCAGATTGCTTGAGTAAACGTTTCTACAAGAGATTGTTTGCTTGCCTAGTCAGCTGTCTGTCGTCAGCACAAGTGGGTCTCGTGACGTAGACAGCGTTCTGGAGAAAGCAGTCGGTGCTAGATAACATCAGTTTGCCTTCAAGTTTGCCATAAGGACACAGGTCGATTCCATTGTAGAAGAAGCATTGTGAAAGAAAATTAGCAAATATTTGCTTGTAATTTTCACTTCTACGTAGTTTGAAAACAAACAGGTACGTGCTTTTTAAAATGATCTCCTTAACTATATTTTGAAACCAATCTGTTTCTAAATTTGTGCTATTTGTACCTTCATTTAGTTATTCGAAATTCCATTTCCTAAAAAATTCGTTGATCCTTTCGCATTGTTTTGTTCTCTATATTTGGACTGCCATTTCTCATATAAGACTACAAATTTATTGACCTTTAGAAGGTATACATTTATAACTTTATCATACATTTCATTGGATCACATTTTCGCTACATCTCTTTACAAAGCTTTTCCTTCTGAATTTAATAGATATACAAGATACACTAGTTCATGGAATGAATCAGGATATAATACGTAATTAGAACATGAAGCAGACAGTAGTGCAGAACATATTGAGTGAGTATAAAATAATACTTTTTGAAACACATATATATATCTAAAGGGGGGGGAACCTCCCGAAGTGGCCCGCCTCCACCCGCGTACTTTTGAGGGTATGCTCTTAATGTCCTGGTACCTTTAAATAAACCAGGACGTCAGTTTCCTGAATTTAAACGGTTCCCCCGCCTTTTTATCCTACTTCTTCTCGTCTTTATTTTCATACATAAAATACAAATACAAGTACAAAAAAAGAAAATAAAATACATGGAGATTCTATACATAGCTACATTTAATAATTTTTAGTTTGTATTATTTTAATAGACCGTTCTGGTGACCGGAACAAGTCTTAAGATTTCTTGTAAATTTACTGTGCATTTGTATGATTGGTAATTAATTAACTTGTTAGTAGTAGTTATGGATTAATTTGTGTTAGTTTATTGGTTAGTTTTAGTTGTCGTATAGATAATAGGAAATGCTATGTACAGGAGGGACAACCATTCTGGTATCCAGAACTGTTTTAAGCTTGAGGGGAGAGTATGATGGGGTGAGAGCTTAGATTGGGGTGAATGATGGCTTGGATTAGTCTGCACGGACGCAAGTTTCCTGTCTGGTTTCCAGATCAGGCTTTATTGTAGTGTGTGGGGAGAATTTGCTATTTGGAAGGAAGTTAAGTGCACTGAAATACTGGTCTGGTTCATTAATTTAGTGGATATCGATTCCTAATATACACATACTGTAAGAGGTTTTGTAGTTCCTTATTTATCTTGCCGTTGTTGCAGTTATGTGTTGAGGACACACGCTCGATAAGATACCGGCGTGAGCACTCCGTGTCAACTTGGTTATGCGACATGGTTCCTTATAAGGAAAACTTAACACGGTCATTCAGATCACTTGTGGAGATGTCCCTACGACGGCCGGTTAAGTACAGCATTAGCATCTTGAGAAATACTTCCTAACAGCACTAAACCTTACCTGCCCAACCTATCCACGTATGCATATAATAGCTTAAATAAGAAAATATAACTTTCCAAACCTATATACATGCTCATATATGCTATTATATGCCTACATGGATTGGTTAGGCAGGCCCGGTTTGGTACTGTTAGCATGTATTTCCCAATATGCTAATTCTGACCTTAGCGACTCTGTCCCTACATGTATTTCTGTTTATCCAAGACTGACGCGGAAGAAGTAGTGTCAGCCAGTGGGACAGGCATTTTCTACTATGTGTATATGCAGCCAGGTGGTTCAGAGTGACAGTTACCACTGTCATTCATTTATGTTTTCTGTCGGAAAACAATTTAGAGCATTATGATGCGAAAAATTACACTGGCAGTGCGAAGTCGCAGCAATTATACATCTTCCTATTAAACCATGCCCGTATCACCATCTCTAAATATGTAACATGTATGTTTCGTGTTCTTAATTAAAGATGGGCTTGGTGAATTTTGTCCAGAAATTTCTACACCTCACAAGGTAGCCCTTGCTTTTATTGGCTACAAAATTTGTCAGTATGGTACTTAAAAGTTTATCGTCTTTTCGACAGAATATAACTATTTACATGATTGGCAAGAACAGGGACAGAGAAAGGTAAACCAGGAGGGGAGAGAGGAGAGAGAGGGAAAGGGGAGAGAAAGATATGAAAAATTCTTTGGAAAGGGAGAGAGAAAGCGAAGGGCGAGAGGAGAGGAAAGAAAAGGGAACAGAGGAAGAGAAGGAGGGAAGTAAAGAAAGTGAGAGAGTGAAATTAAGGAAGAGAAAGTTAAATATTTAAAAAGAATGAAAGAGAGAAAGGGAAGGGTAGAGAAATAATGAGAGATTGAGTACAAAAAGAATTCGGGAGAGGGAGAGAAAGTACAGAAAGAACGAGAGAGAGGAAGATTGGGTACAGAAAAATATAGAGAGAAAGAAACAGAACAGAAATGAGAAAGAGAAAATACAATATGGTTAAGAGAGAGAGAGAGAGAGAGAGAGAATAGGAGTGTGCAGAAATAATGAGACAGAAAGATATATAAATTTTTATAACAATTAGAGAGAGGAAGGAAGTTTGAGAGAAGAAGAGAGAGTACAGAAAAGAAGAAAGCAAAGATGGGTACTGAAAAATAGAGAGAGAAAGAAACAGTACAGAAAAAGAGAAAAAATACAGACAGGTTAGGATAAAAAGGTGAAAGAGATGGAGAGGGAGGGGAGTATGTGTAGAGAAAACGAGAGAGAGAGAGAGAGCAAATTCAGGAACTTTCGGTGGGTTATCTTCAAACGCCTCCGTATTATGCAACCCACAAGCCCGCAGAGCAGTGCGGGTAGAATAAACGACAGGATACTATTCCAAATGGCGACATTCCCATGTGTGCGTTTTGTATCGATCCCGCGTCCACAAATGAAGAAGCACCTTGCGATATGCGCGACAATGGTGGAATAATTAATGCATTGTTTTCGCGAGCGGCACAAAAAGAAACACGCAACAATGACAAACTCTACTCTTTCACAATGGGGTTTCGAGCACATTGTTATTCCAATGACAAAGTAATCATATTAAATGAAGGAAACGAAAGAAAAAGATGAAAGGACCGCGCAAAACATAGGTCGAATAAAAAAAACACTAAATAAACAGAAATAGAAACTTAAAGCTAGGGAATGTAAAGGACAGAAAAGAGAAGATTTACAATAAAATTTTGAACTGCCTCTCTGCATCTGGTGGTCTGTGTGGTTAACGTGAAAATAATGGGGATCTAAGGAAATAGAGGTTTATAATTTCAGTAGGAGTTATGCGCTGACAGACACAGGCCTTCCATCTTTCCCTATCTTGAGCAAGATCTATATACTTTTTTCCATCCCTACCGATTTCCTTTAAATCCATCTCAACGTTGTCCCTCCACCTTCGTCTTGGCCTTCCTACAGGTCTCTTACCATCAGGCTTCCCAACAAGAATCCTGTAAACTCCTCTTTCCTCTCCCATTCGTGCCACATGGCCTGCCCACCTAAGTCTCCTTGATTTAATTATTCTAATAATATCTGGACATGAATACAAATTATGTAGTTCTAAATTATGTAACCTTCTCCACTCGCCTGTCTCCTCATCCCTTTTAGGTCCAAAGATTTTCCTAAGGATCTTATTTTCAAATACTCTCAATTTATGTTCCTCTTTCAATGTAAGGGACCAAATTTCACATCCATATAATACTACAGGCAAAATTACTGTTTTGTATATTTTAACTTTTAGTTTCTTAGATATTAAACGAGAAGACAAAAGTTTATGAAGAGAGAAGTAACATGCATTTCCTGAATTAAGCTTACTTTTTATTTCCTCTTTAATATAATTTTCATTTGTTAATATTACTCCTAAGTATTTGAATTTGTAAACTGGTTCAAACGAGTTGTTATCAATAATTAGATTTTGATTATTACCTAACACTTGGTTTCGGCCTGTAAGCATATATTTAGTTTTCTCTTTGTTAACTTCCAAACCTATCTCTTTAGCAGTTTTGAAAAATATTTTGGCATTATTCTTAATTGTATTCACATCATCCCCCAGTAAGTCTACATCATCTGCATATGCTAACAACTGAGTCACACCATTTAATTTTAGTCCTTCGTTAGTTTATTTTACCTTCCTAACAGCATATTCTAAGGTAAAATTAAAGAGCAATGGATATAATGCATCTCCTTGTTTTAACCCATCATGTATTGTAAATTTGTCAGGCATATTAATACCCACACGAATTTTACTTTCTGTTTCACTGGTGCATATTTTTATCATACTAACAAGCTTCTTAGGTACGAGGGCCACTATTTATATTTTGAGCCTTGGCAACACTGATTGAAGTTAGGCGCGATTTGACGTTTGCACGGAATCGTATGGCATTATTGACCATAACGTACTTCAAATGTTTTGTCAATAGCTTCATTTGTGTTGTTTATGTTGCCTTGGAGATTGCGCGACAACAATAAAATTGAATTAACTCGTGAACATTTTCGTGCGATGATTTTTTTACGATTTTCGACGTGGAATATCAAGACAAGAGTGCATCGATCAACTTACTTCCACATTTGGCGATGAAGCCCCATCCTTTGCCACTGTGAAACGCTGGTATAACGAATTTATTCGTGGCTGCCATTCGCTCACCGACGAGATTCGCGAAGGTCGTCCGAAATCAGTTGTTGTTCAAGAAAACATTGATGCTGTGCAAAAACTAATACTGGAAGATCGTCATGTGACATACTGTGAGATTGAGGCAACCATAGGCATTAGTTCCACCAGCGTATTTAAAATATTACATGATCATTTAGCTGTGAGAAAGGTATGTTCTCGTTGGATCCCACACAATTTGACAAAAACTCAAAAAGACGCTCGCGTCAATTGGTGCAAACAAATGCTCAATAAATACAATCGTGGTGCTTCAAAAGACGTATATAAGATTGTAACAGGTGACGAATCATGGATATATGCATATGAACCGGAACGTAAACAGCAGTCGACTGTATGGGTGTTTCAAGATGAACCCAATCCAACAAAAGTTGTTCGCGCTCGAAGCACATCGAAACAAATGGTCGCCTGTTTTTTTTTCGGGAAAACTGGTCATGTGGCAACTGGGCCTTTAGAGGAACGTAGAACGGTCAACTCTGAATGGTACACAACAATTTGTTTGCCAGAGGACTTCGGTCAAATACGGAAAACAAACAAACGCCGTTGGATCATTCTTCATCAAGACAATGCCAGCTGTCACACATCTCGTCTAACAACCGACTTTATGAAGAGTCAAAAAATCGAATTGATGGGTCATCCGCCGTAGAGTCCTGATTTGGCACCCAATGACTTCTTCTTGTTCCCGAATGTCAATAATAAATTGCGTAGACAACGATTTTCGTCGGCGGAAGACGCCGTTGATGCGTTCAAAAACCATATCATGGAGGTGTCTCAAGAAGATTGGAAAAACTGCTTTGACAAATGGTTCGAACGAATGCAAAAGTGTATTGACCATAATGGAGAATACTTCGAAAAACAATAAAGCAGTTTTCAATGTCAAATTCCTGTTTTTTCATTGTTAGGCTCAAAATATAAATAGTTGTCTAAGGACAATCGTTCAACAGTTCAGAAACGAGAAATCGCTTTTCGAATATTTCAAAATACATATCGGTTATCACAAAACACACCATTGCCACTCCTATTATCATAATTAGCAGCCTCGCCCCTTTTGAAGGCCACGATACAGTTCAAAGAGAATATAATAGCAAGGAAGATCCGAAGAGATCAGGGAGGGGAACACGTTCCCTTTATAATATTCGATTTGTGGAAAACTGCAAAGTCTATATTTATCAGGGTTTGCCCACGTAGTTTATTTCACCGTGTATTATGTAAAACCTCCCAACAGGTCCGTTGGCCGTTGTTGGGAAGAAACAAAGGAATGGATAAGAGGGAAGGATTAAAAATGCGAAAAAAGAGATTTCCCAGATTATGGGTTGTCAAGACTGCTTCGGAACGAATGAATGTAATAGAAGTTTGCATGAATGGCAGAGAGTGAGTTAACTCCATCTCACAGACTCCATTATCTCTTTTTTACTCTCTCCCTTCCGTTCATTCCCTCTCTCTCAGTTCCATTTTCTCCTTCTGACTGTGTTATCCTTTTCCTTCCATGTCTCTATCTCTCTCTCTCTCTCTCTCCTCTCTCTCTCTCTCCTCTCTCTCTCCCTATATCTCTCTTTCTCTGTGCATTCATCTTTATCTCTGTACAGTCATCTCTCTCCCACTCTATCTCTCTCTCTCTCTCTCTCTCTCTCTGTACACTGATCTCTCTCTCTCTTTTTCTCTTTCTTTCTCAATACACTCATTTCCCCCCCTCTCTCTCTAGCCTCCTCAATGACAAAGTGATATCGTCGTTACCAAGTAACCAAGGAGTCCCGGGTTCGTTACCTGGTGGAGGCACATTGCACAGTGCTTCGGATCCAACTTAAAACTCTAGGTGCAGTCCTGATTAGCCTAGCTGTGCATTAAGAAAACTTAAAACCAAAACTCAATAAACACATCTTTCTCTCTCTTTCTCTCTCTCAGTAGACTCATCTTTCTCTCTCTGTGCCTATATACTACACACATGTGTGCTTTTCTGCCTTTATCCTCTTATTTCTTCTTGCATCCTGTTACTAGCCTGGCCACCCATACTTTACCTCCGCACTCGAGGTTCGGTGCAATTCGTACTCTGCTCTGATTTGTCTAGGGGTATCTTTCTTTGTACGACAATGCACGTGGGTTGCTACAAGTCAACATAATTATATAATTAACTACAAGAGACAACGGATAACCTTTGCGAAACCTTATTGCTATAGGTGATAAATTACCTTATCCAGCTTTTGTGAAATTAAAAACGGAAATTTTGGATAATTTCTATAGTTTAATTAAGGTAAAATTTAAGGTATATACAAGTCGTTTCCGAACGTTCATTTCTCTAATTATTTATCGGGCCAAAACTCTTAATTTTGATGTTGGAATCTCTATTGTTTGTACCTGGATGCTTTACATTTCAAGAATTACATCTGAAGTACGCTTGTCACAAGGTAGACTCGCGTTACTTCAAGAAACGTCTTAACAGGCGCTAGGCCGCCCGACGTGTACATTTCTCAACCTCCACGGTGACAAGGCACTAGGCTGCCCGGCGCACCGTAATTACTTCAAAATAACATCCAGTACAACTACCCTTTTACCTGTAAACTGGACACCAAGGCACTAGCCTGCCCGGCAATCCAATCTCTTACAGCATCCGTTTCGGGAGACCTGTCCTCCGGTCCTAGCTAACCGAAGCAAAAACAGCCTCTCCCTTCCATGTCTCAGTTCCAACAGCCGACCTCCCCTACTCTCATCTGGGAGTTTATATACGTTTGGTTGGCGTCTGTTGCCAACCGCCCTTCTTTCAAAATTTTTAATCTTTAACAGCTAAACTGCCCGCCTTTCTTTTGAACGTTCGAAACACGAAGAAAGAACAGAGAGCTACATGGTTTTTATACATGGAATATATACGAGCTTAAAATGCATAATAAATTGATTTACACTAATCACACATATATATGTTTACACACTTGATTACCCAATTAATTAACATATTAATAAATATTTCAATAAGAAAAGAAAACACTGTTGCCCTGACACGGGGGCAGGGTAACAGATTCCCCCTCCCCAGCGTTACAATTCAATCTGAAATTTAAATTTCAGTCTGTGTGAATTGTCTTAAACTCACTGAGAAAAGTTAAGCACTGTAACTGAGAAAAAAGTTCACAAAAAAAAGTTATATTCACTACTCACCACAATTGTTTCTGAAAAAGAAAGTTTCAATTTCACTGCACTAAATTGTCTGTTTTCCACACGGATTCTTCCTCCGGAATCCTGGAACCTCCTGGACATCTCGGTCATCTGGTCATCAGGACTGCTCCTTGGTGCAGACGGACCCAGCTCCTCCACCTTCCATCGAACATGTGCGGCTCCTGCTCTAGGGTCGTGTCAGTCTCCTCCTCTGTCCATCCGAAGAATCTCCGGCTCCAAGCCCGCTACTTTCGAAAAAGTCTTCGTTTAACCCTTCTAATCCTCCTCGGGGACTTCTGGAATTTCTTGGCCAATGCGATCATCCTATCATCCAGCCCTCGTCCAGGCGTAAGTGGAACCTCAGCCCTTCCTCTCGTGGACGAACATTGCTGCTGCTCTCGGTACGCCTCAGCCTCACCAGGAATTTCGTTCAGGCATGGGAGAATTCCTCTCATCATATTATCCCTAATGCCTTGCGGCGTCTTCTCGTTCCATCGGAATTCTTGGATGAATCGCACCTCTTGAAGAGTCAAGTCCCACTCAAAGTGATTCCCCTGTGCACTCGAACGGAACAAATGTCTACAGTCGTTACGTTGTATACCTTCAATTTCAAAGAAGAGAGTTAACTCCAAATTTGGATAGTTCATGGGTTCGGTTCCCACTGCTACGGTACGCGTCCCACTCTCGCGACTTTCAATCTTGGGTTCGATTCCCGAAGCTGTTCGGATCTCCATTCCCCGACGAATACCTTGGCTCTCGGTAGATTCGCTCCACTCAGCAGGTGATTTTAAATTTCGGCCAGGCGTCATAGCAAGACCCTCTTCTCCTTCTTGTTCATCTTCGGAGAAACGATCGTAGGTATCAATCATTAGCACATCTTCATCGATTTCTCCTCCACCACATTGTCCATCACTGCCTTTAACACTTTTCATATGAAGAATACGATCACCCTGTTCCTCATAATACCGTCCTCTGAGTTCAAGCTCGAGCTTTATTGCATCTTCTGCAGATCTTCGGTGATAAGTGGATGTTCTTGGTTCGGCTCCCGTTGCATTTTTTCTTTGCTTAGTTTTGTTCTTTTTCCCTTCTGTTACGAAGCACTGAAGTATTAGGCGGTCCTTTCGTATGTGGTGAGGGACGCAAGAAGTCTCTACGGTCCTCTTCCGAAACCTTATGGGCGGAGCTTCCGGAACCTTGAAAACTCCCTTGCCAGAAACAATAGCCGAATTTCCACTAACGCCACAGGAGCTGTAAACACAATCCATCCTGTACAACTTCGGATAGATGAGATGTCTTTCACACACCTGTTCGGTTTTCTTTCTCTTCCGGGAATCGAAAACCCGCTCTCGGGAGGGAGTTCCTTCCCAGCGATTCGCACTTCCAAACACCGGCAAGTGTTTCGAAAACATTTTCGGAATCCAGAAAAAGAACTTTTCACAATACGCACACCAGCACCGCACGGTGAGAAGGCTACGCGAAAACTAAGATTGTCAAAAAATCTTGCACAACATAAAAAATCTATTTCTCCCCCTCTCTACAAATTCCAGGCTGAAAAGCAGAGTCCAGTTTCGTCCTCTCTCTTTCCATTTTACCCCCTCCCCGATGGATTCTCAGGGTAGAACTTAGACTCGAGTGCTCTCCCTCACACTTCTCAAATTTCTTCTCGGAATGACCTTCAGCTGGTCAACGTTAGCCAGAACTCTCTTCCCCTCACCTTCCTTTTCCAAAACAACATTATTTGGAGTAGTGAATTTCAGAATTCTGTAGATCCCTTTGAATTTCGGGAAAAAGCACGCAGTTTGCTTATTAAAAGCAGACGAAATCTTATGCTCTTGAAGCAGTACTCGATCTCCGACACGAAGATTAACTCTTCTTCTGCCCTTATTGTAGGCCCTTGACGCCTTTTGCCTCGTCTTTTCTTCTTTTTCTCTTGCAAATTCGAAAGCCGCGCCCATTCTTTCCTTTAACTGTATGGCGTAATCCATCTGTCTCTCCGCCGTGACGTCCTCCCCGGTTCCATCTTCTCTCTGAAGCTCCATTTTCCGAGTGTCATGCGGTGTGTACAAATCACGTCCAAAGAACAAAAATGACGGCTTCAACCCAGTCATCGAATTCGTTGCATTATTAATGGCAAAACATATCGCGTCCAAGTTTTCAGCCCACGACGAGTGTTCCTTGCAGAACTTTCCAAGTGCTTGCTTGATTATCTTAATCGCTGCTTCTGATTTGTTTCCCTTCGGTCTATATGGCGTAATATAGACAGGCTTGCAATTCACAGAACGCAACGTTTGTGAATACAGTTTGCTTCGAAATACACTCTGGTTGTCACTGACAACGTATTTCGGGAATCCTGACTGAAAACAGTACTTCAAGAATGCTTGCGAGATCGTCCTCGCCGTTGTAGTTCTAAGTGGTGTTAAGCTAATGTGCCTTGAGAACTCATCTTGAATGACTAAACAGTACTTGTATCTCCCCTTAGTACTTGTAGGCAGTGGTCCAAAAATGTCCAGAAACACTTTGTATCCAGGCGCAGTAGCTTTCCTCGAGTTCATAAAGCCCATCTTTCTGCTGTTGTCAGGATTATACTGAAGACAAGTGATACAACTTTTGCAATAGTTACTGACATCTTTGACTACTCCGTCCCAAGTATAATTCTCTAGAACCTTAAACAATGTCTTTCCATGTCCTAAGTGCGCAGATAATAAATCATCATGCGAAGATTTAAGTACTTCATTCTTCAACTTTTCTGGTACCCACAGCTTCAATCTGGAGCTAAACGGTGGATAAAGTCCAGTGTTTTCGTCAACGAAACGGTAAAGCAGTCCATCATCGTCGAGACAGGAATGTTGGAGATAAAAGTCAAATTTTCTCTTCTCTCGAGCATCCTTTATTTCAACTTCTTTTCCATTTAAACATCCAATTAATTTCGACAAATAAGGATCAATCTGTTGTTCTCCTTTCCACATTTCTTTATCGTTAAGATCTACGGGCGGCGAAGTTTCTGTCTGTCCGTCCGTCTGTTTCCCGTCTACAGTGTTGCCAGCTGCATCTGTAAACATCGCTTCCGTTTTCCTTTTCTGCTTCCGGTCGAATTTCTTCTTTTGCTCAGAAAGTGGCCTAGGTTTCGCTCGGTCCGGCTTCTCGTTATCCACATCCAAACGAACCTCGTAATCCTTTGCTAATCCCGGTTTATCTTGAAAAACATCAATATGCCGTCTCAGTATGGCAATCAATTTCGGCTTGTTTTCCTCTGAGATATCGGTACCCTCCATCAGCATGGCAATCCTTCTCTCTTCGTCAACCCCCTCCCCTTTGATGTCGCTGCTACGTGTCTCCGCTCCGCAAGCAGAAACGGTCTCTCGGACTCCTTCGACTACATCCGTGGTCGAACCCAGTCCCCTAGAACCAACAGCATCAACGCTGTCACGTGTAGGCGGCGAATCAAAAGGCACGATTTTCGAAAGATCAGGCTCAATTGCCCACCCGTTACGATGAATCATGGGTATAAGTCCCAGCTTAGCCATTAATGTCCTTCCCATTAACATTTCATGATTAGCATTTGATAACACAAATATCTGATCCCGAGTCTTGTGTCCGTGAAACTTAATATTCACGTAAGCGCTCCCCAAAGATTCCACATTTCCTTCCGCAAGTATTACTTTTGTTTCGCAACCCTTCAATTTTACTCCATTTGTCTTCATCTTCTCGAAGACCTCCAAAGACACAAAGTTATTGGACGACGCCGTATCAATACATGCGTGTACTTCCACATTAGCCACGTTGCATAAAACGATAGGTTCCCTTACGTCTTTTACATTTACGTTGTGAGGTGAAAAATTTTCCTTCCGCGTAAAATTTGCAGTTTCCACGCCACGAACTTGACAAATTCGTGGCGACTCTACGAGTTTTTTGTTACGTCCTTCCCACGTTCGTTAATCTTCTTTTCCCTACGGTGATTTGAAGCTCTGCAACCTTTCTGTCCACAAGTGTAGCATAATTTATTTCTCTGGCACTTCGAAAAGCGGTTCTGTTTGTTTTCATCCCTCACCGCAAGCCGCGAGGGTGGAGGGCGTGAAACCACATGTTCAGCCCTCAAGCGCTCGACTTTCGGGCGGTCAAAACCAATGCTCACAGGGTCCAAGAAAATATCAGATTCCTTTCTCCCCCTCTCCTCTTCGCATTCCTGGTTAAATGACTTTCTCAAAGACCAGCTGTAAATTTCGTCTTCCGAAACGAAAGATTTGAATCTCTGCCTTTCCAAAAACTCCGCTTGTAGCTCTAGGGCGTACTCGCTCAATTCTTTCATAGAAGTGAATGTCTTGTTGTACAAATAATCCCTAAATACCGGATTGCAGTGCGACTTCACAAAGTCAATTCTCTCCTGCGCAGAAGCCGAATTCTTTATCCTACTAAAATGCCTGTCAACTTTGCGAACGTATTCCGCCAATCCCTCGTTAGCAAGTTGAAACCTTTGCGACAAAAATAACTCTGCTTCTCTCTGATAATCCAATCCATAAAAAGCCTGCAAGAATTTATGCCTGAAGTGTGAAAAATCACCGAATGGTTCCGTGAACAAAAACCACTCCCTCGCTTCATTTCGCAACGAAAGAGGAATAAACTGCTTCAGAAGATCATCTTCAGAAATTTTCAGCGTTCTCGCGTAATCTTGAATCCTATCCAGATACGAAAAAGCATCTTCCTTGCCTACATTTCCCTCAAATGTCGGAAGCGGCAAACGAATTTCGTCCATTGTCACTCTCGGAACGCACCTTTGTTCCTCAACAACAGAAAATTCTAACGCGGTCGGGCTGGACCTACTCGAGTTACCAAGCGACATTCTTGTAACTTCCCCTTTTCTGTTTCGCAAGATCATCGGTTCGATCCTCGTCCGTTTCTCTCCTTAACTTTCAAAGCAAAAATCTTGTTCAATATCCTGCGACAAGACCTCAAATAACTAAGTTCAATCGCGGACAGAACCCCCAAATAAATATTCAATCCCGGACAGAGCCCACAAATAAATATGTTACTAGCCTGGCCACCCATACTTTACCTCCGCACTCGAGGTTCGGTGCAATTCGTACTCTGCTCTGATTTGTCTAGGGGTATCTTTCTTTGTACGACAATGCACGTGGGTTGCTACAAGTCAACATAATTATATAATTAACTACAAGAGACAACGGATAACCTTTGCGAAACCTTATTGCTATAGGTGATAAATTACCTTATCCAGCTTTTGTGAAATTAAAAACGGAAATTTTGGATAATTTCTATAGTTTAATTAAGGTAAAATTTAAGGTATATACAAGTCGTTTCCGAACGTTCATTTCTCTAATTATTTATCGGGCCAAAACTCTTAATTTTGATGTTGGAATCTCTATTGTTTGTACCTGGATGCTTTACATTTCAAGAATTACATCTGAAGTACGCTTGTCACAAGGTAGACTCGCGTTACTTCAAGAAACGTCTTAACAGGCGCTAGGCCGCCCGACGTGTACATTTCTCAACCTCCACGGTGACAAGGCACTAGGCTGCCCGGCGCACCGTAATTACTTCAAAATAACATCCAGTACAACTACCCTTTTACCTGTAAACTGGACACCAAGGCACTAGCCTGCCCGGCAATCCAATCTCTTACAGCATCCGTTTCGGGAGACCTGTCCTCCGGTCCTAGCTAACCGAAGCAAAAACAGCCTCTCCCTTCCATGTCTCAGTTCCAACAGCCGACCTCCCCTACTCTCATCTGGGAGTTTATATACGTTTGGTTGGCGTCTGTTGCCAACCGCCCTTCTTTCAAAATTTTTAATCTTTAACAGCTAAACTGCCCGCCTTTCTTTTGAACGTTCGAAACACGAAGAAAGAACAGAGAGCTACATGGTTTTTATACATGGAATATATACGAGCTTAAAATGCATAATAAATTGATTTACACTAATCACACATATATATGTTTACACACTTGATTACCCAATTAATTAACATATTAATAAATATTTCAATAAGAAAAGAAAACACTGTTGCCCTGACACGGGGGCAGGGTAACAATCCCCCTTTCTCTGTGTCTGTCTGCCATTCTCCTTTTCTCATTTTCTACCTCCACGATATCTTCCTCTCTGTCTGTCTCTCTTTCTGCCCATTTTCTCTCTTACAATTACCTTTCTCTGTGTTAGTCTACCTGTGTCTCTCTGAGTCTAGTCTCTCACTTTCTACCCCTTCTTATCTCTCACTGTGTGCCTGTCTGTATCTCCTCCTAGTCACTGGCTTTGTATTTCTACGTCTTCCCTTCTCTTTGTATCTTTCTGCTTCTCACTTTCTGTTCCTACATGTTTATCTTTTTCTGCCTGATGCCTGTCTTCTTCTACCCTCTCATTTCATATCTATGCATAATAGTTCCATTCTCCCCCTACAGGATCCTGCGTCATTGTCTAAATATATACCTAATCCTTTTAAAAGGAGGCACACAGAGTGGTTGTGTTATCAAAAGCTTTTTCGTGGTTAAGGCTCGGCTGAACCTTTGGCATGCAAATGGGCGAATCTTTTTCAAATCTTCCTCTCCATTCGAAAAACGTCTTGGATATTTCAAAATATGAAACATTACATCAACTTAGAATTCCTTCTAGAGCATTGACGTGAATTTTCGTGTAGTTTTCTTTCACTGTTGTCTAGATATTATCAATAGTTTTGTGATTACATAAGCCTATTAAACTCTTGATAATATCTAGACAACAATGAAAGAAAACATGAAAATTCACGTCAATGCTCTAGAAGGAATTCTAAGCTGATGTAATGTTTCATATTTTGAAATATCCAAGAAGTTTTTCAAATGGAGAGGAAGATTTGAAAAAATTCGCCCATTCACATGCCAAAGGTCCAGCGGAGCCTTAAGGCCAGACACCTAGTTACCAACCCACGACAAACATTGCTGTTGTTTAAGAGTGGAATTCCTTCATGAGGTGTCCTTCGTTTCAAACGTCCCAATGAAAACAAGTGGAGCAAATACTGTAGTCTGTGTCGTTAATTGCTTACAATAAATATTTATGATTAAACTCCGCTTAATGTGAGGAATAAATCTGTTCATGCACACGGATGTATATGAAATGAAGTAAAATGAACGTGCAAAAACATGACCCGTCGTGAGAGCGGATCGGGAAGTGTTTCAAACGCAATAACATTCGGTGCCGTAACGAGGGCTCCAACTCATTCTCACAGGTGAGACCTAGCACGGTCGGCAGATGAGTTTCCGAGGGTATTTTCTACGGGATAATGATAACTGAAGTGCCTTTCTGATTAGATTATGCTCGTGGACTAATTTTAGCCCGCGTTGCCATGGTTACCGCTCCAAGTGATGTTACTTCCCATGTGTGAGCGAGCGAACCCTGCCAGGGGTTTGTCTTCCGCTCGTGAGACTAGATTGCCTTTACATATATCTGTGCATGTACAGTCAGCGGCAGTAATAATGGGACACCTAAACCCTGAAATACACGCTTTTCTGCAAAGCGTTATGTGTGTTGCATAACTCTACGGCAATAAGTAAATTTTAATAGGAAATTATCAATGGTAAGTTCTGCCACCGCCGTAGAGTTATGCAACCATTCAGGGAGGCGGATATTTCAGGATCTAGATGCCCCATTATTATTGCCGCTGACTGTACACACACACATATATATTAAAATGGGCCTGAAGGAGATTGCTAAGTATGGCCACGTGAGACTGCACACAGAAAACTAAATGCATCATATCGATTGATGCACCAAAATGCATCGATTGATGCACTAAAGTGTGTTTTATGGTTTCTTCAAAGAATCAGGTTCACATTTGATGCATTTGGGTGCATTTTTGTATGTCATGAAAGAAACACCAAAGTGCATATTTGATTCAAGTGAGGATTTCTTTCAGTCGAGATGCACTTTAATGCATCAGTTGATGTTCCTTGATGCACCTTCCTGCATCTTTTTGGATGATGCACTTAAACGTTTGATCTGAGCTACAGAGTTTATGTAGCTCAAACGAAACGTTTAAGTGCATCATCAAAAAAGATGCATTCTGGTGCATGAAAACTCATCAATGTGCATCAAGGTGCATCAAGGAACATCAACTGACGCATTGAAGTGCATGTTGACTGAGAGAAATCCTCACTTGAATCAAATGATGCACTTCTGTGTTTCTTTCAGGACATACAAAAATGCACCCAAATGCATCAAATGTGAATCTGATTCTTTCAAGAAGCCATAAAACACACTTTAGTTGATCAAATCGATGCATTTTGGAGCATCAATCGATATGATGCATTCAGTATTCTATGTGTAGAAATTGCCCAGGGCTGGAACATGTGGAAAGATTGTGTTGCTGCGGCAAAAAATCTTCTACGCGTAGTCTAGGGATGGCAGATTTAAATTTTACATTTATATAAGAACCGCGGTGTAAGGTGTCTGACTGTCATGCAGGAAATTCGGATTAGAGCTGTAACAACCTTGTCAATAATCCTGACAGTATGACGTTTTTCTGAACATTTATGGTTGACGACCAACCTTTATGTTAACCTCTAAGAAAAATTTATAATGAAGATACTGGTTTATTGAAAAAGGTAGTAATATTAAATGTAACAATTTATAAGTTACATACTAAGTATTTTTCAGTGTTTTTATGTGATTAACGTTCATAAATCTTAATATTTGTGAATGTGTAGGTTTTTTAAGGTCGGGGAAGATAAAAATTGAAACATATTTGAATTTTGTTATTTGTGAAAGCGAAACACACACATTTTTCTCTGCACACGTTGAGGTTAGTGTAATCTAAGTAGTGTGGTTCCTTGCCGTGTTAAGCACAATCTGAGAAGTCCGATGATGGGAAATTAGATAATTTACACAATTTACACTCAAATCGAAAGATGCGTGTCAGAGCCATTGAGTGCTTGATGTCGTGGAAATTTTTCCTACAATGTCCACGCATGGAGTGGCTTTGGTCTTCGCACAGTCTCTAGTAAATGGCGGCTCCGGTACCCTTTCCAACACCCTCGATTTTTCGCACATTTCAAATATTCTCGTTACAAAAATTAGTTCTTCATAATAAACGATGTTTCTAAATAGCGCGGAAAGTATTTTTTTAGATCTACGTGCTACGAAACTTACGTCTTTTATGAAATTAAAATTCCTTGCGTAACGTCAAAAAGGGTTTTCAGACCTTTATGATGGCGAATCAGAGGGGGCCACTCCGCGACTTGCACGTTATTGGCTAGAGCTTGTGACGTCACCAAGCGGACACGAGCGGAAGAAAGCTATGCGTAGAATGTAGCAGATGGCTCATGAAACGATGTGTTTTCATGCATCTTTTGATATTATACACCAAAGCTGTTAATTTAATTTGACAACAAGAGATCAAATACGCGATAGAAGAATACACTTATTCCGAAACAATGCATAGTTTATTTTTCATACATTATATGCGTGATATCTTGTCCCTGTAGGCTATATTCCACTGCCAGCTTTTCTTTCCAGCTAACCTATTGCATTTATTTTAAATGTCTAATTATAAGGAAAGTTCTTGTCCGGGCATATTCTGATATGAATTTTTACTGAATGTCCTGGAATTTCCCTTTAATGTTTTTACGCTACTTTTCAGATTCTCCAGTTGATCGCCACGGTGAGGATAAATTTGTTTTTGTTATTTAGCGTCTTCTTCCACTTTTGGCTAATCGCGACGAACAGGATGAGTGATGATTAGTTTAAATTGATGAAGGGACACTCGCAGCAGGCACGTATCCAAGGGGGAGCTTAGGCGGCTCGAGCCACCCCGAAAGTTTGCGGTTTACAATAGTTAAAATGAGGTTTTTGGTTTCTTGTGGTGTGAAATAAAATAACGTGACGATAATTTAAGGAGAGAAATAATTATCGAGTCAAGCACGTATGCAAGGTGGGAATCAGGGGGCTCCAGCACCCCATTCAGGAAATTACGCTACATAAAATTAGGTTCATGGTTTCTTAAATAATGTGATGATAATTTCAGATAAATAATTTTCTAGCCAAGACACAGAATGTTCTATAACCCTGTTATTGTTAATAGCGCGCACCCAAGGTGGGATCAGGGGGCTGGAGCCCCCCTTAATTTTTTCAGTTTACACTACATAAAATTAGTTTTTTTTATTTGATTTATTTCATTTTACTTCGCGTTTTGTTCCTCTTAGCTAATTTACGAAGATGGGAATGAGTGATGAAATTATGAAAATGATAAATTGACATTCACACACAACCATGGCCGAGCGGGATTCGAACCCGGGACCCTTGGGGTCGCAGCGCGATGTACTAACCACTCAGCCACAGGGTCCGGGAAAATTAGGTTTTTGTTTTCTTGAATAGTGTGCCGATAATATATAAGGAGAGAAATACTTACCAAGGCAACACGGAGAATGTTCTATAACCCTGTTGTTGATAATATTGCATTAAAACTTTTCTTGCGCTTTCGGTGTTGTCGCAACACTATGCAAAGACTTGTCAGCATTTGGAAGCTGCAAACGTAGCGCCACACGTAGGACGATTTATTGTAATTTTTTAATCTCTGGAAAGCGCGAGAGGGAACGTTCTTGAATAAGAGAAGGAGTCGAACTACTGGCAACATTAACGAATCGTTTTATCTGTGGAACGTTCTAGAATATAATGAGGTTAAAATACGCGGCTTCAATTTCCAGGTTGATCTGTACAACAGAATCGCTTAATGAGTATTCAAAGATAAGTGTGATAGTTCATACAGTCGATTAGTGATCAGTCAGTGTCTATTGGTGGCTTTATAAGATCTAGTGATTCGAAAATGAAAAGGACTAAATACCATAAAGTAACGAAGTCTACTACTAGTTCCAGTTCGGGTCCAAAGCAGAAGACATTAACGACAGCGGAATTTCCGGAGCCTCAGTGTAGTGCTAGTTCGGTCGAGGGGCGAAGAGATCGAAGGTCTCTCTCTAAAGTGAATATTTAAGCAGTAACGGGTATTGGAGCGGTTAATTAAAAAAGAAATAAGCTGCACAGATCAACTGAAAATCAAAGTTTTGAGTGATGAGTTAGTTGTGCCCGGACCAAATTTTCCCAGAATTTTAGAAGAGGAGGGTTATGCATACTATTTTCGGTGGTCAGTCCTCATTTTGCCATCTTTTCCTCTCTTTGACGTTCATGTTTTTAAGGAATACTTTGTCAAATTGGGTTATGACCTCACCAACCCTCCCCTGGGCACGTCACTGGAGATAAATGAATAAGCATTTAATCATATTGGGAGAAGAAACACTAGATGTGTTGGGATCGGAAGGGTTTTCATTGTGAATTAATTGTTTCGAACTGTATTCGAGAAGACTTACTTTGTTTCGTGCCAATATATGACAAGACTGCGGAAGTTGTGACAGAAATTGTGAACACTTGCGAGTGCTTAGGCCTCAATATGAATAATTTGGTGGGTTTCGGCTTTTATAAGAACTGTAAACATGGGAGGACAAGACACAGTAGTGGTGTTGAGGCTCGAATCAGAGAGAAATATTCGAGAAATTTCTGCGTCCAGTTCGCAGCCAACAGTTTGAGTCTCGCGTTGTCGAGTGGATTGTCCATACCGTGCGTGTGTAACAGCTTCGTAAAAACACTCGAAGACGCCATAGATGTTTTGATGTCTGATGATAAGAAATGGACAAACACACATACTGAGATGGTTCCGGCACACAATGTTAATGCATGGAAACAGAGGAGTTGAGTGGTAAAAAATGTTCCGATTTCACGTTCTGAATAATTTGGCAGCCTTGAACAGTGGCGACGATTTTGGGGATAGTTGCTCCCCATTCTTTTGCCTTCACACTATGACCTCTTTATGCTAACCCTTGTATACCAAGGGAAGAGAAAGTAAACTTTTCTTGCACCCTCACTCCCCTTTTGAACCCAATTGCCACCACTGGCCTTAAACATACAGTTGTGAGGTTCTATCTATACACCTTAAAAATATGGTGTTCAGCCCCCCACGAAGGAAATTGCTGGATACGTGCCTGACTCGCAGAGAACACCTATGCCTATGCTGGGACTTGAACCGGGAACTTCGGAAGCGAAATCGAAAGTCGACCACTTAACGCCCTCGGCTACCGAGCCGGCGAATGAATTAGATGGTGGTTATTGTATAAATGGTGTCTTTTCGGGAAACATTCAAATAGCAATATTTCTTTCAGGTAATATATCCTAGGAACTTCATTCTTGCGGGCTTACTAGGTTCTGGCATGTTGGCCAACAATCTGTGTAGTACTCTGTACTGTTTATGATCCACATGGATTTGTGATCATCCATTTCATCTACTCACCATTCATTTTCATCTTTGCGATTAGCCAAGGGGTAAATTATACTTGAAATAAAACAAAAGCAATACAAATACAAAACAAAAATAATGGAACGATTATGCTGTTACGTTTTCCTGTATTTTAGGCACGTCGCATTTATCAGCCAACAGTCGGAGATTGCTTTTCGGTCGAATGATACTTCTAATAATCGGAGGTAAATGCAAGCTGAGAATTATAATTTGATCTCTTATCCACCTGAGTTGAGGATCTAATTTTTTGGATTTTATTTGTAACAATATTTACTACTGCGAGGAATTAAAAAAAAACTTACGGCTAATTTCGCCACTGGCTTCCTATTCTATAATAGTTACATTTGTTGTAAGGACATAATACATTAATTTACTTTGTATAAATATTACATTATCCATCGCTTTTCCTAATTAAATCTCATACCATATCAAACACACACATAAAATGTGTTTTACTAATAATACAGGTAGGTTTGGTTTGAGTTGGTTTTTTAAGTCTACTTTATGCACAGTAAGGCTAATTGGGACTGGACCCACAGTTTAAAGTGGGATCCCAACCACTTTGTGCCTCCACCGGGTATCGAACCCGGGACCCCTTGATTTCAAGGCGATGACGCTACCACTGCGCCATCGGGGAGGACGTGTTCCTTGCATTTTTCTTCCAGACGGCCAAGGGTACTTGCAAGGGGCACAAAGGGGCAATTGCACCCTTCGATTTAAAATTTTATACAAATAAAAATACCTAGTCTTACCATAAATACTGTCCCAAAGTTGTAAGTAAATAGACACAAAATGGTGAGAGATATTGTAATATCAGAATAACATGAGGTGCATGGATGCATTATGAACCAAAATCACAAATAATTATTCGAAATGGCCACCATTAGCACTGACACACTTCTGAAGTATTCATGGCCACTCATCAATGGAATTACGCAACACATCAAGTGGAAACTCCGCAGCTGCCTTCTGAACAGACCGCTTTAAACTGTCAATATTGGGATGTCTCTTCTTGCAAGCCATCTCCTGAAGCTTGGACCACAATTTGTAGTCCAAAGGGTTTAAGTCTGGACTGGAAGAGGGCCAATCTGACGTGGAAATGAAGTCAGGAACATTTGCCTCCAACCACTGCTGGGTGGTGCGTGCTTTGTGTGCTGGGGCTGAGTCCTGCTGGAAGCTCCAATTCTCTCCATGGAAGATGGTGTCGGTAAGATTCTTGCATAGTTTCTCAAGCACTGTCTGCTGGTACTTTGGCTGATGTTTTTACCCCTTTTTCACAGAAATGGAGCGTGCCCTCATAGCAAATGTTCCAGACTTCATTTCTACTTCAGATTGCCCTTCTGCAAGTCCGGACCTATACCCTTTGGACTACAAATTGTGGTCCAAGCTTCAGGAGATGGCTTGCAAGAAGAGACATCCCAATATTGAAAGTTTAAAGCGGTCTCTTCTGAAGGCAGTTGCTCATTTTCCAGTCGATGTGTTGCGTAATTCCATTGATGCGTGGCCACGAAGACTTCAGAAGTGTGTCAGTGCTAAAGGTGGCCATTTCGAATAATTATTTGTGATTTTGGTTCATAATGCATCCATGCACCTCATGTTATTCTGATATTACAATATCTCTCACCATTTTGTGTCTATTTACTTACAACTTTGGGACAGTATTTATGGTAATACTAGGTACATTTCGTAAAATTATCTTGCTCGCTTCGCTCACAATTTCTCCTATTCTTATAGTCCAAGTTCAGAGCCATAGCTATATGGGGCGGCGGGAGTCGGCCCTGGGAGCCCCCGTAAAATTATTTGAGCCCTATTAAAACAATTTCTTTCTATGAAACTTAATATCAAATATTAATGATGACACTGTAATCCAAGAAGTCATTGGTCAATCAAGGGATTCCTATTTTTGTCAGGTGTCGAAACATGTATTTCAACTATAATATAATACAATTCACACAATATTTTGCAAAATGGTTAACGTAACCAGTAGGCAAACATTGTATGTAGTGATACAAGAGTCTCCCCTTTGAAGGAAATAGAGTCCGTGGTGGACTAAGGGACCCATGTTTTAATGTTTTAGCAAGGTCAAAAAAAGTATTACAATGTTTTCCACAATTCATCAAAGTGCAGATCCTAACCATTATTATGTAATTAATCCGATTTTGCTTGTACAACACAACACAATGGTGTTGTTGGATTCTCGATAGATTCCTTTGTGCGTAAAAAATCTTGCGTACTGGAAACTAGAGGGAATCATTATGAAGCATGATTTATAAAGGGCTCCCTTAATCAGTTCTGCAGAGAGGCCCAAAGCTGTTGTTAGTCATCAATTAACATTATCGACCTGTAAATATCAAGTAGGGTGAAGGCACATAATGGTTCGGATCCCACTTTAAACTGTAGGTCCAGTCCAAATTTATTTATTTATTTATTAAGTGTGCATAAAGTGGACCTTAAACACCAAATCAATCAATTACAATATCAAGTAGGTACAGTCTCTATTAGCCTATTTATGTTAAACTTTATATTCTTTGGCAACCTGGAAAGGTCATTATCGAAATATTGCTATTTGATGTTGCTCGAAGTTTTTTTTTTTTTGTTCGTTGCAGTTTCAAGATACCATCCCTTTTCTGTTACTTATAGCTTTTGGGGGAGGGGGGCAAGTGCCTCTGTGTACTCTACCATAACATGTGCCAATGCGACACAATATATTAAAAAATTGCCCCCTCTAGGATTGACTTCGCCCCCCCCCCCCCTACAAAAAATTCCTGGCTACGGGCCTGATAGAATAGCTTCTTTGGTCATTATTTACATGGCAGCTCTTCTCATTGATTGACGAGAAGATTGAAAGGATGTGCAGGGGAGAAACGGCTGTCTTGTAAGTCGTACATTATATTTTCAGCACAATTTCTCAACAAACGCACATAAAGTAAAGTAATAGTGCAATTGTTAATTAGTGTTCGCTACCTACGAGATGTTCAAAGTATTATTGTCGCGGACGATGTTTCAACTTCAAAGCTAATAAATCTTATCTTGCACTCAATATTCAATGAAGCAATACTTAGAAACTGAGTTCCGATTGTGTAAAGGTTTTTGAAAGTTGCATACGTGATGATACGGAAGGCGAATGTGGAAGAAAAGGCCAGAGGCGCAACCACGAATTTTTGTCTGGAGGGAGAAAGTACCAGGATAAACGTACCAATAATAATAATAGTAATAATAATAACATTAATAATGTCATTATTATTACTAGTGGTAGTAGTGGTAGTATCAAAGACGTTATTATCCTCATAAATTACGCAAAAGGTAGGTAGATGTCTGTGCTAAAGCATTTAATTGGAACAAACGATTTGAAATATTTTTTCAACACCAGAAATTTTACATTAGCTAATAATTGAAAACAAGCACACAAACTGTATTTTTGAATGTCAGAAAATGAATGATAAATGCGTGCCGAAGATATTTTTTTTGTACATATAACATGTATAACTTTCATATGTTTTACACATAAGCAACATGGAGCGACATAAAATAAGAAAATACATATGCAAGATGCTAACACTAAATTATGTACGTATTCAAAGTTTTTTCATTACACATATACAAGACATATTATTTAAATACATCACATTAAAAAAACAATTATATTGCGAGCGAAGCGAGAAAGTAAATTTTTTGATCCAATTTTTGCAATTTAAAACAATATTGATTTAATAAGGAACAAATAATAGCACATGGCGCCAATGCATTCTCTCTTTCACATTTTTTAAAAATTAGATTATTTGGCGCCCATGACCGACTCCCGACGCCCCCTAGCTACGTCTCTGAACTTGACGAGACTGAGAAAAGCTGGCACTGCAAGCAAAGCGAGCAAGAAAATTTTACGAAATGTATTTTTATTTGTATAAAATTTGAAATAGAAGGGGGCAATTTCTCCTCTGTGCCCCCTGCAGGTGCCTTTAGCCATCAATGTTTGCGGCCCCCTAGAATTGACTTCCGTCGAAGGTTGGGGGACAATGCCCCTGCCCTCCCCTGTGGTTGCACCACTGAGTAAGTCCGAAATTTGGAGGAACAAATTGAATCAATCCTGCTACAGCAACTTTTTGGGAAGCGATGATTACTTTATTCCAGGCGATTTTCTTCTATTATTATTGCACGTGGCAAGAGCACAAACAGGTTGATTTGTTCTCATTCTACCGGCATTCAAGAAAAAGTGTGTATAAGTAAATAATCGACCCATTTATCTCAAGCTTCCGTATACGATAACGAAGTAAGTTCCATTCTGTCCTCTTAATGACGTCATAGCGCGCACAGAATCATGGGAGAAAATCTCGGAACCTCGGGAATGGCATACCTTATAAAGGTACTTTGATGGCGAATGATGCATTCATGTCACAGGCGCAAGTCTGAAGATTTCGGATGATCGATTTATGTCACAGGCGCACGTCTGATTTTTTTCTTTTTCTTCTTATGATTGACTTGTGCAATAGGAACATTTGCGATTGCGATATGTTATTTGTGTTATACAGGGTGTCATTTTAATGGCGCCCACGGACCACGGAAACGTATAGAGGACATCAAAACAAACAAATTTTCTCCGTAACTTTTTTCTCATTGGAGCGTCGTTTCGACGCTACAGTCGTTCAAAAAAGCCCGTTTTGCCGCCTGAATGCAGGCAACCTAACACAACATTTGATAGCATTTGTGACGTCATATCCAGTCGTGGAGCGATGCGTTACAGGGTTGCCAGGAACACACATATTCTATGAAAAATGACATAGCTAAAATCAGCCACATTATGTACTGTAAAACAAAACGAAAAACACATTTTGTAACTTAAATACGAAAAATGGTAGAAAGAAAATATAATTCAAGTGGAAGTGGTCATATCGAATATTGTCTCAGCTTGTACTTCAAATATTTGCAAATCTAGTTACCAAATTGGCATCTACAATTTAGTCTATCCACCTCGTCCTTCTGATGCTAGTTGTCTGTGACACATGAACAGATGACAAAATAGAAATGAAAGAACTCAGGGATATAAGTATAGTATTACAAGATCTCCGACGACTGTGTTTATCTATGCACCGGATACACATGTACTTGTAGTTTGCAACTGTGAACAGGGCACTATATTCGTTACTGATTCATCATTACGTTGTTACTGTGGTTGTTCGTGTTTTAGCCGTAATGTAACAACGTGAATCTCGGATACTTCCGTTATCACCACAAGGCATCTGGACACAAACCTGTAGATATCAACCTTGCAAAGAGATTTGCAAAAAATTGACATGTAGCTGGGCGTAAACAGCCACATGTAAGCTGCACGTCCAATACAATTTATTGTTGTTGATATTTGACATGTAGGCTGAGACAAAATCCGATATTGACATTTCATTTTGAATACGTTGTTACCATTTCTCACATCGTTGGTTCACTTCCCCCTTCCCCTGAGATGACTGCTGATCTTCTGGCTGGTAGGCTATGATGTTCGGTCTTCTGGACGCGTTTCTCGCTTTGTTTTACAGCTAATAATGTGGTTGGTAGTTTGTCATTTTTCATAAAATTCGTGTGCTCCTTGCAATCCTGTCGTGCGCTGTTTCGCCGCAGGAAATGACGTCACAGATACGATCAAATGTTGTGTTGGGTTGCCAGCATCCAGGCGGCAAAACGGTCTTTTTTGAACGGCTGTAGTGTCGAATCGACGCACCAACGAGAAAAATGTTACTGAGAAACGTTGTTTGTTTTGATGTGCTCTATACGAATTTGTGGTCCGTGGGCGCCATTAAAATGACACCCTGTATATTGGCGGATTGAACATTTCAGACATTGGATTTCATTTATGCGACTTCAGAAATTGGAAATAATATTTTTTTTGCAACTGCATGCCGTAAAGGGGAGGGTTGTTTTTTTCTAAATGACTTGTGGGATGGGATAATTTGCGACTTCTAATTTTTATCATGGGAAGGGAGTGGAGGTTGGTATTCTGTGGAAAAGGACAATAAGGACTTTCAACGTAGGAGTTACTTCATTTTTAGACTTACAAATTGAACTTCGACCCACAATTCAATACCTGGCCTTGGTAAAAAGAGGTAAGTTATCTTCTTTGGTTTTATTTTAGCCTTCATTTTTGTATCTTCATACGTCAATGCGGAAAACAGTGAGAAATAGTGTTGGGGGCAGGTGACTTCGGCCAATTTCTAACATGCCTTTAAAAGGGACTCTATAGATAAAGGCGGGGCCGCGGTAGCGGTAGGGGACGGTAAGTCAATTACCCCAGGGGCGGAGCCCAGAACCGGTGGGAAATTGGGACTCAACAATTTCAAACGACAAAATCTCAACTTTAAACGGCTGTACAGTAAATACTTCTTTCCGCGCTCCAATTTTTTTAAATTCACAAATAGGATCACACAATCTTCATAATGAAAAGAAAATTTTCAAAATTCGATGATGTAGAATAGGGTACCCGACCCTGAATGGCTACCTGGGGAGGTAACGGCGACCGGAGCATGATGCTGATCACATCAACTCCACGAATGACCGAAATTATGAATGTGTGTGTGGAAAGGGGAGGATTCTACCTACACATCCTCTCCAATATGTTTTCACGGCACGTTACAATGTGCAGACGGCAGCCTTACCTTTATACATACAGGGTGCGCGCAAATTATTGGACGATTTTGTAAGGCCATATTTTCACCAATACTAAATACATGACGCTACCACAATTTGAAAGAGGAACATTTGAAGTTTCTCACAGACTTTAAATGCATTCAATGTGCGTCCAACGATGACAGGACAGATACCTAGGCGGTACTTCCATTTCTCGCCAAACCTTCTCAAGCATGTTTTGTATGACTTTCCCGATGGCGGTGTTAATGCACCTTCACAATTCTGACAGTGTCTGCGGATGTGCAGGAAGGTAAACATTGTCTTTGATTAACCACACAGGAAGAAATCTCACACTGTGAGTTCTTGTGACCGGGGTGGCCATGTGCCTGAGAAAGTTTGGCGAGAATGAGAGTACTGCCTAGGCATCTGTTCTCCCACACTTTGGACGCACATTGAATGCATTTAAGATCTGTGTGAAACTTCAAATCTTTCAAATAGTGGTAGTGTCATTTATTTCTGTTTATTGGTGAAACTATGGCCTTACAAAATCGACCAATAATTTGTGCGCACACAGGGTGTAATTAAAATGACTCCCGTGGGCCATAGAAATGTATACAAGACATGAAAGCAAACAATTTGTCTTAGTACCATTTTTGTCGTTGATTGATGAGTCCTTCCGGCGCTGCGAACGCTAATAAAACAACTTATTGGCGCCTGCATGCTGGCAACATAACATAACATTTGATCACGTCTGCTGACGTTTCTTCCTGTCGTGAAACGATGTGTGACAGTGTTGCAAGGAACACGCATATTCTACAAAGAATAGCGAGCTACCAACCACGCTATGTGTTGTAAAACGCAGCGAGGAACGCGTCCAGTAACTCAACGGGAAATACAACGTTAAGAAAAACTGTGGGAAAGCAAATAACGTATTTAAAAGGAAGCGGTGGGAACTTTGGTAGAACGAAAAGAAACGTAAACTTGCCTCCAGCGCGTTAAAGAGCGGACCCAGAGATTGTTCTTCGCGAGCCAATAGCTTTTGGGGGGAGGGTTCATTGTTTCTTGCCGACTTGAATTATTAGATTAGATTTCGTCTCTTAACCTACGTTTCACATATTTGTAATTAACCTTTCATTTTTATTCATGGTTTTGCTTTTATTCTGAAATGCGTACGGGAGGAGGAGCCTGCACATAGAAAACTAAATGCATCATATCGATTGATGCACCAGAATGCATCGATTGATATGTCCTGAAAGAAACACCAAAGTGCATAATTTGATTCAAGTGAGGATTTCTTTCAGTCGAGATGCACTTCAATGCATCAGTTGATGTTTCTTGATGCACCTTGATGTGTTTTTATGCACCAGAATGCATCTTTTTTGATGATGCACTCAAACGTTTCGTCTGAGCTACATAAACTCTGTATCTCAGACCAAACGTTTAAGTGCATCATCCAAAAAAGATGCAGGAAGGTGCATCAAGGAACATCAACTGATGCACTGAAGTGCATCTCGACTGAAAGAAATCCTCACTTGAATCAAATATGCACTTTGGTGTTTCTTTCAGGACATACAAAAATGCACCCAAATTCATCAAATGTGAATCTGATTCTTTGAAGAAACCATAAAACACACTTTAGTGCATCAATCGATGCATTCTGGTGTATCAATCGATATGATGCATTTAGTTTTCTGTGTGTGTATCCGCGTCTGAGCGTGTCGGAGAGCAGGTACACATTGGGAGAGGTAGAGATCGGATGCTGTGAAGAATGTGGATGATGGAGACGTAAAGGAAGGTGGGGGAAATGTGTTGGATCCTGTTGAAAGCCAATGGGATTGTTATAAACCAGAAGTATCCGTCACTGTACAAGAAATAATTTTGTAAGTTTTGTTCAACAAATGTTTATTATCGTCATTTATTATTCATTTACTGAGAAAATTTCAGATACAGCACAAATGGCTATTTCACACTAAAATCATCAACAATGATAAGAACAAAAGTAAAAATAACATAAAAGATTAACAAAAATAAGTCAAAATGGCACTATTTGATATTATTTAGCAACATATGTTCTGATTGAAAACCGAAATTCATAGTCAGAGGAAAATATATCAGCACTTAATGAGTTCTTATACGTGTGATTGGGAAGTCTGTGGAAGAGCTATCTATTTATATTTTTTAGTCTAGGCTGTGTAAAATAGATTTGTATTACGTGATGTGCGAATAGGCACTCCAAAATAGAATATCTGGAGGAGCGTGTTGCAGCGGATTTTACCATTGACAAGTTTGTAAAGATAATTTAAACCATTTAGTAGGCTGATAGGGAGTCTGTAAGTTTAGAAAGGACAGGAGATACGACGTTGAGGGAACCCCGTAACGAATTATAGCCAGGAGAAAGTGAATAACAAAATCGATTCTAGAAAGCTGAGTGGAATATGAACATGGACCAGATTGGAACGCAGTATTCTACGTATTATTGTGGTTTTCCAACGGAAGAAACGAATGCCAGTGGCAACCATGAGTCTGTACGGCACATACACGGTAGGAAATTAGTTTTTCCGGGAAATTGCATAGCGTCGTAACGAGGCCGCGACGAACAAAACGTTACCAAGCAAAATTGATCGTTTTGATGTCCCCAGCTTACATTATGAAAGCGGCGTTGTACAGCATCAAAACCTGTCTGTCTGTGCATGCACAAGCGGCATTAGTGCGTGTCTACCTCTTTCGCCGCAGCGTTCTCGGGTTCGAATCCTGGGTAGAACATGGATGTGTGTGTTTTGTGGTGGAAATACAGTACATCAGAAAAGATAAATTATAGAAAAAACTGGTAAAAAGAGATACATAGAAAGTGTATTTTTTAAAATCGGTGTGGCGTCTGACTGTTACTTTGATGGAACTCATGTGAGACTTTTTCTGACAATCTTCTCGCATAAAGTGACTCTGAGGCAAGCAACTTAATATCAAATTTGATAAACAACATACTTAAGTATGTAGTGTGATAATTGCGTAAGTTGATGGGGAAAAATTGCAACTCCGCGGTTTGATACTGTTTTCATAATGTACCATTGCCATTAGTGATCTGTGGAGCAAGGCTGCGCATAGGGGGGAGGGGAGCGAGTAAGCGGAGCGAACCAGTACGTGGTCGATCCAGTGTTGTTCCTGGCCCAGAGGGAAATTTCTCAGTCATATATATATAAATCCCTTTTCGACGTTAAAAATCCCTCTTTCACAAAATGAAATTTTTAAAAAAAATCATTGAAGGGTTTTCCCAGATTTCGATCTAGGACGGTGTATGAACGATTTTAAGCTAATTTAACTTCAAATTAGGTTGACCACTTTTATGGGTGCTTGTCACAACAATATTGATTAATTTGGGGGTGTATAAATCTTAAATTTTGGACTATATAGTTAATTTCTTGCATTAAATTTTCGAAATTTGCATTACCTTTAGTCATCACTAATAATTAAAGTTGTTATTTAAAAGTTCTTACAGTTTTCATAACAATTAATCAGCTGGTTCAGATTGAAACGACATACGATATGTCAGGGGCTTGTACTCCAATAGGAGAGGGCCAAATGAAGCAACCGTGAATCAGAAATAAGCAGTTGTTTAGTACATTAATTCCCCTGTTTCTTACACATCTTTTAATGGTTTTTTTCCCTTTCTTTGCTATCCTATAATTCCAAAATTCCGTTTTTGTGGGAAACTTTTCTTCTGGGAACTTTACTTGATCGAACTCTCTCGAGTCCTACTTGCGCAGAGAACGTGTTTTAGTTCACTTGCCTCACAGATTCCCGGAAGAGAGTGTAGTAGCCCTAAGATTGGCTGTCCCTGGTAATGTTGCCACGAATAATTCTCCATTTGCATGAGAAACCAAACAACTAATCATATCTACCCCTGTAGTATTTTTTTTAACTTCGTTTTATTTTGCTTTTGTTATTTCTTACTTTTGAATCCTCGCTGTGTGAGAAACTATCTGCTTACAGCAGGTTTGGCAACATCAGGTGTATCTGTTTTGTTTGTGTCGCAAGCAGCGTTCGGTTCCTTGAGACACGAAAGTATACGATGTCAGCCGAATAAAAACGATCCAATCGCGGATTCGTTGCTTTCCAGCCGCTGGTTGAGAAGGCGTGCAGTACAGTAGTCTCGAAATTCTGCCCGAGCGAGTCACACGTTATTTTTTTACGTTGTTCGCATTCTCGTCCTCTAAGCGCTGTGAAATTGCATCGCTTTTGTACTATCACACTCTGTGTATATTTATGATTATGGGTGTACGTGCTCTTCTGCTCTCAACATCAATGATACAGCAGAACCTATCGATATGATAGAGTTAGGTACACAAGAACCACACAGAATCCTCTACCAGGACTGCTCTGTTTGATCCAATTTCAACACGTGGGTTGGCAACACTGTTTCGAGTGGATCTGTGTTTATTGCGGTGTAAAGCAGCGCACTTAACAAGCTAATTATGATCATTTTTATTTACTTGAGCCCGGTGGAGGGTGATTTATGCTGTAATAACAGCATTAAGTAGGAGCAAGGTAAATAAACAGCGTCTGCAGAGAAAAGCTCGAAGTACCTACAGGAACTTCAAGGGAATACATCCTCGGCACTTCTAATCCAACCGAAATTTCATAAATTCCCGCAGGAGATGCCTGGAGAAGGGGAGAATAACAGGCTCTGAACAATTGCGTTCTACTTGTAAAGTTTGTAAAGTTTCGAGTAAGTACATAAACAAGTTAGAGCTCTGGTCGCAGCTTTCAGAGAGCAGTCTTATGCTCTGTCCGAAAGGTACAAAGTACGGACTTGAAGTATGGTCTTAGCGGAAGTGACGTCACCTAGTACAGTTCTAAAGCGCCAAGAACAGAAGAACGCAAGTGCACAGCTTGCAGTACAGACGGGAGCTGACTAGGTCACGTGATTTCCACCCTCGTTGTTCATTTGTTTAAAATCGCGGAGATAGAAAGCCAGCAAGACAGGTTAAATATACGTTATGGGCCAGCAAGTTGTTGTTTAAAGTTCTTCTAATGTGAAGAAATGTATGTGTACGAACATTTGAAAATGCAATGTGATTTCTATGGTGAAAAACAAGTGTATAAAACGTGGGGAAAACAACGAGTACTAAGTTTTATCTACTGATCGTATTTGGCGCTGCAGTCGAAGTGCAATTCGAAAGACTTTCACTTCCAGTCCACGACTTGAAGACCGCACTCCAAGACCATACTCGGAGGATGCTCGATTCAAGTACGGTCTTGCACCTTTCGGACACAGCCTTAGTTCCCATTTATGGATATTTACGTGTTCGGTAGCGTAGAGATTGACTAACGTTCTCGCCACCGAAGGTTCTGGGATCGAGTCCTGGACAGAGTATGGATGTTCCTTTCGCGAGTACCCCTTCATTAGTTTCATCCATTATTATACATCGTCGCCATCTAAAAGTGGAAAACATGTGACACAAAATAAGAAAACAAAATACGCATGTACAGGGTGATCCAAAAAACACCTGGGGTGTAATGGGTGACATCAAGGAATGTCAACCGGACTTCCACGTAGTAGAGCCCGGCAACTGTAGGCCAACGAGGTTCCGGCGTCTGGATCTACGGCAAGTATAATCCTCTGGAGGGCTGCGTTTGGGTTATACAGTGTTCTGTCCATATGTGTGCCAAGTGGCCCTTTACAGTCTCAGATTTTAACAAGGAAAGGAGCTTTAAGTCCTCACAGACAGGTACTGATACGGCATGGAACTGGACCTCGTATAATGTACCGGGTGCTAATAGCCTAAGTACTGGCGCAACCACAATTTTAATTTCGATCAACCGAAATACACGTACCAAGAAGAATGTTGTAAGACTGAGTCATGAAGAAACTGAACTACGTATTATTCAGTTTTATTGTTAAGAATTTTGAAAATCTATTCAGTGAGCTTATCTTCTACTTTAGTAGGCACATAGAGGCCTCCTAGATGGCGCCGTGGTAGCGTCGTCGGCTTGTAATCAAGGGGACCCGGGTTCGATTCCCGGTGGCGGCACATAGTGGCTCGGATCCCACTTTAAACAGTAGGTCCAGTCCGGATTAGCCTTACTGTGCATAAAGTGGACTTAACCCACCAAATCAATCAAATTCTAACTGTGCACGAAGTTAACTTAAAACACCAACTCAAAAGTAGACACATAGTGGTTTGGATCCCATTCTAAACTATAGGTCCAGTAATGATTAGCCTATTTTGCATAAAGTGTACTTAAGACAAAAACTCACTGAATTCTACCTAGGTACTTTGTCCTTTGACATGAAGATGAAAACATGCTATTCCTGTGGTTTGCATGAAAATTGAATTATTGAGAATTCTGGAGAATATTGCGGCCATTATTGTCAGTTCGTTAGTATCTGTGCAATACGTAGCTTGATTGCTGAAATAAACACTAACGATGTACAATGCAGACATTAAACAAATTTAATGCATGATAACAATGTTAAATTTTCATTGTGTAATGTATACTTATGACATTTTATCTGTTGAATTTGGTGAATATTTTGAGACAGCCTTTTGTGTGTGTTTCCCATAAAACTGAAATTGTACATTCAGCGTATATAATATCGTTTACACGTGAACTAATCCCTGGTCTCGAAGCAAGGATTTCAATTCGCCCATTACCTCAATGGTGCTATTCCTGACTGTCAACATGCTGGATGTCTCCCCCAAAACTGCCTTATTTTAATGTGTTTCTAGTGGAAAACTACTGTAACTGGAATTCATTAAATAAAGCAAGTACGAAGCTCACCACAAGTTCTGAAAACGTCTGTACGTGCGGGGGCTTGAAAATGAGAATAGCTAGCAAGTGCGTTTTCCACTGCACTGGGATAAAGGACAAACTGTATGCTACGAAAGTGCAAAGTGTTGATTATTTGCATTAATATCTTTGTCGAAAGAACATGTGTGAACATTCAGTGGGACACCCTGTATATTGATATGAAAATGCCTATTCTGCATTGACGCCAAATCTACGGGGAAATAAGGAAATGACACTACAAAATATATTTTTAAAAAAAATTGGAATTCTAAATGTAACACCCTGTATATTGCACGGAATCTTGCCTTTTCCTTAGCAATGATAGTTTCAACGCTGAAAAAAGGAAGAGGTTGCAGTAAATAAGCAAAGAACCGTGCTAATTGAGAAATATGATTAATATCGCTATGAATATAATCTCCGGGATCTGCATCTCTTTTTTCAGGGGAGGCCACTTTAAATGCAAATAGCCCTGATTTGGTAACAGGCCATGAAACATTAAACAGACGATTCAATTACGAATGGGTTGCTTAGGCAAATGTTTTCGGCTCAAGGTCCCTTTGCCGAAGCAGATGATCCCGACTGGTTGACAGAGGGAGGGGGCGCCTCAATGCATCGCTAATGCGGCTGGGTTCGCGTCTCCTCTGGGAGGAGAGGGGGGAGCAGGCGTAACCTTTGAACTTAAGAGAGAAACTACGCTGGCTGAAGATTCTTTACTGATTCCTCTTTTCCTCGTTTGTTCAAAGAAACGTCGCAACGAGGCTGAGACAGACAGAGAAGGAATTTTTCCCGCGGTTCTCTGCTGGGATGTAAGAC
This sequence comes from Lepisma saccharinum, assembly GCF_977018435.1. Lineage (NCBI taxonomy): Eukaryota > Metazoa > Arthropoda > Insecta > Zygentoma > Lepismatidae > Lepisma > Lepisma saccharinum. The sequence goes on along the minus strand of NC_139243.1, from coordinate 18,367,111 downwards.
CCAATTCGTAAGATAAAATGTTGGTTCTAGGAACTGCATCTTCCTATTTTGTGCTGCTTTTCTGTCAAGTTTTGCTAATCGTGGCGATGAGTATGTTATTAGAATTGATTTATTTTACTTCGATTTTCTTCCAATTTTGATTTAGGGCCTCCCAGATGGCGCAGTGGTAGCGTCGTCACCTTGTAATCAAGGGGTCCCGGGTTCGATACCCGGTGGAGGCACATAGCGGTTCGGATCCCACTTTAAACTGTAGGTCCAGTTCCGATTAGCCTTACTGTTCATAAAGTGGACATAAAACACCAAATCAATCAATCAATCAAAATCCAATTTTGATTAATCGCGAAGATGAGGATGAGTGATGATATGATGAAATTGATGTAGGGACATTCGCAAAGAACACCTATGCCCAGGCCAGGATTCGAACCCGAAACCCCCAGCCGGCACCGTAGCGGAGTGGAAAGAACATCGCGCTAAAACGCCAGGGGTCCCGGGTTCGAATCCCGGCCTGGACATTGATGTTTGTGAGTGTCCATTCATCAATTTTATCATGTCATCACTCATCCCCATCTTCGCAAATTAGCCGAAAGTGGCACAAAAAGCGAGGTTAAAAAAAGCAAATTAATCAATAATAATCAACACGGGAGCCCTGGAGCCGTAGCGCGGTGTGCTAACTACTCTGCCAAGGAGGCCTGCGTGGCGATGACGATGAATGATCATTGGACGAAATTTGCGAAGGGGCACTCACAAGGGAGCACCCACACGCAGGTCGGGAGTCGAACCCAGAACCATCGGTGGTGAGACCGCGCAACGCTCTCGGCCATCTAAATGGTGCTCACAGAACACCGAAATATAACAGGAAACATTATTATTATTGCAAGGTAAAAGGTAAAGGTAATAGATAGGGCACGGAAGTTGAGGAAAAATCCTCTTTTTCCCTTGAGTCCGAAGACGAGGCCCAACATAATATATGGTCATTTTGGGTCATTTTAGGCCAAAAAAGGGTGGGTTTATTTGTCCTTTTTTGCCTTTTTCGGCGTTTTTTTACTTATTGGTCCTTTTTTAGCCTTTTTTTAGGTGTTAACGGCTATTTTTTGCAACTTCACCTTCTTTCGACTACGTTTTTACTGCCCATTCTCAATTCTAATCATCATCAGTTTATCACCTCTTAAACATCCTTTCTGTAGTAAAGAAATAAAATAAATATATTTGAACCATCCCTGAAACGAGAGAAAAACATTTTTGGACGACTGAAGCAGGTACGGTACAAGGTCCTTGTCTGGAAGGTCGCGCTGTAAGTGGCAACTTTCTCTTGTTTTGAAGCTTTCAGTTTTTTCGCACTGTGTGTTCCATACCACCAGAATTTTTTATTTTTTTATTAATTAAATATGTAATTAAAACTGAAGTTATTAATTAATTTGGATCACATTTATACGTCCTTTTTTCCGTTTTTATGTTCTTTTTTTGATATTTTTAGGTCTTTTTTATAGGTCTTTTTTTTGCAATTTATAGGTCTTCAACTTCCGATCCCTATTAATAAGTAAAGGTCTCCGTACATATATAACCGTGTCATGAAGGCACATTTAGAGGATGTTGGGGTAGGGTCACACACATACTCGATCTCGGCCATTTTGGAAGTGATGTGATCAGCACCACGCTCCAGTCGTGTTGTCATCGGTGTTCTTGTTTGTGTCCCTACATCAAGTCCATCTCATCATTCCTCCTCGTAACGATTAGATTAAGGAGGAAGAAAAGCGGAAACGTTACTATAAAGGGTTGGGAAACGTAGTGGTCAGGTAGAGACTCGGGTTCAGTGGTTAATCTTAGGAAGAAAATTATCAATGTCCCTGTATAGATCGGCTCTGGGGCTCTCTCAGCCTCTAACCAATTGATAACTGGGGGCAATATTGTGAAGTATAGCCGCCCTCCGTGGCGGAGTGGTTAGGACAACGTGCTACGACGCTATGGTCCTGGGTTCCAATCCTGTTATCTTTGTGAGTGTCTCTTGTTTATTTATTTATTTTGTCTTCCTTTACATGGCGAAGTTAAGGCTGTGGAGCCTTTTCTTCCACTTGACCATGTTTACAAAAAAAAGATTGAATATGAAATAATTAAAATATTGAGAGAAAAAAGAAAGAAAAAATATATAAAAATTACATAGAAATAAAAAATACAAAGAAAAATTACATATAAGAAAGGTAATCTAACCTATAGATACGGGCACACACACTCACACTCACACATACATATTTTTGCCCTTACACACGTACAAGCAAATACATAACACTACACTTACTTAAGCACAGTCCAACATTTCACATAATTAAACACAGTCCAAAACGGTATACTACGACGATAATTCATCTTAACTATTACGTTAAATCATTTTTGTGCCTTACGTCCTTCTATCATTCTCTGCACCCGCCATATTATTAGGGAAATCAAACATTTAATTTTCATTGTATAATATGTGTAACTTTAACAATTTTTTGAAAGTCACAATTGAGGAAGACACATGAATTTCAGGTGGCAACTTGTTCCAAAGGCCTGCTGAGGTAACAGTAAAAGAATTTGCATAAAATTTGGATTTGTGGAGTGGAATGGAGAGCATCATCAATTTCATCAAGTCATCACTCATCCCATTAACGAAAAGCGAAGTAAAATTAACCAAATCAATCCAATCCAATGCATTCTCTAAAATGCGTGCAGCCCTGCCTCAACACCTCTATGTTCCTTCAAGGCACGGTGCAATGCACAGGGGATAGCTTTGCCTTTTTTATGCTTTTCACTATAAAGGATTGGTTTATTAAAATGACGGGAGCGATGCTATGTTTGTTGGCCCCTCTCGTTACGATTCTGAAAGCGGGCGAAATCGGCTTTGGAATCCCTTGGTCTTGCGTGACATCCTCTGCCGAAGGGCTTTTCTTTGCCAACAGACGCGGAGGGGTTGGTGGGGGGACGAGGCACGGCCCCAGACGCCGAGAAAAGAGGCCACTCCGTTGTATTCGCTTCAAAGGAATATGCGCCGCGATTCCCTAAGGATTTCCAAGGTTCCCCTCTTCCAGAAGCCTGTTTGTGATGTTTTCAAAAAAAGAAAAAAAAGGAAATGTCCTTGGTATTTGTCTAGGAGGAAGCAATTCCGTTTTCACTCTGTCCCCGCGAGATACGCTCGCCTGATTCATCTTTCTCCTCTCCTACTGCACCTGGAAGATGACGCATCTCTGCTTCTGCGGGTGAATTTGGCATATGAGGCGTGTAAAACAATTGGAAATTCGTTTCAGGTGTAGCACGGTGTTTCGTAACCGCCTCTCCGAGCTGGCATCAATTATAACAGGCAGTGGCGGCGATTGGGTTCCAAAATTGTGGGGCAAGAGCAATTTACTTTCTCCTGGTAGATAAGGTTTAGCATATAGCGGGGGAAAAAGTAGCAAAAAGTTGGGGGCAACTGCCCCCCACGCCCTCCCTAATAGCCGCCACTGATACCAGGTCGTGATGGGTTATCCTGCGACAGTTTGCTCCAACCGAAATCGCTAAATCAAATTAATAATATAGTTATCAGTTTTTCCGGGTGCAATATTACAGTAATCGGTTTCAACGAATTTCTGCCAACTTTTATCTCTTTTTGTTTCTTCCGTTTTAGCTAAAATTCTTCCTAATTTGCTTACACTAATAAGAGTTACTCGTGAGATCGCGGCCCGGTATATTGTCTTTTTAGAAGTCGATGGCCCGATCCCAACAATTTAGCTCCAGTTTCTCACGACCTTCACTATGTTGTCTAGGACATCAATCCACATAATTCTGCCAGTTTTATTTCTTTATGAAACTGTTTCGTTATTTTTCAAAATGTGTGCGTTTGTTGTCCATTTTCAATATGGCAGAAGAAGCTGCAGTCGAATTTCCTAGTATATTAGTACGTAGAGCATCACTGCACACATTTGTGAGAGAAGTGGCATCTATTGTTAAAGAGGTGCAGGCGTTTATGTGCCAAAAAGATGAAGACAAGAGAACTTTTAACCTGGTGGAGACACGAATCTGAAAAGGGCACACGAACGTTCTAACAAAGAAAAAATTTTGGCGACCCAGAGTAAAGACCTTATCCATATGGTAGTGGTGCGAGGTGGAGCTTTTGAAGCCTTTTTTACACCGTGAATCCTCCATTTGGAAGAAAAACGTGTAATAGAAAGCATCATGGCTGATTCTTCAGTTTGCACGAAATTTGGTGGTTGTTGTGGGACCCATTCATTTGCAGCAGTTGTATTATTGTGTATAACTAAATATTGCATATTCCAGTTAATGATAATGTTAATAAAATCAATCAGAATATAGGCACGTGATAACTGCTAAAGCACTGGCAACACTGTAAGAAGAGAGAAGCAGCCAAGGGAAGCAAGCCGAAGTTTGACCTTGAGCCGCCTATTCTAGAGTAACAGACTAGAGTAAAGATTGGGCATTAGATAGATTCAAGTTCAAGTATTCGCGTTTCTATATTGTCAGGCCTACTCGATGGAGTAGTAGTAACGTCGTCACCTTGTACTCCAGGGGTCCCAGGTTCGATACCCAGCAGGGGAATATAGTGGTTCGATCCCACTTGATGCCCTAGGTCCAATCCCGATTAGCCTATCTTTGCATAAAGTTGACTTAAAATTCAAAACTCTATATCGTCAGAACTCGAAGTAGCATCAGCAATTTTTTACACGCTTTATTTCTGAACTTCCTTACCTTGTTAAAAGTAGCTACACCGTACTAACTAACTAACTAACTCTCTAGCCTTCTTAAACCCGAAGGTTCATGGCTGCAGCAACACAGGCCTTCCATCTGTCCCTATCTTGAGCAAGATCTATATACTCTTTTCCATCCCTACCGATTTCCCTTAGGTCCATCTCCACGTTGTCCCTCCATCTTCGTCTTGGCCTTCCTACTGGTCTCTTACCATCAGGTTTCCCAACAAGAATCCTGTAAACTCCTCTTTCCTCCCCCATTCGTGCCACATGGCCTGCCCACCTAAGTCTTCTTGATTTAATTATTCTAATAATGTCTGGACACGAATACAAATTATGTAGTTCTAAATTATGTAACCTTCTCCACTCGCCTGTCTCCTCATCCCTTTTAGGTCCAAAGATTTTCCTAAGGATCTTATTTTCAAATACTCTCAATTTATGTTCCTCTTTCAATGTAAGGGACCAAGTTTCACACCCATATAATACTACAGGCAAAATTACTGTTTTGTATATTTTAACTTTTAGTTTCTTAGATATTAAACGAGAAGACAAAAATTTATGAAGAGAGAAGTAACATGCATTTCCTGAATTAAGCCTACTTTTTATTTCCTCTTTAATATAATTTTCATTTGTTAATATTACTCCTAAGTATTTGAATTTGGAAACTGTTTCAAAAGAGCTGTTATCAATAATTAGATTTTGATTATTACCTAACACTTGGTTTCGGCCTGTAAGCATATATTTAGTTTTCTCTTTGTTAACTTCCAAACCTATCTCTTTAGCAGTTTTGAAAAATATTTTAGCATTATTCTTAATTGTATTCACATCATCCCCCAATAAGTCTACATCATCTGCATATGCTAATAACTGAGTCACACCATTTAATTTTAGTCCTTCTTTAGTTTCGTTTACCTTTCTAACAGCATATTCTAAGGCAAAATTAAAGAGCAATGGAGATAATGCATCTCCTTGTTTTAACCCATCATGAATTGTAAATTTGTCAGACATATTAATACCCACACGAATTTTACTTCCTGTTTCACTGGTGCATATTTTTATCATACTAACAAGCTTCTTAGGTATTCCAAACTCTACTAATATATTATATAATTTATCTCTTTTGACCGAATCATATGCTTTTTTGAAATCAATGAATAGCTGATGGACATTTTGATTATATTCCCACTTTTTTTCAAGTGTCTGTCTGATGTAAAAAATTTGATCTGTAGTTGATCTGTTGCGTTTAAATCCACATTGATAATCACCTATAATTTCATTAGCATATGGGGTTAGTCTTGTTAAAAGAATGTTAGATAATATTTTATATGTTGTTGAGAGTAGAGAAATTCCACGGTAATTATTGCAGTTCATTTTATCACCTTTTTTAAACACAGGAACAATTATGGATTCTTTCCACTGTTGAGGGATTTCTTCTTTATTCCATATTAAACAAATTAATTTATGAATTTGACATATTAATGAATTTCCACCATATTTAATTAACTCAGCTGGTATTAAATCAATGCCAGGTGCTTTCTTATTCTTTAGCCTTTTAATAGCATCTTTAACTTCAGTCAAATTAGGTTCTGGAACTAAAGGTTCTGCTGTGTGGACTTCATTCACTTCTGATTTATCTCCTACATGGACATTTAAAAGGTCATTAAAGTATTCTTCCATCTATTTAGAATATCGCTTGGGTCAGCTAGAAAATCACCGTCTTTATCTTTTATCAAGTTTACTTTAGGTTGCCACCCCTTTCTAAACTCATTTACACCTTTATATAAATCTCTGATATTCTTATTTTTGCTGTTTGTTTCAATTTCGTTAATTTTGCTTTTCAAGTAATATCTTTTTTTACTTCTAAACGTGCGGTTAACTTCTCGCTTTATTCTATTATAATTGTTTAGATTTGTATCATCAGAGTTATTTAACCACCTAAGTCTAGCCTGATTTCTTATTTCTATTAGATTATGACATTCATTATCAAACCATGGCTTACTTTTTCTCGGTTTATGGTATCCTATACTTTCCTTAGCTGCTGATTCTATTGCATTACGTATGTGCTCCCAATTCTTATTTACGTCTGTTTCATTTATATTTTCATCATCATTTAAATCCTGCAAAACATCAAATCTATTTGACAGTTTAATTTGGTAATCTTTCTTAATTCTTTCATCAGTAAACTTTCCTGTATCAAATTTTAGAACTTTTAGATTTTGTTGCTTATGATTTATCACTGAGAGTCTTTCTCTTAATTTAGCAATTTCTAAATAATGGTCACTGGCACAGTCTGCAACTCTATGTGTACGAACGTCAATTATACTAGTATGTCTTCTCTTATCAATGAGAATATGATCTATCTGATTATGAGTTTTACCATCTGGAGAAGAGCAGGTATATTTATGGATATCTTTATGTTTAAAAGTGGTACTTTTCACAATTAAATTCTTTGAGGTTGCAAAAGTAATCAATCTTATACCATTATCATTACTTAATTCATGAAGACTTTCTTTACCAATCGTGGGTTTAAATGTCTCTTCTTTGCCAATCTGTGCATTACAGTCACCTAACAGAATTTTCATATCATACTGAGAAAATTTATCAAAGACCTGTTCTAACTCTGTATAAAAATCATCTTTAGTATTATCATCTTTATCTTCCGTTGGTGCATGTATGTTTATTAAAATAATTTTACACCACCTACACCGTACGCATGACAAAACATCATCATTGCTCCAGTGATGCAGAAAAAAATAGTATTTTAATTAATGTCAAAATGCAACTGTTGAGTTTTTGCCCTTGTATGCATATAGCTTCAGGTAATAAATAATGCATTAACAAAACATTCAGTGTGCGAATGTAATACAGAGTATTTATATAAGAGAGGTCTCAAGGTCCAACAACATCATAAGAGCTGACGAATGCTCCCAGTAATTTACGAAAGTTGCTCTGTAACGTAAACTTACAGATTGACCTACTTTAGTACAGGGGTTTCACAAATTAGTTATTCAAAAGTAACAGAGTATTATATAAAGGAAGTATAAATCCTCTAGAATTGATTGATGCAGCAAAAAATTCAGTGAAACTTCAAGTTCGTTTCCAGGTATTAAGAATGTACAATGACTTCACCTGTTTCATCTTCGAAATTTCTAATCTGTACGAAAGTTCGTACCATATACTACGAATCACATCGTCGTCTATGCTTACAACTGCTTCTGTTATCCGAAACGGCGAAGGAAAACAATTGAAATAAGAGGCGTAACAAAAACCTTGTATTTAAAGTATCCCCAGGTTTCAAATCAGGAGATCATGGTGGCCATTATGTCGGCCCACCACGTTCAATCCAGACACACAATGTGTGATTGAGGTAAGATGTAAACCTCTTGCTAGATTTGTAAAGGTGCACCATCTTGTAGAAAGAGAAAATCCCAGTGACAATGGAAGAGAGTAGGGGATTCCATACAACTCTTCAAGCTTAATGCATGCCGGCCCTATATTTACAAGTGCATTACATAACACTCATGTGATGCACTTGTAATCTAGCGGAGGTGCAGTGAACTTGAGGACTCAGCAACACTCTTTAAAACGAGCTTCATCTGACTTGTATAAGTAATTTTTGAATGTCCTGTTTATTATTTTCCCCTCCAAAGATCGTCTTAACAGTGCACCCCTTTCCCAAAACTAATATTAGGGGACAAGCAGGTAGAATGTTAGTATTATTGTTCTCAAATGCTTCTCTGAGTGAACAACCTTTGAAGAGGGTTGTAAAATATCTCCCTGTCGAGTTGGCGACGGAGGAGTCTAGCCCCTCCCCCCGTGGGAAATAGTCTTATTCCACCGAATGGTTCAATGAGAACTTTTCATAAACATTTATAGTAGAGCAAGAATCGCAACACACACAAACACACACAGGTAAAGAGAAAAATTAGAAACAGAAATAAGGGGAAGGTGGTAGATAGGGAATGGGATGTAGAAGAGAGAGAGAGAGAGAGAAAGAGAAGGTAAAAGAAATGAAGGGGTTGAAACAGAAAAATAAATGAGGAGGCGAACAAGGAGGTAGAAAGAGAAAGAAAAATAAATTATAAAGAAAGAGACCCAGATAAAGAAATAGAGAAATAAAGAAGAAAGGAAAAGTAAGACAAAGAGTAAGAAATAGAAAATAAATAAAGTAATAAACACAAAGATATATATATAGAGAGAAAAAGAGAGAGAGAGATAGAGAGAGAGAGAGAGAGAGAAAATGAAGACACGAATAGAGAAAGAGAGAAAGAAAATGCATCATTTCGTCCACCCTTGCGTCCAGTAGAAAGAAATACCCAGCCTTGCCGCTGCCTCCGATGTGGATTTTGCAGCGGCCTTCGGGGCGCTTTGACGGAAAGCTAATCATCTCGTTTAGGCCCTATCGGGTTTATTCTTAATGCCGCGTTTTATTTCATGTAAAGAGACCGAGATGGGAAACGAAGCGTATACGCGAATGACATCTCGGATCGGCTCCCAGCGAGTGAATCTCCCGCGCCTGTTTCTGAAATCGTCCAGCATTCTACGTGTATCGATTTACACTCCCGTCGGCCTTTCCCTACTCTCATGCAGATTTCCCTCTGCTTCAAATTCAGCCAACGCTCGCGGGAGGAGGGGCGGAAGGTGGTATCAGGTGAACGATATCGAGTTATAAAGAGCATTGCTTCTGACAAGTTTCTTCCCCATTGCTTCGGAAAACGTTCCAAGGCATAAAAAAATGCTAAAACTGATATGGTCCACATTAGACTATAATTGTTTTACATCGCTGGAACTGATGTAACAGAAGAACAAACAAATACACTGACAGCAAGGATTCGAACCTAAGGCATTTTGGCTTCGTAGCCACTGCATTTATAAAAGGGAAAGTGTTCCCCTGTGCATTGCACCGCACCATATGTGAGAGAAGTAGGGATCCACACATTCTACATCTTCGCCATGGTTATCAATACCATGCTCTAGACCTCCTTATTTCACCCCTGGGTACTCATCGAGGCTGGTAATCCTAGAGTTGCATGTTCAGGGCAAACGGAAAAACTTCCTACGTAAGCACCCACATGTGGATCTCATTCTTGGTTCAGAACCCTACTGATTGCACCACTGTGGTTGTTTCTTTCTTCTAAAGCTGATGTATACAAAACAAAACTACATTGCTCACTCGTTACGTGCTCTGTCGTCTTGCAGTAGAGGGGTCCTAGGTTCGATTTCCAGTGGAGGTTGTGTCTTGCTCACTAGTGACAACACACGAATTTGCTATTTATATTTCAAAAGCTTGTCGGTTCGGTACATAAGGAATTAATGCAAGTTCACCAAACGAGCAAAATTAGCCAGTATAAGTGGCATGCGATGGACATTCGTCTGCCTCAAGTCACTGAAGGTTGGTTCCGATTGCTTGCTCGCAGCAGCGAATATACAAACTACACAGTAACAAAACAGGACAATATTTTGTCAATAAAAACACCTAGTCAACTGAATATGAAGTATTTCCTAATTACATACCTATAGTAATTCAGCAGCCAGTATGCTTTTTAATGGGAAATCTACTCTGTTGGCAAAGTGCTTAATATAGAGGATAATCAAGTTGTAAAAATGAGTTAGAAAACAAGTGGGGACATTTCCATCAGAATGTGTACAAGGTATTCTGACAAGTGCTGTATGTCATTTACGTAATGTACTTCCACGAACTTATCTTCAGAATATCTCTTATTTCCTGATAGTTTTGTTTTGGCATCTCATTACAGTTTTATTGTTCTGCTTGCTTCAACAATGTCTTTCTGCAGCGCGAATAGAAATCGAGGCACATCTGCTGTTGCAGTCTCGCGTTGATTGACAGCCGCTAATGGATGTGTCATCTGCAAATCAGGATGCCTAAACGCTGGACTATACGCTTATCTCTGCCGTGCGACCTCTATGCACTTATCTTTCTCACGCCACGATGAGCGCTTTCAGCCAGAGGCACAAAGGTGGCCAAAGAGGTCTCGCAATGCTGGCGAAGGCCAAATCTGTGTACGCGACACAATGCAGCCAACTGTTGAGTATTAGATTCCACTGCAAAACATGCATTTGGGTGGCTAATTGGCTTGGAGCTTTTGTGGAAAATGCAACAATGAGGCTGCTGGAGTTGACGTTAGGCATTCAAGGGCTTCTGTTGCCTTTCTCAACAGGGATAAAATAAAATAGAAGTAGACAGAGCTTAGTGTTTGTTCAAATAAATGTTTTTCATAATAATACTATATTTCTTCAGTCTTGGAACCATTGGAATCAAGAAGGGTCGGGTGGGCCAAGGTTCTCCGAAGCAATTCTCGCACTTTTAATATTGTGTATTAACAATCTATTCAAATCGTGAAATTACGAAGACAATAACATTGGCAATGAGTCTACTATTTAGGGTATATTTATTAAAAGCTGCAGTGAATTTTAATCTCAAAAATGCATATTGTGAACATAATTTACAGTTCCAGGAATTTATTTTTTACAGACATTTCACATGCCAATATTACAATTATTACTTTTTCTCCTTAGAATTAAGTACTAATACTGCAACTTATTCCAGAATAATTAAAACAAACTGTGAAAGTACACATAGTTTCTTAGAGGGTAAGAAATTTTCTTTCGCCAGTTGGAAACGAAGTTAAAATTTAGAGGTGTAATTTTAGAAGTTAGAGTGTGATCTATATCCGGTCATGAAGTTAGTTTACTCTCTACCTTTCATGTTCAAGTAAATGCGACTCATCCAAATGATTAAAACTCAGCAGATGGTTTTATCCAACTATCTTATCACCAAATAATAAAGATAAGGTTCAGTGCTTTTGTTAACTAATGGATTAGGCGTCCAGCTATAATTAACGTTTCTGTATTGATGAGAGCGAAAGTTGCTTTCTCCAACTGAATTTCTTGCTTTGAATTTAACTAAGGTATCCTATACATGCCACTCTTACCTGGCTTCTATTATGTGTTAGTCCTGAATGGGTAGGCGAAGGTCACGCTTACCAACTCCCTGCACGTGAAACGTCATAACTTCTACCCGTTCTTACGCGCCCCTTTCTCCTCTACTCTCAGTGTTGCCGGTCTAAACTTTTTTTATCACGTTTCTCATACAATATATATGTAACGAAATGGTTGGGGATCCGGAGGGGGAGGGGGTTGACGTTTCTCGAAGTCTGTCTGTGGCTAATTCTTAAGATTTTGTGATGATATTCCTGCAATATTCCCAGAACCCACCTTCATTAAACTATGGGACCTAGATGCCACAAGATCTGTAAATAAACTGTACTAGAGTACTGCAGTGAGATAATTTCGCTCGAGCGGCTAATATAGTTCGCACGGACGACGCTAGACAGCGTACGGAATTGAGAACTTCTTCACTCGGGCGAATAACGCCCGAACAGGCAAAACGAGCGGTATACACTCGAAGCCCAGTAGTGCACGTATAAAACCTTGATTTGTCTGTGGTAGTGGGTCCTGAAATATGAATCATCAAGTAAAAGACACAGTGAAATAGAAACTTAAGTGAACATAGCCATCATCTCCATGTTAAAATGCAGTTTAGTCTATCTTACCAATATATGAAAATGGAATAGATTATTGTGGGCTGTAACTACCAGGACGGATATTTTACATACATGTACTGCCACATTAAAATCAAACGCTCGAGTGTGGTAGACTCGAGACTCGAACGAGAACAAGCGAGCAAAAGCGGTCTCATACAGTACTTTAACTGTGCACACCGTCTAGAATTTTCTTCGGCTGTTTCCGGCAAAATCACACGAGGAAAGCAAAACATTTGTCGCGCGTCAGTTTGAGCTAAACTGGAGTTGTTACGAGAGGGAAGTTAGGGATATTTGTAGCAGAAGTGGACAGGGTAAGTGAACTTGAACAAAGGATTTAAAATGAAGCACTGATTGATTGGGTACAGACTGGAAGGCCTTGAACAGCATCTGTAGTAGTACAAAATACAGTGAACTATAGTGTTATTTATTTATAAATAAAAGTGGTCACAACATGAAGAGTCGAATCCAGTGTTATTTATTCATTGTGCTGTGACAGGCAATATCGCGAGGAGGAAGATATAAGGAAGAGAAGCAGCCCACAGTAGGAGCAGAGGCTTGACCTTGAGCTGCCGATTCTGGCGAAACAGAGAATAGTATAGAAGTTTCACTGCCAACACTACGAGTAAGGAAGGAAACGGGACAGAAACAGTTGAAAGTGGGGAGCAGAAAATTGACCTCCCGCAATCAATTCTGACGTAACAGAGCATAGTGTACCTTGCTACTTACCTAGTATTAGTACTAGCAGTAGTAACTAGTACAAGGGTTTGTTTCCAATGAAACCCACGCAATGTAGAAATGACCTCAGACATTTTGTCACGTGATTTAAGGCTAGTTCCTTTTCGTACTGGAAAATTATTTCAGACACACTTGTAAGACACATCTCTGGAGAATTGAATTCTCAAAGCTTCCAGATATGTGGCATTAAATGTTAATGTATTTTGTGGAACACTAATGCACCTTTCGCCTTGCATTTGATGTGCATCGCTTGAGAGCACTGCTTCCGTCAAAAGGAGAAAAGTGGGTCTGGAGATTGAGATCTGCTTTACCGTCTACGTCGAAAGCTGGGAGATTTAAGATGAAAGGAGATGTATGTGATGCTCTGCCTTCCACACCAATGCACAATTATTTTGGCAAAACGCTGAGGAGGAAAAGTTACAAAAAAGAAAAAAGAAAACATCAGATATCTTCGAGCGAAAAACACGAGACCGGATATGCACTAGAGCTATTTATAAGCCGTTTTACCTTAGGAGAGCTACTCCGTGTTTATATGCCTATTTTATACTTAGATTGTTTACATAAATCCAATGCATATTCGCATGAGGAAAGTCAGTGAGCCTAGCAACAGTGTATATTGATGGTGGGAGAGCAGGTGATAGGCTCAGGGTTGTACTGACGTCAGCAATTTGCCGGCAATCTTGCAATGTAATTGGTCAATAAGTCGCTTAAAATGTTAAAGCAGAACATACACTCTATGTTTTTAACTGTACTTGAGGTTTGGAGTCAATACTTTAATTTTAAAATCCAAAAACCTTATTATTTCTACTTGATTGATCACAGCGAACGGTAGGTTTTGTTTTATCTTTCAAAGGTGAACAATATGTAAAATATTTCCTCGGATGTCACAAGACAACAATTGTACATTTTTTCATATGGCCAGATGCCGCGGTGCTGTAGTCGTCGGCCGGTTAGGACATGGATGTTTGTGTTTGTGGGGGAATACTACCGCATAGGGGTATTCCTTTAAAAAGACGTCAGTATGGTGTCTGACTGCCACGCGGGAGACCCGGGTTCGATTCTCGGGATGGGTGAACTAAGGTCAGATTTTTTTTCGGCTTAGTCCCGGCTGGGAATCACCCAGCCTCAAATCAATGGGTACCTGGAGCAACCCTGAGGGGTTAATACGGCCGAAGCGTGGTGCTGATCACATCACCTCCAAAATTGCCAATATCGAGAATGTGTAGGGCCCAACCCCCACATCCCTTAAATGTGCCTTCATGGACACACGGTGAAGAATCTTTAGAATATTTTCTCAGGATATTACAATGACTTGAATTCAAATCGTGAAGAAACTTCAAAATGCTTTCTCCAGATATCACACGCTCAGACACTGAAAAATTTGTAAGATGCCTTCATTGGATATCATACAACAATTGCTACTTTTCAAGCCGTCTGCAAAGAGAAAATAAAATTTTATTTCAGAGACTGAAATACTGTTGCTCCGTGCAACACAATGAGCATTACACATTTTTCTTATATCCTAATGGTCATGTTTCCGTGGAGGAGTGGTTAGCACAGCGATCTACAAGGCCAGAGATCCCAGGTTTGAATCCCGGCCTGGCCATGGGTGTTCTTTGTGAGTGTCATAAAATTCATCATATCATCACTAATCCTCACCTTCGTGATTAGCCAAGTGGCAGAAAAGCGAAGTAAATAAACAAAATCAATCAAACCTAATGGTCAAGATTCTTTAAAATTATCTCAAACCATGGACAAATATAAGAGAAAACCCGTGTGTTGCATTTTGTGCAATGCTTTCAACATTCCAATAAACAAACACCCTCCTCCCCTTTCTATAAGAGGTAATAAAAGTCCGAACATGCTTTTTCGATCAGTCTTCCACTCCACACTGCCATATCCTAATGCTTCACTGCATGACGAACGCATCCCTAACACACGTGCAACTTAGCCACATGGAAACCTTATGACGTTATCTCATTTCCCAAATACATCAGTCCACTAATCCAATTTCCGAGATACGATACGCTTACTCGTGCAACTGGATTAAAACTCCACGTCTTGGCGCCTGTATTTGTTAACGTATTTGTCCGCATCTTTAGATGATGAGGAAACTTTTAAAAGCATTCCTCTGTATATCACAACAACTGTTCCTTTTTTCCTTTATGTACAAAATGAAGAATCCATAAAGTGCTCTCAGTAGACGTCACAACAATTCTTACTTTCTCCCCTATGTGCAAATGGCGATTCTTAAAAATGTCTTCTCTGGATATCATAATAATTGCTACTTTTTACCCTGTGCGCAGATGTCCATCTCGGCCTCGTCAAAAATTTGAGACGGAATAGAAACAACCTTTTAAAAATCGAGTACAGAACGAGACGAGACGAGGCAGAGAACGTGAAAGACCTCCGTAAAATCGAGGCGAGACTAAAACTTATCTATCTATAACAACGACCTGCATGGGTTTGGTTGTCCCTCAGATGCTGATTCCAAAAATGATATCAATTTTTGCCCATCACATCTATTTTTTTTTTTTTCAGAAAATAGCAATATATTAACTGGCTTAATTTCACAGTAAAATGTGTAGTTCCATATGTTTAAATGGTGGTCAAATATTGATTTTCTACAATACAAATCCTTCCATTTTGAACTATAAATGCACATAGAATAGTAAGCATTAAATCCACCTCTATCTTCACAACCAACATTGACACGAAAATTGTAAACTTTGGTTCCATTTTCGAAATCCCTCATAAAATTATACTTCACAAATTGTCTAAAACTCAATGTTATAATGTAGTGGGTTGATTGAACTTAATGACGTGAAGAAAAATCCTTATCTAGGGGACAATCCTGACACGATGGAAAAAAAGTTATGTCATATCCGTCATCAGCATTCAAAATACTTCCAGAATCACCTATTGCTTTGTAAACAACCAAACTTTTCCTTGCTTAAATTTATTTTGTTGCGTTCTGTAATAGGTAGGTGCAATGGAATGGCAAATACGAGAATTTTGATTGTGAAATTGTAAAAAATCCTAACGCGATCGGATGGGTCATTTCCGTGTTCAGAACTCCAAATACTTTCAGAATCACTTATTCATTTGGAAACAACCTAAATTTCCTTTGCATAGATTTCTTTTGATGCGTTAGATAATAGATGTAATGTAATGGTGAATATGAGAATTTTGATTGCAAAATTGTGAAACATCCTGACGTGATGGGGGAAATAGATATCATTTCCGTCATCAACATTCAAAATACTTCCAGAATCACCCATTGCTTTCAAACCATCTTAATTTTATCCCCAAAATGCAGGGCTGGGTAATAGATGATGTTTGGAAACTAAAATTTATTTTTTGCAACTTATTTAGACACATAAAGCGGATTGCTTGCGGGCAGGTCGTATATTTTGTTTATTCCAATTGGAAAATTAATTCATTAGTGGCAGGCAATTGCGAACCTGTGTAATGTGGTTACATAAAGATTAAGGATAAAATTTCGTTTTTCTGAGTTCGTAGAATCAATAGGAGGCGTCAAAAGAGATAAATGTTATTAAGGACAGTTATTTTCTTTAATGATCTCTATACGCCGGAAAAATGTATACAGTAAGACGCACTATATGTTGCTTATACTATGATTTCTAAACTCGAGAGACCGAGAACGAAGCGAAACGAGACACTGCATCTTGATAGCATCCAGATCTTTGAAATGTTAGGAGAAACAGGTGTGTTATCCCCAGATTGCAGACTAAATTTTCCGGATAGCTTGCATTGCATGGTTGTACGCCAAATTATCCCAGAACACACACACAGGGTTCATTCATCGTCTCTCTCACGTGAAGCTCCTCGCTGGAAATTCTCCCATTGTCCGTCAGGTTCTTGCGCATCCAATCACTCTCTCAGCACTCGCGCTTTCTTGCCTCAGCAGGAGACGAGGAGCTCGATTTCCGGCGCGTGGATTGTGTGTGATTCCTGTCATTTGCAATTTCCTTCCACGCTCGGCTCCTTTGATCGATTCCTAGAGCGACTCCTCAATCTCTCAAGCAACCGGAGGAGAGCGCATCAAGAGGAATTCTTATACCTGATACGCGGGTGGAGGCGGCTCAAGGTCACACTCCCTTCTTTCTACTTCTCGCCGTGCAGCAACCTGGCTGCAGTGTTGCCAGTAGTATGGTATTGAGAAAACCGATAAGATAGACATTCTTGAGGGAAATCTCCGGTCTACTACCGGGGTGAACCTGGTTGGAAACGTGATAGTCGGGCGTATTGGGGGAAGGAGTACAAAATGGCATAGTATAGCTGAAAGATATACTATTGGCAACACTGCAGCCAGGTCGCTTTACACCGAGAAGTAGAAAGAAGGGAGTGTAACCTTGAGCCGCCTCCACTTCCGTATTTGCATTGAGATTCTACATGGTACAACGGGTAACTTCAATCTTCTCTTGCCAAAGCTGCACATTCTAGAAAACATTGTTATGTGGGACTCTCTGTAAAATATATATACTAGTTTTGGGCTTGGTAAATCCAGGTCATGCACTCATTAATGCCAGTATCTCGACATTAGGACGGGTGGGGTATACAAGGGCATAAAGGCACGAGAGGGTAGATCCATGTGTCCATATTCTGCCCTAAATTGTATAATACAATCAAATAAACGGGGTGAAAGGATTGGTCTTTCCAGAAGGCACTCAAGTGTCTTTCCCTGAACTGTCATGTATAGACTACCGAGGCGCTGGCCATCTGGACCCACATCCCCTATAATTAGGCTTACCATATTTTTTGGGTCCAACCCAGTACATATTCGCGATCAACTAGTTACTGCTGAATTTTTTTTTTTACAAAAATAAATTGAAATTACTTAAAAGCCTTAACATTTTATTGGAATATTAAACTATAAATTGTACAAGAAAAAATATTACATTATTTTCCAAAATCAATTAATTAATTTACAAATGTTTAATTGAATAATACATTTTCTGATGTTTAGGAAACCTCTCTGTTCTAGGTAGCATTTATCTGTTAGTTGACTCAGTTGAACTTTTCACTAGACATGACTTTTTTCAGAAATGGCTTTTTGTTTTAATAACATCATAAAATTCACAACATGCAAGTTCTGAATTAATTTTGACATTTGGCAGATCTTTAACAGTGGATACTAGAAGTCTACCTCTTTCTGCAGACCAAATATTCCCCATAATTGAAAATTCTCTCTCAACTGGAGCAGATGTTCCTGTATCAAAAACGTGTAGACGAGTTACTTCACACGCTTGCAAGACCACCAAGACGCTCACGAAGTACGGAAACGGAACCGCTCGGAAGTCGATATCTCGAAGAAAGAAAAGGTATAATCGATCCTTATAATCAATCGATCCTTATAATCAATCGATCCTTGCCGGTCATAAATTCTGGCCGTGAATATTCAATACCGGTAGCTATTTTCACGTTCAGATTCTCAATACCCCGGACATCACCCCGGACAGCACTAAAAAAAACAGGACTGTCCGGGCTAATCCCGGACGTATGGTAAGCCTACCTATAATCCTCTGTCGAATTCTGTTGTGTCTTGTCCATGTTCCTCCATCCATTTCATCTTGTCACCATTCATACCCATCTTTGCGATTAGCCAAAAGTAGCAGAAAAGTGAAGTAAAATAGAGTAAATCAATCAATTAGCAAAAGAATGAATTGAATTGTTGTTTTAAGTTCACTTTATGGACAGTTAATTGGGACTGGACCTACAGTTTAAAGTGGGATCCGAACCACTATGTGCCTCCACCGGGTATCGAGCCCTGGACCCCTTGGTTGCAAAGCTACGACGTTACCACTACGCCATCGGGGAGGCAGCTAGTAAGAAAATGAAATGACTATATAAATTTGCCGGTATAGAATTTCATGTGAGAACCATATCAACAAATGTTTAATTTTTTTTAACTGGCACTCAGAAGTGCGTGATTCACTTTGAATGATGCGATATGTAAATAAGTTTGAAAGAGATGCCTTTCTACATTTCATGCAACAGAACCAAGAAGTCTCTCTTTGAAATCCAAGAATTTACCATGGACTATGTTCATTTTCTCAGATTTTCTCTTTATGTGTGGCTTCTTGAGTTGTACCCACGGTCCTCGTACATTTTCTCCCCTAAAAACATTACACTTTTCCCCACCGACTGCTGCCAGACAGTTGGTAGCATTAGATATGTAACCCTTAAGATGCAGTGAGTCGAGGGGAGAACGGAACAACAATTACAAGTTGCTGATTCCTAGGAGGTGAGAAAGAGTAGACCGTGGCATTCACCCTTCACTCATCAACGTCGCGATTATCCCTAAAACAGTATAAAAGAGACGTGAAACATACATGATACTGCGTCTTTCTCACTGCCCTTGCGAGAGAGAAGGGGACTATAACGAACGAGGAGAGAAAAAAAGGAAAGTAAAGGGGGTCAAAACGGATGAGATGAATGAGTCACGTGACCTCTCTATAATGTGTTTCCAGAAAGCTCTGCTGATGACGTTCTTAGCAGGGGAATATTCCCAGGAATTTTCAAGCTAAAATTTACAGGAAAGGGGGAAAGTAGAAACACCTAAGGACCGCGACAGGTTAACTTTGCAGCAACTTTTCATATAAACAGACTGATACGTGTGCACAGAATATAGTTCAGCTGTAATACTGCCGATTTTCTCACTGTCTTTGATATGAACAGCTCGGCGGTTGAGGCAAGACTCGCACGGAAGATGCTGAGTGCTGTAATCGCGTGGATTAATACATAACCTGCTGTAAACGTAACCTGCCACGGGGCTTAGAGATGTGCAAGAATCAGTGAAATTAAATGTCATGCACCAATGCACTATATCAATGCTTCTTTCTGACCCACGCTTGCTTGTTTTTCCTCTTCTGTGGAGCGAAAACACCAGAAACATAGTTATTTGTTTCATTGCGAGCCGACCTCGCCATCCCCCCCCCCCACTATGCTAAACCGTAACTTCAAAGGGAAATATACCGTCCTTGCACCCCCCCCCCCAGTTTTAGCACCTTGCCCCCTCGGTTTTGGAACCCAATCGCCGCCACTGCGAGTTCGAATCCCGACTTGGATACGGGTGTTCTTTGTGAGTATCCCTGCATCAATTTCATCATATTATCAGTAATCTTCATCGTCACGATTAGCCAAAAGTGGCAGGAAAGCGACGTTAAATAACAAATCAAATCGTTTCATTTCGAAATCAGCTGATCGTAACTGAGTTAGAAAAGTGCAATAACTTTCAAGTTTAATTAGTAATAAGGGCTGAATATGAAGCCAATTTTGTAAAATATTGCTTAACGTAAAATAAATTAATTAAGTACATGGTGATTTTCGACTCCTAACACACCAGTCAAATGTGTAGCGACACGCTCCCATAAAATTATTCACAAAGGTTTAATTGATGTCTTTATACTCCTTAAAGTCATACTTGCACCCTCCTAGATCGAAAGTTCTGGATAAATCACGAAATTCGCTACCCTTAATTTTCCATTTTATTTTTTGTAATTCTTGTTTGTGACAAATGAATTTTAATTTCGAAAAAGGAATAGTTTGGCATACGACAGGGAACTTTCCCTCCGGGCCAGGAACAACATTGAACTCTGGTTGTAATCAAACTGTGGTAACATGTTTACGCGATGGATGTATTGTCCATGAGTTTGGGGGAAAT
Organism: Lepisma saccharinum; assembly: GCF_977018435.1. Classification (NCBI taxonomy): domain Eukaryota; kingdom Metazoa; phylum Arthropoda; class Insecta; order Zygentoma; family Lepismatidae; genus Lepisma; species Lepisma saccharinum. Next base: position 18,346,409 of record NC_139243.1, on the reverse strand, counting down.
CTTGTTTGTACAACCTGGATCTGTGTAAATTGACACGCCAAATGATCAGTTGCACACAGTACTGCACAGTTACTGTATGCGTTACATAATCAGTGACGCAAGATCGGGGAGCAGAGGTACACATTGCAATCATTTGCGTGGACTCAAATGTGAACAAAATATTTTCAGGTGAGATCTGCTTCTGCTGAGTCTCTCTCCTTCTCTTGATTTTTTCTATCATTCACTGCAAAAAATGCATAGTAACACTAAGCGGAGAGGCTTACTAATTGATTGATTGATTGATCGATTGATTGGATTCATTTTACTTCACTTTCTGTGCCACGTTTTGCCTAATTTGCGAAGATGGGGATGAGTGATGACATGATGAAATTGATGAATGGACACTCACAAACATTCATGCCCAGGCCTGGATTCGAACCCGGGACCCCTGGCGTCTTAGCGCGATTTACTAACCACTCCGCCTCAGAGGGCAACTATAGGATTACTAATACTCAGGCTTGTGTAACAGAGTTACAATAGGAGTTATTCAGCGTTATTTTTAGGGCCTTGTTACAGCATTGGCTGTCATTGTCAAACACCAAGTGTTCGAGGCTTTAGAGCAATGGTTCTCTAACTGTCGTACGCGTACCCCAGGGATACATGAACAACTTGAAGGGGGGTACGCGATCAGCTCGGAAGAGAAATGTGGAGAATACCCACACGACAACGTTTTTGCTGCAGGTGTGTGGACCAGACTTAATTGTTAAGACTTCATAACTTTAACGCTCAACAGGAAAATAAGGCTGATTTTGTGACTGGAACTCTTACCTTTGTTTCATGTTTTAAAATAATATACTCGTTCAAAATCTCTACCCATTTCATTATTCAACTTAAAAATCCACAAACATTTGATAAAGTGTAAAAACGTCACGAGTACGACTGGGTATATTGTTGGTGAAGTTTAGTAAAGATATTACTCGTAAATTTGGAGCTTGAAAGTTTTCAAGTGCACAACAAGACATCAAGAAACTGAGTCAGGCTGCTATGCATCATTCTCAATAGACACTGAGGATTTATAATAAAAACTAAAAACAAATGCTTGACAGTTCGTACACAAACTTATTTTTGTTTTTTACTTTTTTCAATAACTCTGGGAAAATATATCAAAATTACAGTTTCTTAGCATACATGTGTTTCACATTTTTATTTTTGTAACTAATCATATTGTAAACGAAGGAACACCCAATAAAATAATAAAAGCAGGATTTTAATGCTTATTTGTTTACCAATGCCCTAATGCGATTTTGCTCTATTGTGGATACACGCCTCCAACATATCAAAAAAGCCTCACCAATCAGGAAGCCAAAATAATTCCAAAAAAAAAAAAAACACTATTCGGAAGAGAAAAAAACTATGTTGGGGGTACATTAGACGCTTTAGTTACGACTAAAGGGTACAAATAGAAAGAAGTTTGAGAACCGCTGCTGTAGAGGCCTTCTTGAACATGTGTTAACACTGAATGTGGTGAATATGTAGCCATTACTTTTGCTGACGACTCGATTTCATATTTTTAGTGTTCTTTCCTCATCTGTTACTCCTTCTCTTTCGTTATCGTTCGTTCCTATGTTAATTTCTTTCTGTTCTTCCCTCTTTCTTACTCTGTCTGATGATATGGGTCGAGCGCATACTATATGGATGACATTGAGATGACCATGGTTCGCGGGCACATGTAGCCTTCACACTTGCTTCCAAACTTGGAACGGGACAATGCATGGGAGGATTAAATGCTACTTACGCTTAACATTCTATTTCAGCAGTATTGTCGAAATGTTTATATCAACGTCTTTTCAATTCACAACAGCCTCGATACTTGTTAGTATGTTTGTCATACTTCGTCATATAGAATAGAGCTCTGAGAGAGCGAAACTCGTTGTTAATTTCAGTATTTTATTTTCAAAGGGAACAACTCTTTTACTTTACATTTTAGAGACCAACACAACTTTATAACGCTGCAATAAGCAGCACATAGGTCGTTTTCTCCTTATCCTCCAGTTAGACGTGGGACTCCCCGATGGTGCAGTGAAACCGTCGTTGACTTGTAATTAAGGGGTCCCGGGTTCGATACATGGTGCAGGCACATAGTGGTTCGGATCCCACTTTATACTGTACGTACAGTGCCGATTAGCCTATCTGTGCATAAAGTGAACTTACAAACAACAATTCAATCCAGTTAGACGTACACCGCTGGGAAAATGTTTGTTACCTCTTCTGGACATCCACAACCATGAAGGTTATTGCAGTTGCCTCCACCTGTCCAGTTCCAGAAAAGCGCCAGGAAAGGATGCGTGAGTGCTGAATCCATGCTCGCTTAAATCCTCCAAATAATGTGTGTGTGTGCTCCATCCACGGTCATCCAGATAGTAAGCTTGATCCGCCACAACGTTTCTCTTTCTACATCTCTTTATTCCTCTGCTTCCTTATTTCTCTCTCTCTTTCAATCTCTCTCTTCATATTTCTTTATTTCTATGTTTCTCTATTACTATTCTCTACCTTTCTATATTTCTCTACCTCTTTTTCTATCTCTGTTTCTCCATGTCTATCTTTCTTTCTCCTATCTCTCTCTCTCTCCATCTCTCTTTTTCTATTCTTTCTTCCTGTTTCCCTATCTCCATTATATACCTTTCTGTTTTCCCTACTTCTATTCTTCCTTCTCTCTCTTAATTTCTCTGTTTCTCTAAGTCTCTCCTTCTCTCTCTCTCTCTCTCTCTCTCTCTCTCTCTCTCTCTCTGTTTTGTTTCTCTTCCTATATTTTTTGTCTCTCTTTGTCTTTCCATCAATACAAAGTCTCTTTCTTTCACACTTTTTCTATCTTTCCTTATCTTCCCCGTGAGTAGGATTCTTGTAATGTGGATTGACGCTATTTAACTGTGCGGACGCTCTTGATGACAGGTCTAAAGATTGATGATCTTTTATGCAAGGAGTACACACATAAAAAAATAATTAAAAAAACTTCGAAATTGGCTAAGATTCCATCCCCGAGTTGTAACATCCCAAGGCTACTTCATTAAATTCAAACGGTGCGCAATTTAACGAAGCTTCACGTTTTTTTAAAAATATTATTTATTAAAAGTAATGAACTCCGAATGTACGCTTCATAAATTAAGGAGATAAATCTGCCGGCTCAGATGCTGCACAGACGGTTCTTTCCCACAATCTCGCAGATTAATCCATCACGCTCTCCTCCAGCATCCTCAGGGATGAATCTCCGCCAGATGAGATGCTTTTCCTAATGGATACTCCCTCCGTCGCAGTCAGTGATTTTTTTTTCTATTTTTTTTCCCCGCGTGCAACTCGTCAGCCTTAACTGAATTTCTGGATAAAGGTTTCTCCAGGCTCTGTTAATGCGGGTTGCATGTTTTCGGGCGTTTGGACTTCTCTCTGTGGAGAGGCAGCTCTCACGGCTACTATTTTTCATTTTTTAGCTTCTGTCTGTGCGCGGATTAACATCAGTAGCATCTGGATTAAGCATACATGGTAGGTCTAATACGCGTACCAGACCAGAACGAGACGTGCCTTCAGGAATATAGACGATTTTTTTTTAATTTTTGTTATTCAGCGTCGTTTTTCTGCTACTTTAGGCTAATCGCGACGATGAGAATGAGTGATTATATGATGAAATTGATGAAGGGAGAGTCACAAAATACATCCAAGCTAAGCCCGGGATTGGAACCCGGGACCTCTGGCGTCGTAGAACCATGTGCTAACCACTCCCGAGTGTACCAAATCGTATTTTTCGTATTGTGGTTGCTTGTACACTAGATGGTATTACCCTCCGGAAAATATTCCCTCCCAGAAATCTGGTTCCGTTACTTTTGTGAAATGTTTTCCTTTCTAAATCGATTTATATCTCTAATGTTTGTGAAAAGTATAAAAGTTTGTAACATTAATTTAAACATTAGTGATCTCTCTGGGTGGGCATTGAATCTTCCTTCCCCTCAGACCAAAGATTAAGAACGACCTATTATATTTAATTTACCGAAAGTGCCCACAGTTGGATTATTATTATTATTATTATTATTATTATTATTATTATTATTATTATTACATCCAATCGTCCACTCCACATGCCCTAACCTAACTTTAGGTTTCCTGACAGTTATGAAACCCAAAAGGCACGATTGTTATTTGGGTTGCATATAGACCAGTCACTATATTGTAACATGTCTTATACTTTTGTTCATCTTTTCATTTCAGTACTGTATATTTTGGCGCATACTGTATATCTATTATCGTTTAAGTTTCTTTTGGATTTGATTTGTTTTATTCGCTTTTCTGCTACTTTGGCTAATTGCAAAGATGAGGATGAGTGATGATATGATGAAATCAATGGAGGAACACTCACAAAGAACACCCACACCCAGGTCGGTATTCGAACCCTGGGCCCCTGGCGTCGTAGCGCGCTGTGGTAACCACTGTGCCACGGAGACGGCAAGTTCTTTTCTCTTTTAAGTCCACACATACCGGGTGTTTCAACAGAAACGCCGTGATTTCAAATGGCATTTTTAACTTTTTATTAGAACTACACAAAAGGAAAAAAATACATAATCTGATAGAAAAAACCCAAAAGTTTAATGGAAAAATTGTTCGAAATGTCCACCTGGGCGATTTATCACTTTTCCCACCCGGTTGCACATGTTGTCGTATACCTGAGAAAGGATTGCATGACTAACTTGTGCAGTACACTGTTCGATGTTTGCTTTCAAATCATCTAACGATCGCAGTCCTTGTTTGGAAGCTTCCTGCTTTAGGAAACCCCACAAGAAATAGTCACTTGGGTTTACATCAGGGCTAGTTGGAGGCCACTCAAAGCCATTTTGAAAGAAATGTGTGTAGCGATTTGAAATCACACGATTGTTGAATTTTGTGTGAAGGAAGGTCAGGACAGGTTTAGTTGTATGCGCCCTAGCTCCGTCTTGCTGGAAGCATTTCTGACGAATTGGACAACGTTTCCGACGAAGACCAGGACACGTATTCTCCAGCCGGAAACGTCGTTGGACAGAAACAAGAGAGCGTGACTCAATAAACCAGGTCACCCAATGAATCTTCTGCTGGAGTGAAAGTCTCCTGTCCTCCATTACTGTACTACTGTACTACAAACACCTGACAAACACAGATAGAATAATAAATTGAATTAAATTTTAGACTTTTGTCAACCATAACATATATAAATTATTACTGTGAATATACTAAATATTTTTTAGGGTCATTTGAAATCACGGCGTTTCTGTTGAAACACCCGGTAGGATAATCCGGACTGGACCTTAGGCTTAAAGTGGAATCCGAACCACTATGTTCCTCCACGGGGTATCGAAATCGGGACTCCTTGATTGCGAGGCCTCGACGTTTTACTGCGCTATCGTTGAGGCCCACCTGGAAACTGCCGAGAAGAAATAAAACGGATGTAAACATCCTTTGCAAGAGAATTCCAAGAAAAGCAAACCAAAAGGGAAACATTATCTCAAAGAACGTAATCCTCCCCCTCCCCCCAATCTCCCTGCTTAAAGCTTCATTCTTCCCTCCCAAGCATCGACAAAGAAGATCTCTCTCACTCCAGCTGAAGTCCGGGCAGCCGGAGTCCCGTATCCCCCCCTCCTCCTAGTTCCAGATCGATACACTGATTCCGGGTGGCTAAATATAGCCTTCCTCATCCTTCTATATCTTTCTAGTCAGCGACAAACGGGAATCACCTGGGCACAGAGTATATTACGCGCCATTCTCTCGACGATATTAATATCAGAAGCTAACCTTACGCTTCAGAGGGTTCAACGACTCCTAGCTCCCACATATACCAAGAATTGACTTATTTTAATAAGTTATTCTTGACATGCGGAAACAAAAATAAATAATTTGAAGAAGGACGTATTAAGGATATGCAAAAGAGACTGTCAGGTATTCAAATCAAATAAGCCTTTCTGAAACAAGAACAAAATTAAAATGAAGCTTATTAATTTCCGCCAAACTTGTATGGAGATAGGATTCGTGTGAAAAGAAGCAGTTTTACACTGACAATATCTAAGAACAGCAGTGCGTCCTAATAATAATAATAATTGTATCAGTGGCCAGTCGCGAAGCGTGACATTTTTACGTAGTCATCGCAAGACTTGCCAAACGTCAGGGTCAATCTTTCAACCCGGAAAGGGGAAGTGGGAAGGGGCATTCCTACATTGATAATGATGATAACAGTGTTCGTACATGACGTGTGAAGAAGAGATGGCTAAATCTATTCTTTAAAAAAAATGGAAAAATTGTTAAACTTCTCTCTCCGAAATTCTGATTTCTTCCGAAATCCGGGTAGTAGAATTTTTGAATCGAGATTTTTAGATTTTCCGGAATCCTGATATTTTTTACCATCCCTGGTGTTGACAGTAAGATATGTTATGGAAAAGGTTCTGTTTGAGAGTAAGTATGTCTATCACCTCGAGAACAAAAATTTTGATAAATCTTGTCATTTGTAAGCATAGTAAACACAAAACAGCAGGAAGTACTTCGTGTTTTGTAAACCAAGAACATTCCCCCCCAAAAAAATCGATATTTTAATCGCAGTTCCAAAAAAATTAAAAGAAGAAATAATATGAAGAAAATAGAATGAATCCAGAACTGCTTTTATTTTTCAGTTCTTTCTAGCACTAACCGTGGGGAAATTTATGCTTTTGCTTACTTATATTTTTTCTATGCACCATTACTTTCATTATGTATTCTGTGTAAGTTGCGTTGCGATGCTCTTCAATATGTTTTTTTCTCTTAAAAAACAAGAACGTTGCATGCTTTACAGTGCTGGCTGGAGATTCTGAGAAGTTTCATATTGATGTCACAGAAACCCTGCCGTGTTTTTAAACAAGGAGGCTGAAAAAAAAGGTCTCTCATGACCAGACCTTCAATAGCGGGGGAAAAGCTGTCGAAGGACCTTGGATTCGCAGACCTGCTGCGATGAGCTGGCCCGCATGACACCATTACACTCAACGGAAACGCAGCGGGACGGTTGGGCACGGGGGGAGGGGGTGTAGAACTAGACTCTCCTTTCGACAGGGACATCGCTAGGGGGGGCCGGGGGGGCACTGGCCCCCCGAAACGTTCACGTGGCCCCGGCAAACTGTTCTACATTTGCTGAAAATGTTACTTTCATGACAAATATTGCAAAGTAGTTTTTCAGTATTTTTTTATTTCAGTTAGAAATACTGTTCTTAATTTGAGTGGCACGAACCCAAAACCACATTTCTTTCTCGTTTTCCTGGTTCTAGCTATAGTGGATCTCAGTGTAGGAACCTAGAACTTCGTTGTTTCTCGGAATTTTGAGGGAGCGGTCTTTCCACCCCTAGCAGTCGCATTTCAACAACAGGCAGGATTGGGCGTTGAGTGTTGCCGTTGCGTCCAAACAATGTTTTGAGCTTGAGTAGAATCAAGAACGACCGCTTGTGCAGCAGTAAACCACATATATGCAAACAGTTACAACTGGTCCCGAATCAGAGCGCAATACACGCTAAATAAGTATAATGGTCTACTATTGAAACAGTCTAAAATACGCAACGTGTTAAAAGTAATTATCTTCACAAACTGTACGATTTCTTGAGTAGCATATTTTTCTCGATATCGTGAAGACCGATTTTGAGAATCCTCCTTAACAAACGATGCCTCCCCGATTGCGCAGTGATAGCGTTGTTGCCTTGTAATCGAGGGGTCCCGGATTCGATACATGAGTGGAGGTACACAGTGGTCCGGATCTTACTTTCAACTGTAGGTCCAGTTCCGATTAGCCTTACTGTGCATAAAGTGGACTTAAAAACACCAACTCAACTCAACTCCTTAACAAAATTTTCGAAGAATCGAAAATTTAAACAAGAACAAGTAAATACATTTTTGTAATTTTGAAGTAAATTATTATTATTATTGTTATTATTTTGGGTATTTTTGGTTCGTATGAATCTGCCTCACACAGTAAGCTTATTTTGTTGAGTCAAGAACAATAACAAACCCTTGCAATAAGTCACTGGAAAGACATGTGACGTTTAACATATATTTAAGCATCTATAAATATCTAATAACCCGTGGTTCGACAGCCCTGGAAGGGCCTTGGTCTATCTCCCGACTGCCAGTCCCTCCCACAATCCTACCCAGAGGTGTTGAGATCTTTAACCAGGGGTCAGCACGTCGAACACCCAACCGTTATAGGGGATATCCGTAAAGAATAATTATATTGTTGTGGTAAGGAGTCGTTGTCATTTAACAAACTTTATTGACTTATTCCATCAGCATTATTTAAAATGTAGTGCCATACTGAACTTACCAACTTAACAAAGTCACATTGATTGCTAAATGAGGCATTTTCCTTGTGTTGCAGAGCAGGTTCAGTTTTTGGAGTATTGCAATGTTTTACACAGTCCGTTCGAAGAATTTTTAGAATATTGATGTTTTGTCAAAGGGACCACCCCCGAATAAATATCTGTGGATGTTTTACAGGTTTCATCGTATTTAAGAAGGTAATTTTTCCGGTGCAACTTTCCTCCGTACAACATGTCTTTTGCCACTCAAGCTGAAGAGCCGATTCATAGGTGCAACGACCTTGACAGAAAGAAACTCTGATTGGCACCATGTTGACAAAAGACTCAAGAAGTCCCGCAACCGACAGAACTCGAAGCGCTCGGATCCTACGGTGACATACACTTTGGTTGAACACAAACGGATGCATTGGTATGAAATGCAGTGATTTTATGGGCCGTCCCTTTCTGGGAAGTCGGGGACCTTTTGAAAACACACTTTCCCTTCATGCACACTAGGGGGCCTAAGCCAGATCACCCCTTCCCACAAAATCTTCTCTTCATCTGGCTCTGGTCATCGGCTGCGCCGAAACGCACTGCAGGTAGCTAGGACTTTCTGGGTTAATTACTTTATGGTTCAGGATGGACATAGGCTTTTCAAATTGCAAGAGACAAAATTCTACTGTTTGTCCCTTTTCTGGCGGGAGATGAATGACAAAGATGTCGCGGTTCCTTCAGGTTCCCACACTCAACCCTTGTGCTCAAAACCTGCAATGAAGGGAAAGGCCATAATAAGCCTTTGTAATGTACCGACTTTATATCCTTCTGCTTCTTTTTGCCCTACTGTGTTGATTGGTCGACAATTGATGACTGTCAGCTTGTTCCAAGAAGAGTTTGGTCCGAGAAGTGGTTTCATAGTTAGCTTCTGTAAACGTGAGATTCCGGTAGGATCACAGAAGTGTTTGAGATCTCATTTTCATGCATTGCGAGTGAAATTTCGAATGATTTGGTTCATTTTACTTTGCTCTTCTGTCACATTTGGCTAATTGCGAAGATGGGGATGAGTGATGATGATATGATTAAATTGATCAATTGACACTCACAAACACCCATGCTCAGTCCGGAATTCGAACCCGGCACACCTGGCATCGTAGCACGATGTGCTAACCACTCCTCCACGGGGGTAGGCTAAGTGAAATTTCGAGTGTGAAGCTGCCAGCTCGTTTTCCTCTCGAAAAAATTGAAGTAGGATCGACTGATCGACCAAATGTCCAACACATTGACTTTCTAAATTGTGTCCGACTACCACACAGGAGACCGGGTTTGACTCCCAGGGCGGTTGATCTCACATGTGATGAAGAATAAGTCACATTTCAATTAAGGAAGGAAACGAGGTATGTAGTCAACTTTATAAAGTAGTGTGCATGCTCTAGAAATAATACGTTTCAAAATTCTGCATATTTTGTGATTTTTCTTCATTTAGCCTCCACCAGGGTTGTCAAAGGTCCATCTACCCATAACTTCTATGGGTTTTATTGGGTTCCGTTGCAGGACCGGAACCTTTCGTCTCGCACAATCTAAATTCGGTCCTAGTAGTGTATTGATCCATTAAAAAAAGGTTACTAGATCGTATTTAAATTGATCCGGAAAAAATTCCTGCACCGAATGTTAATTGATCCTGGAAAAAAGGTTCCTGGACCGAAATGAGGCCTAGAACCCATTTACACTTGCTGGTTTTCTCTCCCGGATGGGAAATGAATTTATTTACAATACCTGGACCATTAACAACCCTGGTATTGTTAAAGACTAGGGAACGCATACATTCTAGTTTGTTCTATAGGATTCCGTTATAGGACCGGAACCTTTTCTCTCGCACAATTTAAATTCGTACCAAGTTGCGAATTGTTTCATTTCAATACGGAACTTTGACCCTATTTAAACTGATCCGGAAAAAAATGTTCGTTGACCGTATTTAAATTCTTCAGGAAATAAGGTTCCTGGACCGAAATTAAATCCATCTGGGGAAAAAATCATGGACCGAATTGAAAACGTTACAGATGAAGAGGATCCTTACAGTCCAGAACCCATTTACGCTTGCTGATTTTCTCTCCTGGACCAGAATTGAATTTATTTAATATTCCTGGACCTTTAACAACCCTGGCCTCCACCCGCAAATGCAGACGCTGTGGCTGCTGCTTAGGCGGGAAAGTTAACTACACGTACAAATAAAATTAATCCAACATAATAATATCATGAAATATGGAGAGCCAAATTACTTATCAAGCATTTTCTGTTATTTGTCTATCCTAGTGGGAGCGAAAATCATTTGCCGTTGCTGGTGAACTCGGTTCCTGCAAATTCAAGACGGCATTTTCTAATTTTCATTTCTATTTGGGCCGACAACTCCGTGGTGGAGTGATTAGCAGGCTACGCTACGAAGCAAAATGTCCTATGTTCGAATTCCGGCTGAGAATGTGCCTTCTTTGTGATGGTCCTTTCATCAAGTTAATCTTAACTCATTCTCATCTTCACGATTAGCCAAAAAGTGTCAGAAAGGTGAAGTAAAATGAACCAAGTCAATCAATAGTTTCTATTTCGTTATTTTACGCCGCGTTTCTACCTCTTGGGTTAAATGCGACGATGAGATTGAATGATGATCCGAAGGAACAGCGATGCGAGACATGATGCAACCACACCTGCCCAAGGTCCGAAACTGGGGACATATGGTTTCGTAGCGCGTTATGCTCATGCTTCGGGAGTGGAATCCTTTGAATGAAAAACTATAAAAGTATGTTGAAAGAAAACAACATTGTACTGTGCAAAAAACCCATGTTTAGGTCCTCTAAAGAAAACTACAGTTATTCAGTAAAATTAATTTTGAAGGACAAAGCCTCCGAAGTGTTTTTCCATTCGGTGACGCGTGGTCATCACAAGAGCTAGGAATTTTAGGTGCTGCACCTTAAATTTTTTTGTGTGAAAATGGGTAAAAAAGTAACTCATCCCAAAAATAAACACGTATTGAACTCTACTCATCGTGTTTCGGTTGCACCTTTTTGCACCTTTTTCACAATCTCAGAACCTTTTCCACCTTTTTCACAATCTCAGAACCTTTAGCACCTTTTCGCCCTTCTTGCATCTTTATCATTTTTTTAAGTACAACTCGCATGCTGTTTAACCCCAGCCACATTTGAGGCACGGCTTCTTGGCACGCGATTCTTATTTACCGCACAACAATGATTCGGCTTTCTTCTGTTCTTGGACATTATTGTAGTAAGCGCGCGGACTTTAAACAGTGCCAACAATGACGCGTTACAATTGCTAGAAGTTGTGGTCTTTTTGTCCTATGCTGTATCGTTTACGAATTGTTGTAGGAAAGCTGTTTTGTTTTCGTTTCCTTCTCCCGTCTCAGCGAGCAAGGTAACTGCAGTCTGTGATCGACTGATCGATGCATCGGATTTGCTTGTTCACCATGCCAAAACATAAAGTAAATGTTGGAAAACTGCAGGACATTGTTAAACAGTTTAGCGGTGACGGCATTCAGAGAGTGATGTATCTGTTCTGAGGTGTGATGTGTGTGATATTTCTATTGCTGTTGATGACTAACACCAACGCACTCGGGTTGTGCAGCATCTACAAAGTGGGAAGCACGTCAGGAATAAAGAACTACGAGATGGTAAAGGTGGGAAGCGACAGCAATTCATTGGTGAGGCGCTTGCATCTTCGAGTTCCAGAAATACAAATGAATTTTTCAGTCAGCAAGGTCATTTATAGCGTGTGGAATACCTCTTTTGAAACTTAACAATCCTGTCATGAAATCATATTTGCAAAAATATACTGGGAAGTCAGTTCCAGATGAGAGCACCTTAAGGAAATCTTACCTTCAACCTCTTTATGAAGCTAAAATCTCGCAGATCAGGCAAATAGTAGCTGACCACCCAGTCTATTTCATACTAGATGAAACCACAGATAGGCAAAACAGATACGTTTTGAACATTTTAGTAGCACCTCTCAATGGACATCAAGTGAAACCCATGCTTTTAAAAACTTATTTTCTCGGCAAAACAGATAATGCAAGTGTAATGCAAAGTTTCAATGTTGCATGTTTTGTATTGTGGCCGGAGGGCGTAAAATATGATAGAGTGTGGTTAGTTGTTACAGACCAAACATCTTACATGTTAGCTGCATTTTCTAATCTGAAAAATATGTATCCTAACTTAAAAAACGTGACCTGCATTGTTCATGCTTTGCATCGAGTTTGTGAAGCTCTTAAGATGAATATACATATGTGAAGGAATTTGTTTCTAGCATTAAGAAAATACTGAAAAAGGCTCCTTCTAGAATACAGAAGTACGTAGAAATTACAAAACTTCCACTACCACCCTCTCCCATCCCATGGTTAAAAGCTGCAGTGTTTATTTGCAATCATTTCCATACAATATCGAAATTTTTAGATGCTTTGCCTAGTGATTCCTCAGCTGTAGAAAAAGCCAAAAAACTTGCACGTAAACAGGCATTGCAAGATGAACCCTATATTGTACATGGCTTCTCTTTCCTTACTACTGCAATCACAAAACTGGAGGAGCAGTGTTCTGAAAAGGAAGCACAGTGGACTGTTTTGATGGATGTGCAACGAGAGCTGCAAGGGGTCGGGAAAGAGAAGTTAGAACAAAGTTTAGCCAAAAACCCTGATGTTCAAGAAGTCTCAACCAACAAGGATGTGGATTACCGGTTGAAAACAAAATACGCACCACTTGTGTCTGTTGACGTTGAACGTTCTTTTTCAACTTACAAGTATCTACTTAGTGACCGCAGATGTAGCCTCACTCAGAAGAACATAGAAATTTTGAATGTAATCTATTTTAACAGTTTTCTAGATGACTAATTCTAAGCAAGTAAAAAGATGCATGCTTTCCTTTATGTTGCTTTCTAATGTATCAGAGAATTTTCTTTGCTTAGCTATATTAAACGATATAAAACCAGAGTATACTCTATGTGTTTATCCAGACAAGTTGAATCATATATGTATGCACTGCTCACAATAAATTTTACATCTGAAAATTAGCACCTATTTTAGAACCTTTTTTGCACAAAAATTGGCACCTTTTTTGCACCTTTATTGGCAAATTTTTGCACCTAAAATTCCTAGCTCTGGTCATCACATCGAGCCCATCTAGTTTTGAGAGTGGAATTCGCTTACATATTGATTTCAAGTGGCTTCTCAATTGTCCTCACGATGTTAGACCATCACAGAAATTTTGGAGTTCCTACCAGGGATCGAACCTTGAAAGACTAGAGCGCAATAATTTGAGCGCGCGGAAATTTTGTTGTTTCTATTGCCATCATATATTCAGTTTTGCACGCGCAAAGAAGATTACTTTAAGAAATTAGATGTGTGCATAAAATTTCATATATATAGTCATCATTCTCCAATGTGTACAGTACGACACCACAAAAGACTCGTGCATGTCCCATAGAATAGTGGTTAAGGGTGTCGCCTGGCACTAAAGGCAGCCGGATTCGATTCTGGTATAAACAATATACATGGCATGCCTATCTTGAACTCATTACACAAACATTTCATTTTCGCACCGTTGTCATACTTGTGCACCTGATTCCAGCACTTTTTTATATCTAAACTGACGGAAGAGGGTTTTCTCTACTTCTCAATTTTCTTCGAGCAAATTTACAAATCTAAGGAGTAAGTACTAATGACATTGTTCTTGGTGTCTCAAAAATCTGACATAAGAGAAAATACATGGATTTTTAAAGACTGTCTAGATGCAATTAAGTTAATAAGTTCATTCTGCATTTAGATTCCCGAATAATGGCCGTGGATTTCGCGAGTCTATATCCGTAATTTATATATATATATATATATATATATATATATATATATATATATATACATATACATACACATACTATACATATACTTATGTAGGCAGGCCTATATAGTATATTAATAGTTTGTTAGTTTTTAATGGTTTGATAGAAAAAATCTTAAGTTTTGGGTCCCCCCGAACTGATCAACCTAGCTACGTCCCTGCCTTTCGATGCGCTAAACTTAGCGAATCTCTTGCGTATTTCTAGCTGTTTAATGGTGTTACTTGACTAATTTCGCTCAAAGATGCGAATATTCTGATTTATTTTTTCTTCTTCCCTAAAATATTTAAAAAGCAATGTTTTTATTATTTTGCTTTGTCATCGCCACATCTCCCGATGACCGGACGGCTCACCTCTGTCAGTGGCGCAAGAACGTTTTGATTTCGGGGTTACACGGTTCAAACTCCACACACAAACACGTATTTGTATTTTTATCATGTAGTCGCTTTTGTGCCACTTTTGGCAGTCGTGACGAAGAGGATGAGTGGTGATTAGATGAAATTGATGAAGAGATGCCCACAAAAGGCACCCGGGGATTTGAAACCGGGAACTTCAGTAGCGGGATCCAAAGTCGATCACTTACCAGGTTCTGCTACCGAGCCGGCATACATATTTTTTTTACGAAAATTTCCATTACGTTTTTTTTAAAATAACGAGTACAGTATGCGTTTTTTAATATTTGTGTGTTTGCTGTAGCAGATGTATAATTAAATCAGAATAATAAATATGCGATAATGAATCTTTGCACTGTTTCCAGCCCAATTTTAAAATTTGCAGCAATATGGTAGAGACCGGTTGACAGGAATGAATTTAGCCGGCCCCGTGGCGGAGTGGTTAGCACATCGCGCTACGACGCCAGGGGTCCCGGGTTCGTATCCCGGTCTGAGCATGCCTGTTTGTGAGTGTCCATTCATCAATTTCGTCATGTTATCACTCATCCCAATCTTCGCAAATTAGCCAAAAGTGGCACAAATAGCGAAGTAAAATAAAGCAAATCAATCAACAAGAATTAGTTACATTTAATCCAATTTTGTATTAATTAATGTATTAAATGTTTTAAGATCACATCTCGTAGCTCATCGTAGTAAGATTCATGGGTTTCTAAGCCAATATTTGAAAAAAATAAACTTTACTTCTGATAAAAAGATGCTGGCACCTGGCTTCATTTATTTTTTGTCTATCCCTGTATATTGTTGTAAGCCCGTTTTACCTGGGCTCTGAGAGGTCACAGGGAAGTTTCATTTAAACATTTAGGTAGAGCTTAATAATGTCTGTTGGCTGAACCTGCTCCGTAGGAGGGTAGAGATATGGAAAGTTGGTGTAAAAGGTTATTCACGCTTGTTCATACCTGGTAGATGTGTGTGATGTCTTGTCCTAATGCTTCTCGCAGACCGAATCGTGACAGTTCCAAGGTTCTATCCAGCGACCCTCAGTTCACCAAGCCAAGCGATCCCTTGCGCCTTGTAGCATGCTAGGCAGCGGTAACTCCGTGTTCCATCGTCGTAGTTAGCAGTGTAACGTGTTGTAATGTAATCGGACTAGTTCTCCATGTAGCGTCGATGAGTGTCAGAATCAAAAGAGAGCGAGCTCCGGGTAGGAGCTTGCTTTTATCATTCTAGGCGTCGAAAGGTTGTTAAACCTTTCAAACGCGGTAGATCCTGTTTAGATCCACGCGTTTGCCTTTCCAGTTCCTGGTTTTTACGGAAGTTACAAGCTAGCGCATTCTTGAGATCGCTCGCTGGTCGGACAAGTGCAGGAAATAAACAAGTGTGAATATTAACATGACGAGGTTTTCTCGGTCTAATAGTCTCCATATCTCTACATTCCCCTTGTTGAAATAATCGAACCAATCTGTGATGGTCGACTACCTCGTCCGGAGTAGATTATATTTAAAAATTAGGATTTATTAACAAATCAAACTCGTAGAACCAATACAGTAAATCACTAGAAGAATCGCAGCACCATAAAAAAAAAATTGAAATCACCAGAATAGTCATATCATATCGTGGCACCAAACACCGTTGAGAAAAAAAATAGAAAAACACGTAGAATAATAAAAAAAAATGAAAACTGTAGGTTATAGCCTCTTATAAACTCAAAAAGTACGAGCACAATAACTAAGTCTTGAGGCATGGATAAAATAATTACATAAGTGTCACACTGAACTAGTTTTGATTGAGTGATGACAGCACAATAAAAAAAAAAACACATGTCAGCACAGTGTGAAGAAACGCCGGGAACCGCAAGCGGTTGTATTTACTGTTTGCTGAGTTCAAA